>NC_137635.1:18911876-19224376 GCF_963383615.2 Lipophrys pholis
TGGTTTACACTCTGCCTAAATGGACAAACAAAGCACATAGCTCCAGCAGTGTTTGTTTGCGGTTAAGTCCTGACAGAAGTGTATACTCTAATATCTGCATTTGGTCACATAGGGTTTTATCCTCTAAATACAAAATGTGTGATTTTGAGTAAATCATCGAAGCAGCTGTCCAACATTGCTAAGAAATGTGCCGAAAGAAAAGAAATGTGCAGAGACCCGTAGAGATTGCTTTTCCACATAATTAGAGCCACACTCTTTAATCATGTCCAGTTGTTTTAAGCTCACCTGCGTCAAATGCGCAATTTATTTTCACTGCACATTGTTCTCATACATTCTTGCAGCATATACTGATGGTGATTTCTTTATTTATTCTCTGTGTTTTTACATTCACTTGCACTCCTTCTCTTGTTATAGCACTTAAATACCGAAAATATCATCTTTGAGACATCCTGGCATGTAGCTGTGCATTTTCTTTCTTTACATATTCTCTGTATTTTGTACAAACCATGAATGCAGCCGTGCTAAAGTGCTCAAGTAAACATAATTCATAGATAGCCATGTAGGCATTTTGTGTTTCTTACTGTGTATATAATAAAAAAGGGTTAGGGTTAGTAGTGCCAGCAAAGATGCCACTTAATGTAAACAAATTCTTTGCTTTACCTCTTGATTTTTCCAGTTATGCTTTTGTTTTGTCTTCAACAGAGAGCATCATCATCATTCTGTTATTCCCACCACATGTAAACTATCCAATGTACAGTTTGAAAACTCCTAGTTAAAGATTGGTAGGAGGGTTTTTGCAGTTGTAGCAAATTTTGTTAACTTTTTTTTCCAAACTATAAACCCTAAAAGAGCATCCGGAACCTTATAGAGCTACTTGAATGCATGTTGCCCCTATTTTCTTTACAATCTCTCCAAACCAAAACAAACCTTGTTTTTTTGTGTCACTCCAGCAGCATAGCTGTGGTCTCTTGTCATCGATTGGTGCCTTGCCAGACTTTTTCAAGACCCAAATATGTCCCAAAATAGTGACTTCAGTTCCCACGACAATCTGTGCCACTTCCTACTATGTAATCAAGTCTTATCAAAACCAGGGGCATTCGCTCCACTCATAATAGCACAACAACACAGAGTTTTCCAAGCTCTGTGCCAGGCACTTATCTAAGTGAGGTGGGTTGGGAACTTCACTGGAGAGCGGCTTAACAAACTGAACTGCTGCTTCTTCTTGTACCTGTCAAGGTATCGAGCAAAGTAGACAACGGCAGCTCATTCCCCCGGTGACTGTTTTACTGTGTCTGTCACTTTAACAAGGTGTTACACCTCGGCTCTGTCCTCACAGCCGTCTCTGGGTTACACACACACACACACACACACACACACACACACACACACACACACACACACACACACACACACACACACACACACACACACACACACACACACACACACACACACACACACACACACACACAGTCCCCTGGTTCAACTTCATGAGACGGACAGAGGCTCACACACAGGAAGATGTTGCACTGTCACACATGGATACACACACATATTTTTGATGGCATAGACACAGATATGATGTCACATAGATATGAGCACACACACACACACACACACACACACACACACACACACACACACACACACACACACACACACACATACATACACACAGGCTCGGCTATTTATAGACATGGATCCTCCTGGAGGTTAGACAAACATATCGCTTGAAAAACATGTAAGTACGGCCATAGTGGACACACCACAGGGACACAGGACGAACACACCCCGACACACACACATTGCTATTATCTGCTCTTTAGCCAGGAGGTACAGCTGCAGTGTTATTCAGGGGAAACCATATGGGACAGGGAAAGACAGGTGACACCTCCTTAGCTCTGACTGATAGTCAGTACTGGCTGGCTACCAGGCTCAGCTCGACTCCACTTATACATAATGGATGTAAATTCACTACTCAGGACTGGAGCTCGGAGCCGTGTGACACAATTTCTATGTTTGAGAAATAAAATCAAATTTTTCTCATTACAAACAGATTGTTTTGGTTGGTATGCTTTATTCATCCGGATGGACAAGGAGTTATGAATGTCTCTCAGCCCCTGATAGAAATAATTTAGAATTTTCATTTTCCTGGAACTGGTGGTGCTGAAATGCTCATTGGAAAGCAGTTCGTGTTAAAATGGGGCTACAGTGCTGTTGGAGCACCTTGTTCCCTGCTGTTTGGCAAATTTTACATTTTGACTTGCAGGATGGTGCTTTGTAGACAGAAAAAATAAACTGTTCATTGCAAATTGATGTTGCAATAAACACTAGAAGTTGCCAGCTGGCTTCCAGTTTGAGCAACAAACAATGCGGGAAAAATAAAATCAATAAAAATCTATGCCTTTTTCAGCAGTGCAGGAAATCCCATACTTTCTAAATTGATGATAGTTAAAAGTACGTGAAGCACACTGACGTGTGCAGATATACACTCCAGCCTTTGAGCAATAATCAGTGTCCACCTGCAGGTGCGGATTTGTGGATAGACTCCAGCATCAAAGCACAACATTTTCCATGTGTTGTGCTGATTTAGCCTAATTTCTGCTTCTCAAAAACGGCCTCTGAGAGACTACTGTCCAGCCCTGGAGCTGGTATAAAGCACAGCCCATCTGGTGTATTGGATACATCCGTTCCCAGAACTATATTCGTCTAATGGATCCCTGTGGAAGCAGCCTTTGTTCTTAGACAGGCTAATGGATGGCCAAGGTTATCCGAGTCATTGTTGTTCAGGTGAGGTTGCTGTGATGATTGAACACTGAGCCAACATTCTTAAAGTCCTGAAAGCATCATGGGAAGAGGGCAGGGGTCTCTTTAAAAGACCCTCGGGTGAGTGCGTGGATTTCCTTTTTTTCTTTTCTTTTTCTTTTTGTCCCATTTGCACACATACACACAAATATCCTTGTAAAATGGGACCAGTGATGAGAGCAACGGGCCATAGCCAAGGCTTGAGAGGGTTTCGGGACGCTCTGAGAGTGAATGGGATTTTCGAAGCTGGAGCCTAAGTTAGGTCACAGCAACCTTGTGGTTGAAAATAAGCGCGCTAACAGCTCCGAGCTGCTGTGAGACGCATCCAGAGAGGAGGAAAGGCTGATTTAACCACCACCTCTCACATTATGTGTCCCTCACAGCCTGCTTTTTCGGCTCTGCCTTTTTCTCCTCATCCCTCCCTCCGTCTGTCCTCCTTTTCAGCCTCCACATCAGTCTCCCCCCTCTATCTCAGATTGCATTGAATTATCTCGACTTTGGAACTGCTTTTACCCCATTTTCTTTCTTTGCATGTCTACAGATCCACTTTTATATCTGAGCTTTCTGAAATGACTTCCATCTAAGGTGTGTAGATGGTTAAAGAGAGATATAAAGTCACGAAAAGAAGCAGCACTGATAGATTCGCTCCATTATCAGTTTGGGTTCTGGTCTTTGTGGAGTGTTCTTCCTTTGGGCCTTCATCCATCCATCACTCTGTCTCATCCTGTGCATCGTTTTTTCTGAACGCATAATGAGAGAATTATACCAGCCACTGCAACACGGGGTGTCCTTCTCACACAACGCCAACAATGAAGGCTATTAGGAAAGGAATGAGGGAATCATTGTCTGCACACCGTCGTTGAACAAGGAGTCCTTTGGAGAAAACAGGATTATCTTTGTTTTCCACTCCTTCTTGAAGAGCGTCAGACAAAGGCTGAGGAGGGCCTATTTTACAGATAAATTAATTGTTGACTGCCTGCCCGCCTGCTATTGTGATCTGTGGTGCGCAACAAGGCCACCGGAGAAGACCGAGACACTGGAGGAATGAGAGCTTTTGGGTCAAGGAGTCATGTGAAATGACATCTTTGGCCTTTAGTGGTTTCATCAGTGGTACCATGATGGGAATTCTTAAACTCATTCAGTTCAAAGAACATCCATTTCTCCATCTGCTGGATAGACTTATCCCAGCTGACGCTAGACAATCGGCAGGGTATCCCCAGTACAGGATCCTCACTATCACAGAGCAAACACACAGTTATTCACAGTTTAGAGTCCCCAATATCAAAGGAATGTTTATATACTGACAACCCCACACAAAGGCCACCAAGGCCCAAACTGGAACGGCTGATCTTCTTGCTCTGAGTTGAGAGCAATAATGTGCTTCATGGCCCTTAAAAGTACACATTTGTACTAAAGGACAAGCTTGCCTTCACATAGATTTCACAAAATACCAAATGTTTTCAGTAACCTCTCGGCAGCTCGATTGCAATTCAAGGTTACATTTTTGTTATCTTACATTCTATGAGCATATTCCGTCAAAGGAAAGGGGGAAAAAAGCATCAATGACTGAACAGGAGAAAAAGAAAGAAAATAGAAAGAAGTGGCCAAAGATAAAAACAAAAACAAAAAACAAAACACCTGGACATTGAGATGGATAAACTTTCCACATCACTCTAAAGCAGCGGTCTGCAGTGTTTATCAGCAAATAAGCCGTTTTGTCTTTTTTGACCAAATTTGTCTCTTGTAGCAAAAACATATTCAGCCTTTATAATGAGACTAAGAGAACTCGTGAAGTTGAATGTACAGTTTTGCTCTACATACAAAGGCTTTTTGCTTTAGCAGTTTCAGTGATTTTGCCTCCTTATTTTCTCTCGTATTCTTTTATGCATTCATCCTTCGCTTCATCACCATTCAGCTTATTTTTCCCTTTTGAACTTTTTAAAAATAGTTTTTGCTATTTTAACAATGTCAGCAGTTTTTTTTTTTTTTTTTTTTTTTTTTAAGATTTCTGCTATTTTATTGTTACACATTGTTGAACAGAGAAAACTTTGTTTTTAAATAGTTCAGGAATCAGATGATGCACATCGATCATGCAGTTATTCAAATCTGTCCTATATTGTTAAGTCCATTTTAATGATATGTGAGAATTATTTCCAGTGTATGTTCTCCTGGAGTCATCGTAAAGAAAGTGTAAAGTAATCCAGAGATGGTTTCCCCCTGACATTGGAACCTAAAGTAAAAATGCTGTCACAACAACATGGGCTGCACTGAGAAGCCTTCATTTTGTCAACCTCATGTGCTGTCTAGTGTAAAAGTTGAGTGTTCATTTAGACAGACTCTTTTGTTCGGCTTACTTTGTTAAAATAAAAATTTGTTTTCAGAAAAATGTATTTCTATTTGAGAAATATAAGGCGATTACCTCCGTCAAGAAGGTTCTGTTTTCACCTGTGTCTCTTTGCTGATTTGTTTAACATGATTGCCCAAATTTCCGAACTGAATTTCTCCAAAGTTAGTTGAGGGCTGGGGAAGACTTTATTCTAACTTTCCTGCAAACATTGCAAGATTTTTGTTTTCAACATTAAGTTTTCAGTAAACACTGCTTGGATCTTGATAAAAAAACAAAAAAAACAAACAAAGTCCTTACATAGCATATAAGGCCATAAGGTTTACTGGACTTGGACTTGGGACTCGGACCTCGTGAACCCAGACTTGACTTGGACTCGACAAGCCCCGGCTTGGACTTGTCTTGGACTCAATAAAGGTGGACTTGTCTACAGCTCCGGCCGACAGCCATACCTTTTACGTCTTTATCGTGCAATTGTGATGCTTTATAATGCGTGTGTCTTTTGATGGCTGATTATCCCTCTGATGAGGAGTTTGGTCACGTCTCCCTGGTGGCGCTGTGACGAAATGAAGCCGGACGGCTTTTAGTTTTGGAAAAGCCACCGTGGCTCAGTTTTCCTTCATATTCCACCAAACATAAGAACCTTGAACCGTGCATCATGCTGTTTCTCTACTCTGACTCTCTGAGCGCTCCTGCTGGGAGATTCACCGCTGTGCCGCTGTCTGATGGGAGCTTTCAGGTCGTTGATTATTAGGTGTCATACCTGCGGTGCGGAGCAGTCGGAGGGATTCACTCTTTGTATTGCCGCTAACACTGTTGAACTGTGATAAAGTTTTGTTTGCTAACAAAGTGAGAGCTGTATAATTAGGATGACTTGTCAACTTATCTGTAATCATACCTTCTGATTAGGCTTTTGGGGAATAATTGGACAATTTCACAAGTTGCCTTGCTGTGTGAACTCCTGATAAACGCAGCTCCTGAACTAATGCTTTTTTAATTAAAATGCCAAAAAAACGAAGAGGCCGCTTATCACACCGTCGTGTACACCAAAAGTGGGAAACAAATGGCACATATAGAGCTCACTTAACCTTTCCTGAGACTCTTACATAACCAAACTCCCCTTGTACTGATTTGGATCCCATTTTGCTTTTAATTAGATTTTTGTTGGAGCAAATTCAGCCAAACTGCTGGAAACGTTCCTATGACATTTAGGTTCATGTCGACGTGATAGATTTTATTTGGCCACAACTTCGGGTTGTGACTCTCCTGGTGTGTCAAGCTGTTGGGTTGAGATCCGCTGACTGTGGAGGTTGTTTGAGGACAGTGATGAAGTGATTCCTGCACAAAGTAGACATCAGAAGACAGAGACTGGACATTGTCTGCTTCAATACTTGTGTAGGTTGTAACTTTAGATTATGCTTAGTTGGTTCAAAGAGGCCTGGATTATATGTTCTACATGCCTTTCTTATATTAGACCCTTTTCACATGATGTCACTCAACTTCTGCGTCCTCTCGAAGCAGGGTGCGCCCCATCTGGTAGTACCCATTTATTGTGGAAATACGGGACGTCAGATGGCGTTCAACAAAACCAAACATGATTTCTAAAGGTGACGTTTGAGATAGTGATCGTTCTGGAGCTGCTCCAGGCGTGGGAAAGTAACGTCATGACCTCCATGCAATCCTGCAGGCTAACAAGCAGCAGCTTTCAGCTCCAGATAATATAATGTTCTAGCCAGCTCCCAGTGTAGTGGAGGTTGTGTGTGCGTCGGGATTGAACCACCCGATGTTCTATCAATTTACTGTAACTGCTCACCTATCAGACCAAACTTAGTCGAGAAATACATCAAAACGTAGTGTAGAAATAAGTATGTCTGGAGAATGTAAGTTCAGGGCAATGTGAAGGGGAAAAATGTTTGACCTGTTGCTCTTTCTTCTTCAGGTATTTCATGAATCTGTAATAAAACTGTTTTCCTTATCTGTGGTCGATCCTCGACATCATTCATTTCTCCTCCTTCTGTTTTACTCTCCTTTGCTTTATCCATCTCTTGCCTTTTTCTTTCTTTTTTTTTACGATTTTATCAAACAACCTTTTCTTTCCTGTTCCTCCTCTCATTTACTCCCTCCTTGTTTTTATCTCTTCTCCACTCTTGCTGCCGATGTTCCTGATTGTTTTGTCCTCTCAATCGGGTTGGGGGGGGTTGCTGTTGCCCCCCTGATGATGAGTTCAGGACAGAAACGAGCGGGACCCCTCCCTCCTCCGCAGCAGTTTGACAACAATAATGAATCACCAACTTAACCTTGAATCACTTTCCAGATGCGACAAAGATAAACATGGAGAAAATGAGCATTGTTCACAGTATAAAAAGCCCTATTTTTTGCTCAGATCTGCTCATGAAGTCCAAAACAACACAATAACAAATGTCGGAAATGAGTATATTTACTTTATATGAAGGTGAGTATGCCAGTGCTTAGAATAAACAACTCATGGGCTGTTTTACATATACAATAAATAGATATATGTGCATATATTCCAAATGAGAAGTTTTCTTTGATCAGCAAAAAGCAGAAACCATACTTTCAAAACAAGCCTCCTTAAAAACTATATTATCAATACTAATGAGAATGGATGATGTGTGCTGCAACTTCTTTAACTTCTTTCTTTAATTTGTTTCCTCCGTTTGTCCTCCACACTTTTTTTTATGTGATTTCCATAGAAATGCTTTCAATTTGCTGTAGGTAGAAAACATGTGCACACGTGTCCACTGCATTTTTCAAAAGAACATTTGTATTATCTATTCTGTGTATGCTTGTCCTCATGCATAGTACATTACCTTTAACCGGAGCTGTTTGTGCTCTGAAACAAAGAGTGATGGAGCCTTCCAATTAATAGTTGTTACGTAAACCATCTTTGGCTGTCCCCATGACTCCCAAAGCCTTTAATATGCACCATATGAAACCACATAAATCACCCACTCGATAAATAATTGAGGCGTCCTTGTTGACACTCTCAGATGTGTGCCCCGCTGCCTGCCACGGGGCTGTCATGCCTCGGAGAAAGGGAACATGGGAAATATGTTAGCACCTTTAATTTCTGTTAGCCATCCGTACAGCTAGGTTACCTTAGGAGACTTGTGACTGCCGAGGCAGGACGTTTTACGTCCAGACGGGCTCAGTGTGAGACGCTTTGATTAACCTGAGACCTTAAGCTGTACGGTGCCGAGCTGCCTCCACTATGCAGATGAGATCGTACATCCATATGTATTAATGACGCTCCATTTTTAAATGTGGGTGATGTCGATTGTGATGCGGTAGCAGTGTGTGTGTGTGTGTGTGTGTGTGTGTGTGTGTGGACGCACACACGGGTGATTATGACTGTGGTAATGGCTGGTTGGTGACAGAAAAGATAACTGTTATTTTGACGATGGTAATGATGAATGTTTTACGAAGATGATGATGATAATTACAATGGTTGTCTTGGTCTTACATCCATCAGTCATAGATTAAACACCCTCGGGAAAGCACAGAGGCTGCGTTTTGCTGCCTCACTGCGCCGCCTTGGCACCTCATCAACTTCAACATAGGCGTGATTTACATTACATTTCCATTTCAGGCTGCTAAGTCAGTGCTCCTATCCAGAACCAGTCACAATGAAGAGGGTGAGGTTCACTTCAACAGGATGTGATGTGATTTACTGATGGAGAAAATGAATCTGTGATCATTATCTCTTAGGGGACATCAATTCAAACTGCACCACATATAAGTGGCATGTTTTTAAAGATGTTAAGATATTTTGTACCAACATAGCACTTCCTCTGTGTTGAAGATTTACTAATTTCCTTCATAAAACAAGTTGCTTAATTTGCAACACCTCTCATTTTAGTGTCTTATCAGCTTTTCAGCAAAAACAGAAAAACCAAAAAAAACAGCTCTCTCAAAAATGTCAAAGTTAAGAATTAGGGTATTTTCTCCTCATTCGTCCTTTCAGACATTTATGTGTGAGAGGTTTGGTTTTAGGTCTCTGCATTGATGCACAGGATGAAAAGGTATGAATATGATATGAATGCATTGCGTCTTTTATTAAGCATGATGTCGCCCCTTTGTGAAGCAATATGTGCTTCAACCATCGTCCTTTTATTCACACATGCCGATTTGAGGCTTCTTTATACATTGTCTCCATCTAATCTCTTCAAATGTTTATTTTTCTAACAAAATACAACTTCCTTTTATAATATAATGAGGACGTTTTACGGGACAGAGAGACACAAAAAGTTCTCTGTTGGATAATATGCATCTGCTCTTATAGCAAAAGGAAGGATATGTCAAGATACCTGGTTGAATTGCTAAATGGGGTTCTGTGAAAAAGTTCTTTGTTCCATTGTTGTAACTGAGGCCCTGGGTGTTATTTTAGATAATAAAGCTCAGTTTAGCTTGCAATATTGGTGGTAATGTGTATCACTACAATGTAAAGCCTCTCCTCTTTCTGGCTCTCACTTTGTTTAAAGTTGGGAGCCATCAAGAGCATCATCCACTGTTAAACCAGAGTCCACGCTACAATGACTCATTACACCACCTTGTGGTACATAATGGTTCTACAACAAGACCTATGGAGATGTCAGATGTCTGACATGATGACCTCATTTTTTGTTCACATTCTCGCTCTGTTTTTATAGAACATCTGTTACGTTGTAGTCATTACTAGCCTTACATAACCACCTCACCACTAATCTTGATGTATTTCACAGTATATTTTAAAACCTGGTTTAACTTCCCCCCTTTAAATTTAATAATAATAAAATTAGTTGGAAACATATTTTGATTCTCAGATCAATTCATCAAATATTCATGTTTAATAATAAATCTCACTGAGCATATTTTCCCACATACCAGATGATACTGGTGAGCCAAAAACAATTAACATTATCTCCTACTAAAAATGCTTACTTGGAAGGACACAAATAATCGGATGAATACCGGCTAAGTCTTTTTCCAATAATAGACAAACCAATACTTGTGTGTTTAGAGGATGTTCTAGAATAAATAGAATCAGTGATGCCTCCTTGCAGGTGTATTTTAATGAAGCTCCCAATCCAGAGACAACTTCAAACTTTGGAGTTTTCATTTTGCTGCGTCATGCCACAAGCCTCTATCCTCTTGTTCTACAAGCTGCAGTCAGTTTCATCAAACACATTTTTATTTTATTTTTTATCTCTTTTACTTGCACTGCATCTGTCTGGAATTTTAACCCTTTTTCTACACGGTGAAGCAACTCTCACCTGCTCGTTCTCTTGAAAGAGGCCCAGCCACCAGAGCTGATGTTGTGGCACCTCGCCAGTGAGCCGCTCCCCCGTAAAAACCTCAAAGGCAGAAATCGGAGGAGAGAAGAGATTTGGCGGCGGGGCGGGCGGAATGGGAACTAGTCTTTGCTTTCGCTCCCCGCGAGAATGAGTATGTGGGAATGGTGGAACCAGGATTTGGATGGTGACGTTGTTCTACCTTGAAGTAAGTCAGGAGGGAGTGCGAGAATCCCTGCTTAAGCCTCCAGACATCTGATCACATCCTGGGGCTGGAACACAATTTGCCCGTCTGCCTCTCCTCCTTTTAACTGCCACGATGCTCTTGATTCATATTTACCCCCTTTTTTTGTTTGTTTGATTGATTGCCTGCCTCTCCCTCGCAGTCTTCATTTTCATCATAGCTCCACTTTACTCTCCCTCTTTTCTTCCTCTCCCGTTCAGCCCTGCTGCGCTCAACATCCTCCACCTCCCACCCTTGCCCTTCATCATTTCCCCACTTCCGTACCGCGCTCGAAGCCACCTCTCAGGACACCGCCAAAGACTCACTCATTCAGACGAACGAGGGGAGACGGAAAGAGTCTCCCACTGTGACCGAGTCTTCAGTCAAGTGTTGGAAAAATGGGCGAACAGAGAGGAGGAGTTGGAGCCGTCAGGAGATGAAGAGAGCCGAGTGAGGGAAGCAATTGTGATGAAAGATGCAGATAAGAGCTGCGACTCGTCCTGTTTTTCCTCAAGCTGCGGCATCAGATAGTCTTTCCAAGGTGTTTTCCATAGAAGGCGTCGAGCGCTCATGTCTGGTTACCACCCGCCGCTCTTAAGCAACTTGTGCTGATTCCTCAAGCCATTAAAAAACTCGCCGTGTCGGTGGGTCTTCTGCAAGAGCAAGAAAGGAAGTGGCACTAGAAACTAAAAAAAAAAAGAAGCTTTATTTCACTTTGGGACTAAAAGGGAAGGGATTTGATATTTTTCCAGCGTGCTCAACCAGCAGTTAACCTCCTGATGTTTTGTGGCCGAGTGTTTTCAGACTTTTTTCATACAGTCCCTTCTGCGTGTGTGTGTGTGTCTGCCTTTTCTGTGGTTACATCTCAAAAATCCAAATGCTGTTGCATTTGCTACCTCCAAAACAAGTTTGACTTTTAGAAGAGCAGTTTTTTTCTATAAGTGCCAAATTATTCAACCATTTCGAAAGGTCCAACAACAATTGCATTTCAGTGACCAACTATTTGGCCTTTATAAATCCTGGCTCGTGCAGTTTTGGAGCTGTCATGATCACAAATTATATATATTGAAGGTCTGGTTGAAGGAGGAGAAGGGAGGGACCGTTAGAAATCTTTTTACTTTGTCATCCATAATTTTGTTATTGCTGCATAAGTTAAAAACATTTTTTGATTTTTTTTTTTTTTTTTTGTTGGTCTTACCTTAAAATAAGCCTTTATCTGAAGTCTGGTGGAGAGTCCACTTCCCCACACTACTCATGCATGAACACATTTTTATGTGTCACGGCCACTGTGGTTCTGTTCAACACCATGATGAATCCTGATGACATATGAGTCTGCAATATATCTGTTTTTTTGTTAATCATTGCTTGAACCTTCTTAAATTCAATTGAATTTGCTCCGCGGGCTGCAGTTATCCTGTACTTCTGCCCTCCCCAAGGCGCTGAACCACAAAGTGCTCTAGGGGTGTGGCACCTGTCAACATTGCTGTTTGAAGTCCATCATCATGTAGAACCACCGTCGTCTTTGCTGCCGCCATCACCCATCCCTTATGGTCTACGTTCTAAATATAGTATCTATGGTTTGTATTGGACAGTTGGATGCACTTATTTTGTCATTCAGGCCACAGAGATTTTTTTATTATATTTGGACTCTGATGCTGTCTTTATTACTGTTTTGTGTGCCGATGCCATTACAACCATGAATTTCAGCAAATTATACGTTCAGTCAGATGTTTTTTTTGTGTCTCTGCAGTTTTCAAACCACACATCAGTATTCTGATTATGTCGCTGATGTTTCTGGCCAGCACTTTTCTATTCAGCAGAAGTCAATTTCAACAAAACTCTTGTTTCAAAAGCCTCAGATTGCACTCCGGGATTAGTCGCAGAATAAATACGTTGCTTGTTTGATTTGAAGAGTGATGTGGTATTTTCACAATAGTTCAGTGATAGGTCTCTCTCACAGTGAAGAGGTGTTTTGAATTGGTAAAATGTGCAGAGAAAATCTTTCTGCACACTCTATTTGAACATCGGTTATAACATTTTAATGAGAACAAGGCAGCTTGAGAAAGCAGTTCGGTTCTTTTTTTTATCACATTTTACAAACTATTGCAAGCAACACAAAAGGGAGTATGGATGTAATGCAAATCCACAACTCCAGACATATTTTTGAAATATGCAGGAAACGACTTTTAATATCGTATAATGTGAATTTGTGTTTCTGAAATCCCAACCTCACCAATTTACCTCTCATTCTCTGAGTTACCTGCTCCGAGATCCTCTCACAGGAGAAGAAGTCAAGGGCGAGATAATTGGAGGGGTAGATTTGTGAGAAGGCCTTTTTTTTTTTTTTTTTTTTTCCCTTCGCAGTTTTAAGAGCTCACCTCTTGCTCATAAACCTCCAGCCACCTCCATCGAAAAGATAGTATAGGACATATAAAGGTTTTTTTGTTCGCTAATATATAAATATCCAGGGTGTGATTTGCTGGTGTGGATTGGGTAGAATCTGCTCCACGTATCTCCTCTTGCGCTTGATTATTTTTAGGACTGGGTGGTTGTAGACTGTAGGAAGTCTGATACACATGAAACTCTGGATGTTTTGAATAGAAGCTTTGGCTCCCAATCTAAAGTATCTGCTGATTCCAAAATTTGCGGATTCAATATTCTTGGTATATCCACCTGCAAAGTGGTTTTATGGTGTGAAAAAAATGACATGGAATTGTTCTTCGTTTCTTCCCAAATGGTTCATTCTCTCTAGTTGGAGCTGTTGTTTGTTCTTGTCACGAACTACGAATTACCACACCCATGCGTGCAGAGAACGATAAGCTGAAAACATTAACAATGTTGAATACACAGACATTCGTATGGAAACACAAACAAGTTGGATCGCCTCTCAAATATAAAACCACCAGGTCCCAGGACAATATAGACTGGGGGGAGTCGTCGTCGTCCATCTGCTTGCATATGAGTAGGAGAACTATTTACTTAGGCTGTGGTCCCCGTTTCCATGGAGACAACGTCGGAGTGTTTTCCACCTTCGGTGTTTCCAGAGGCTCCAAGAAGAAACGAACCCCCAAAACGCAACGGAAGTTTTCCGTTTTCATTTGAAAACGTTGTCGTGCAAATGGGGCCTTAATTTCCCTTTAAATACTCTCAGTATGATTTAAAAGTCCTTAAAAACAATACTTGGTTTCTTTGTCATCCACGCGCCTCCCTCCACTTCACTCCTTCTTTGTTCGTCCTGTCGCCTGTTTTCTGGCATATTTTTCGTGCGCCGGTTCCTCTTGAGTTGCCTCTTCCTCATCCTCTTCCTCCTCCTCCTCCTTCTGTCTCCCTAATCTGCATCCACTGATCCCTCTTCTCACAGTGTCTAATTTTGTAGGATGTCGGCGGCAGCAGCAGCAGCAGCCCTCAAAAATAAACACCTTAGCTGCATTCGAGGTAATAATCAGTCCTTCTCCAGCGTCTGCATTGTCCCTCTGCCGGCTTTTTGTCTCCATCCTCCGGACTCTTCAAGCGAGTCTGCCTCATTGTGTGATTCCCGTCTTTGTTTATCATGCTGGCCCTTTTGTGTTTGGAGAGATTCGAGGAGCCCTCTGCTCTGATTAGCCACGTTTCCAAATTGAAACTGAATTTTTCAGAGGATTGACAAAACAAAATGGGATTGAATGCTCGTTTCCATCTCCGACAGTTGGTGGCACTTACTTGCTGGGTGCCATGTAATCACTGCTGAAGAAGGGATAATAGAACTAAATTCAATAAAGTTAATCCTACGTGAAAAGCAGAATAGAAATCTGGTATTTTTACAACTTTTATGTATTCATGAAGTAATACCAGACTCATGCCCCAATAACTCAAATAGTCCAACAAGTGGATAAATTCCAATATTTATGTGTTACTGATTTCTATCAAACCAACATTAGCTTCCAACAAGTAGAAGTAGTAAAAACCAAAAAGCTCCTTTGTTTTTTCTTTGTGGAATCGTTGGAGTTTTCAAACTCGTCCATATGTCTGACCTGCGTGTTCCTTGTTTAAGTGACTGTTTCCTATATTGAGATATGTTGATGGGGACACTGAATAAATACTTTTTAGTAGCTTGATAAATACACTCAGTGAGACATTTTGAAGTGCGCTTCCCTGGATGAGGGCTGGAAACCATACCTGGATTCTATTTTCCGCCTAATTGGCTAAATGTTTTGTCCTGCGATGATCCGTGAAGAGGGAGGAGCTGCTTCCTTTTGCTTTGGTCTGAGGCGGCTTGCTCTCATCTCTCACTCACTTATTTGTTTCTTACTAAACATACAGCTGAAATGCCCTCCTTTCATAACAGTCTGGTGCCTTATTATTTTCTCTCTGGGCTTTTATTCTTTCAAGTTTTATATTGGTTAAAATCACAGCTTTGGACCCTGGAGCTGCCAGTTTGTTTCTTTCTTTTTTACAATTTATTTCTTTACCTCAAAACCTTCACATTCATGTTTTATGAAGCCAGAACCAGTTGAAGTAGATCAGATAAAGTTGCATTTTGTCTATATTTGTTTTGTTTTGTTATGTTATGTCATGCTAGAACTTTATCTAAAAAGCACATTTAATGTGTTTCTGCAGTCAATTGCTGCTAACAATATCTGTTTTACGTGATATTACTGTAAAGTTGGTCTACAAACACTGTATTCAACACACTATAGTAGAATTTACAGTAATATTTACACTGCTATAAAGAAATCACAGGATTTTGATAATGTAGAGAAAATCTGAAAATTGTAATATAACTTACAATAATCTTCACACTGCTATCAAAAATATCACAGGAAAAGGTTTTCTATTGCAATTATGTTTTTCTAACAGTATACTGTAAGAAAAAAAAAAAAGCTGTGAAATTCATTGTAATTTAGAGTTTCCAAAGTTTTTACTGCATTAAGTAAATCTTAAAAACACAATTCTCATTGAGATATTTATAATTTGGGCCACTGTAAAAAAACAACAACAAATCAATCAAAATGAAAATCAATTAAGGGTCCACCAATGTTAAAATCAAATACTGTGAACATTTCTTGTATAAAAGAAATCGCAGTAAATTTTCTACTACTAAAGCTATTGATAACAATGTTTTTAAAAGTGTAATTTTTTTTAAAAACACAATGAACCACAGCAATTTCTTCTTTTACCCAGTTAATTACTCTGGACTGTCACAGCACGTTGTTGTTTTGAAGGTGTAAAAACGTATTAGTTTTCTCTAAAAAGGTTTGATTTTCAAAAAATGAACATGCCAACACTGTTAAAAAAATAAATAAATCACAGTCGATATTTAATATGCTACTTTACTTCCAAGCACAGCTGCTTATTCTCACGTCCCATGTTACGAAATGGATCCATGGGATCGACGTGTACCTGCCGCTTGCGCCTTGTTCTGGCTGGGAAGTGAAGAAGAGGCCTCCCATAAAGAAAGTCGTTTTCACAGAGAGAGAGAGAGAGAGAGAGAGAAAGGGAGAGAGAGAAAGAGAGAGAGAGAGAGATCATTATCATCTGCACTTTCTGCATTTCTCAGCTGTGGCACACTACTACTCCCATTCCCACCCGCTCGCTCGGATACCCTCAGGCTAAAGATCCAGCTAAATGTCAAGCAAAGAAAAAGCTGCAATTATCTGTTCAGAGGCTTTCTGTTTCAGATCTTTATTCCTGAAAGTTATTTCACGGCCTGCGAGGACTCGCTTCCTGGCGAGCCGTCACGCTGTGTCTGTTACCCCGGATAGAGCTGCGGAGACGTACGAGAGGCCTGCTCCTCAGTTTGTGTGTTCCCGGTGCCAAAACGTCCACACACTCATATCCGCAATTACCAACTCTGAATCATGTGTTATTGTGAGTGTGTATTTATGAACTCGGACCATCTCACAGCTACTGACTTGTCCGCTAATGGGGCCCCGAATGAATAAATGATAGCACCTGCTGGCCCTTTAACATCTAAGCAGGCTGGGAAAAACACAGAGCACAGCTTTTATTATAGTGTCACCATCAGAGTGTAGCTGATATTATTTCCATAATCGTCATCTGGCTTTCACTGTTAAAAAAAAAAATAAATAATGAAAATGCTTGAAGGACAAAACTAAATATAGTGGTAAATGGTTCAAACTCATTTTGATCGAAACTGCTCACACTGCTTTGCATCCACGCCGTAAATGAACTGCACAAGTGGCGTACATGAGTGTAGAAGTGATGTCCGATTTGAATTTAAAAAATGTGCCCAGAATCAACAGAAGGTTCATTTGAACATCTTAAGCTATTCAGAGGTTTTTCACTCACTTTTTAATCTTTCCCACAGCATGATTCCTCTTTTACACTGTCCATTACAATTACTTGCAATCCATTATGCAAATCATGTCTTTCAGAAACCTTTTTTTGTACAGCCTGTAACAACCAATAATGTTATAATCATGGCCTTTCTTTTAAAATTTAATAAGGTCCATAATGTAATAACTTGCCAATCGTGCAATAAGATATTTGATCCATCTTCATAACAACATCTACATTTACATGATGGAATTAGCATTAAAAAATACATATAATATAATAACTGTAGCCAATAATGTAATAAGACATAACTGCAACACTGCCAAATCTGAAAAATGTTAGTTTCTTCGTATCAGAAAAGTTTTGTGTTTACACTGTTTGCTCTTTTGAAAATGTCAGTTTACACCGAAACAGTAGAAACACTATAAACAATGTTGTTACCCTGCCAGACCACTAGTGGGTGCTGCTGTTAGTATTTTTTAATGAAACCACACACGCGCAGAGAACAATACACTATAAACAATGGCGAGCACCCAGACATTTGTATGGACAGGCAACAAAGTTGCATTGCTACTACAGGTGACTCGACTAGTTTAGCTGTGATGCTAAAACTCCTTTTTTTTTGCAATACGGCATCTTTCTTTAATTCTGCATCACTGACCTCCTTCCAGAACAGTTCATTTCATGACTGTGGTCCAGACTTCATTGGTCATAATATTAATAAAACCAGGGATGAATGATTTCTTTGTCTGATTAAGGAAAGCAGTTACTTTCATTGAAGAAATGCAGGTTTTAATGTGTTCTTTGGTATTTTCAAACTTTGTAAAGTCATCCATCTATTGGGATGACTATTGGGATTGACTCTATTGGGGGCCATTTAAAAAAAATAATTGCAGTCGAAAGGCAGTTTTAGTTTTAGGTTCATTTGAAGTCTCCTGTCAGATTTTTTTTAGATTGTTAATTAATTTAGTTTATTTATACCGGATATAACCTGCTCTCTCTCTCTCTCTCTCTCTCTCTCTCTCTCTCTCTCTCTCTCTCTCTCTCTCTCTCTCTCTCTCTCTCTCAGTGCTAAATAAATGTGAATTGAATTCAACTAAATATCAAAATGTGGGAGTGATTTTCTCAGAATTTATGATGCACACCTTTTCTTGAAAACCATCAGACCCGATGGCATTTTAGATTCTACATTGAAGTCGATTGAGGTCAGTGCGGTCAGTGCTTTTTTTCCCCACCAGATGCAGCACCACGTGTTTCAGAAGTTTTCCCAGAAGTGGCTCGGTGCGCTGCTAAAAATACGCATCTAGCCTCTTTTTGACAGATGCTACACGAGGCTGCGGAGAGCGGGCCGGTCCAGACAGGAGCCCAGACACAGTAACAGTGCAGATCATCTGATAAACCCTCAATATAAATCACTATGGACAGATCTGTGATTCTGAGTCAAGGTCAAGAGAAAACGGAAATATACACCATTAGAATGGCCAATCAGACGACCGATGTGCTCCAGTTCTCAAATGGTCCTTGTGGAATTGGGACTGTGGGGGGAAGCAGGGGTTAGTTAGAACTACTTCTTACATGTTTTGTTGCTCATCCAATGCGCCTCCTCGATCATGTGCCTCTTCGCTGAGTCCCATATGAGTCCCGAACCTCCTTTAAACCTTTCTATATCAGCAGTAGACAACCTCAGGCACATGTGCCAATGTTAGTATGCCTAAACAGAATCATTGGCACACCAGAATAAACTAGCTTCCACTGTAGGTAATTTGACTTTATGTTGGTGATTAATGCACCCTCAACTACAAGATAATGTAAAACTCCATGTTAGAAAGGTTATGATCAAGATTGGTTGTCAAAAACACCTTTTTGCGACTGGAGCAAAGCCTGCAGAGCAATTTATAGGTGAAAATGATGCAAGATCTCACCCAGCAACAGGTGGTCTTCATCAGGATTCAACAGAGCTACGTATTGCATTTCACAAGTGTCTTTGATGTCATTCATCATAGAGTGAAAGTGTGCAGGCAGAGAAGAAAACTTTGTGGACCTGCATCAGAAAAATGCCTTAAACACGATCACATGCATGAGGTGTTGTAATTCAGAGCCAGGGGGATTTTCTTTAATTGACCTTTCACTTTGCAGCTCAGCAAGTGGGGTCACATGGGAGGTAATCGAGTCAATTCTGTGAGAGTAGTCAGTTCATAAACTTGCTCATTTAAATTAGTTGATACTTCGGCAACAAAAGGCGGATTTTCCTTTTAATGTCAAGCGACTGAGGTCATATTTTCATCAAGCCCGTTATGCTTCCTCAGACGTTTGAACCATTTAAATAGCGGCAGTAGCGCTGTGTCCATCACACTGCAGCTTTCAACAACAGCCAAAATGCATCATCTCTTTTCCACAAGGTCCCTCTGAACCGCCATGAAGGCCCCGTCCCCATTTGAAGGTGGGTTTCATTGGACTTATCAAAGCATGTGGAGCTCAAATGTTCGGAGTGGGTTTGTGATGTCGCCAAGATTTTTGTCAGAGATAATGACAGACTATTTGTGATTATAGTCGAGGGGTGGGAGCTGATAGCTGTGTGCAGGGGCTAATGTGTTGCCATAAATAAGTATGCCAATGAGACGGTGTAAAGTGGATTAAGCCTGCTGTGCAAATGCGGCTATATGGGAGCAGCCATTTGATAAAAAGTACTCTGGGACTAGTCTAGCATCTTATCTTTGCTTTTGCAGCTCCTATATACAAATCCATTGAACTGAATGTGGCTTCGTAACATTTTTGAGACTGAAGCGATTCCACACGGTGGATTTTCACTCAAAAAGAACAAGAAGTCTAATCATTAGCTCGGATATTTGAAATGACAATGGATTCAAGTCCGTCTATAAAGTACTACAGGAAGGGACACGAAGAAGGGGGATCTCGTGCAGACTGCATGGAATATTCAAAAGCGGAGACCTTGCGTCCCTCATGTTGAACAATAATATATGGAATACGTTATGAGATGTTGAGCCCTCAAGTTCACACTGGAGTAATTGCCCAGTGTGGCCTTCACTTTGACTTTGGCATGTGGCTTTTTACAGTGATCGAGTCGGCTTGCAAATATGGACGTGTGGGAATTCATGTTTTATCAGTCGCCGTTCTCTGCTTCTGTTGTGATTGAATGTTGCCTTCTTCATAGGCGTGCCCATGAGTTATTCATGTCACGACTGGATGGTATGATAGGTGCAGATGCTCACCCCAGATGCTGACAGTGATTGATTTGCCATCCATTTCAATTTTGTGTCAAGAATCCAGTGTGTGACTACAATGCCTGTACATTGGTTCCCAGGCTTGAGTTCAGGTTGTTTTCATTTTGAAGACCGCTGCTTTCTTTTGTTCATAAGAACGAGCTTGTCTGCCAAGCGAATTTTGGTAAGCTCTAAAAAAAAAAAAAAAGTTGAGAACCTCTGATTTAAAGGTAAGGAAATTATTTGTAATAATTACCATAAATTATATCTAAATGCTCTTTAGATGCTGCAATTATATGAAAATCCTGACACAAGGCCTGCTCATATACAACTCTGTCTAAATGCCTTGTTTACATGAGAACCCTCTGCTTGAATCAATGTAATTTCCCCTTTAATAAAAGGTATACATACAGAGGTATATTTTCATAATGATCGCCATCATACAGTCATGAATGGGTTGCATGCCAGGACACTATATGTGTGGTTTCGTAATACAACAACAGACATGTAGGGAACTGTATATGAAGTGGCTTTTAGCCGTCCTCCTTTGTAGAGTCCATTCAGTATCTGGCGCATGTAAGAAATCAGTTCCCGCTGGCAAAGACGATGGTGTAGTAAAAGGTACTAAATGTACTTTCTGTGTCAGAGCTGTTAAATTCAATAGAGTGAGCATTACATTTTCTTTATTGTTGATCTACTGGCACATGTGCGGAAAAAGCTTTTGACCTCGTTGTTGTTTGTGTTTTCCCTGTTTGCATAGAGACGAGGGCAAAAGAGTGCAACAAACCTTTTTTGCAACCAAAGTTGATCATTTTCTCATAAAACCAATGTTTGTCATCTGCATTGCCCATTGTCCGAATCATCTCTGTGTTGAAGCTAAGAAAACAAGACTTTTTAAAAAAAATTTTTTACGAAGCACTTTGTTAAATGACACTGTTAACCACAATCTGTATTTTAATAGTATATGTTATAGCTCATCTTGCACATAGAGATCACAGATTTGTGTCACGATTGTAACTCTTATAGTGAAATGGTCTTCGGAGTCTTCCTGTGTGGAGAGTGCACGTTTTCCCTGTTCAGGCGGGGCCCTGGGTCAACAGATCCTGGCTCCGGGCCCTTGTGACCCGAAGTTGGATAAATCAATTCCTCACATGGATGTATGAGTTCGGCTAAGTCCTCTCTGTCAGCAGCAGTACAAAGACATTGGAAGCGGCTTTCCATTATACCTGTGCTTTCTTCAGTGTGCTGCCTAAACAAAATCCTGTCTGAAGTAAAAGGAGCTTTAATTTGTCTTGAGTGAGGCAATCATCATGCCCCAGTTTTTTTTGGTTTTTTTTTTTTTTTCTTTAAACCTGATTCTTTATCCTTCACTTTGATCAACACGCACGTTTACCCAGAGCATACTGCACACAGTCACAGCTTCTCTTAACTTGCAAAACAGTTGATCAAACCTTTGATGTGCTTCTGTGGGTCAGGGTTAAAGTGCTGAGATGACAAGTTTCTATCATAATTTACCTGATTTTGGTCTTTCTTTTAGTTAGTAACCAATCAGAGTTATTCCAATTAGTTTGTTTCTAGCTATTTTTGATTTTAGTAAATTTTGTGTTTAGTGCGAACCAGCTCCATCGTTTCACTAAACTCCTGTTTACTGGAAGAGGACATACTATGTCGTTTTGATGGATGATGTTCGGATGGAAGTAACATAAGTGCTGTTGTTTGTTTTTGTAATCAAACCACATCTACGCGTACACAATAGAACATGAACTGGACATCATGACACTGATAAAATGCAATGGAAATTTTCTGTTTTCACTTGAAAACCTTTGCGTAAAAAAGGCTTAACATTTTAGTTATCTTCTCTTTGTAACAGTGGTCTGAATGTTGGTCGTTTATCTGAGGTGATTTGTTGCTGCTCTTCTCACCATTAGTTCATAAATCTGTTTTTTCAAAAAGTGCTAACGTTCAGAATCATTGAGCTCCTTGAAACAAATACCTGATGTCACTTGAGCTGAACTGAATAAATGTGTTAGTCACCAGACTGACATGACAGCTCAGCTAATGTGTCAAATTAACACTAGAAATAAGGTCAAGGTGACTCTATTTATACCCTTAAGTAGATTTTTTGATGTGGCAGCAGGAGATGACATATGCAGGCATGCAGACATTTAAAAAGACAGGACACGTAAAAGAAAAAACACCAAACGGAGTTTAGAAAGACATGGACAGCTGCACCAGGAGCTCACTGATCAGAATTTCTCATCAGGGTGGAAACTTAAAAGCCGATTAAGAATAAAATGAAATAGACCAACGACATGCCAATCCCAAAACTTGTCAGGAGGAAGATGTCAGGTGCTTTATAGCAGAATAGCAATGTAAAAACAATTAAGTTTTCCAATATAAAAGCCTAAAAACATAGACGATGGGCTCCCAAGCTCACATTGAAATGGCAGCAAGAACAAAGCTGTTTCTGGAGCACGGTGTCTCACTTCTTGGGACTCACTGGACGATGGGAGTCGTTACAGCAGACAAACCTGGCTGCATTTCTCCAGTGTACAGGGACTCTTAACACAGGTGTGACTCCCAAACCGATGGTCTCGACCATTTAATAATCTGGTTGAGTGAGTTCTGCTCTTTAAGGAGGCAGCTTCCTAAATCATGCCAACAAGAGAAAAAGGCAGAACGGGTTCATTAAACGTATGATTTACAAAGTGCCGTTTGTGGGTTAACTTACTTCAGAATGGGAATAAGGGCCGGGGGCGGAGTTCTGTGATGTACAGGAGGTACATAAGGAAGTAGGAGGGTAGCACGGGGTAAATGTGCTGTATAGAGAAAGCGGTTGCAAGTAAAGAAAGATCGACTTCACTCCTCCCTCTGTCTAATATTTTCCAGTTTCCACACTGCGATTTCTACTTTTTGCCGATGTAGAAACGCCACAGTTTCTTCCCGTTTCTACAAAAAGGCCTCTTATGTCCCTTTTTACAGATTTTTTTAAAAGTTAAAGTTGAGCCAGTGGCCATCCAGAGATATCTGTATCACACCTGCTCAAAGATGCTGATTTACAGTGGGTTCAGGTGTGTTTGCATTTCTTTTCTTTTTTTAATCAGTGGTCATCTGTTTGATTTTGAAATGTTAAGTTGAAGGTGTGAGTACTCACAACACTTGACAAAGTCATCTACAATCACAAAGGCTGCTTTCATTTATAACGATCACAGAGTTACTGGCAGAGTTTAAAAAGTGTTCTGACACATATTCATGTTAAGAATGAAGAATAAAGTGAGAGCACTCGTTTAAAAAAGTAATGGAAGACATACTTAAGTAAGTCCCTATTTTTTTAAATCATAGTATCAAATCGAGTATCTCCAATAGTTTCTAAAATGTCTCCAGATTACTGGATTAATGGATTACTCGAGCTAGTTACTTGCACATCACATCTGATTCACTTTCTTCACTTTATCAAAGGTTACATAGGGAAGTGACTTTTGTTGCAGTTATTATTGTATGTCCTATTCTATGACCATACTGTTGAGGGGGAAAAAAAAAGAAAGGTAGACACACTAATGTAGGCTTGGTGTTCTTTATGTTCACGTCCCACACATGCATTAGCAGTCCATTGAAGTAATTGTACATATCTTTTTATAACATCACCAGGGTCTAGACAGGTCTGTCAATGCTGCCGAGTCATTAGCAGTGAGACATTTTGGGGAAATTTTTCCCCATTTGCCTGGTAGCTGTAGTACAGTGCCAAGGTACTTGTGGTCCATTTTCAAATTACTTTCCCCATTTATGCATTTGAATCGAGCCTGCATACAGATATATATTTATTTCTTATTTTCCTTGGGTATCAGAAATGGAATTCTCCAAAGCCTCTCTGCTCGCTCTTTTGTCTCCGTATATTCTGCTTTCTGCTGTGAAAATGGAGCCCGTCTCTCCCCCTTTCTCTGCCTCGGTGTCTCTGTAATAGGCTCATCATTCCTCTCTTCCTGCTCCCTCTGTCTTTCACGAGTCTGAATAAAGCGGCTAATGGTGCATGGAAATGGTGGCGGCACAGTTTCGTCTATAGACTCTTGCTATTCCGTGGTGCGATGTGTAAGTGAAAATACACATTTGCAAAGGATGAGGCAAACTCTTGTCTTTCACCCATCTAATTTTTCTTTATTCTAACGTACTGTACGAGCCAAATGACGACGATGTGAACTGCAACATGAAGGCTATTACTCAACACTGTGGCACTCATGTGTTTCTCATTTAGCCTCTCTGTTTGTAAATAATATTTCTGATAGAATGAATATATTGAATTTCAGAAGGATCATTTTGACAGTTTTTTGTTTGGCTTATCTTTTCACAGGGGGAAAATGTCCATATGCTGCTGGCTGGATGCCTCCGCAGGATTGCATTTAATTACTTTATTGGTGTCTTGTTAAAATCAGGACATGCTGCTCCTCTTCGCGTTGCTGCCGCTGTTGATGATTATAGCGACAATGACAGCCATGTGTCTGCTTTTTCTCAGGTGTACATCCGTATCCTGGACAATGAGTGGAATGTGTACCGGCGTTACACCGAGTTCAGGGAGCTGCACAACCACCTGAGAACCCAGTTTCCACAAGTGGACGCCTTTAACTTCCCACCCAAAAAAGCCATAGGGAACAAGGTAAGCGCTCATGAGTCTTGTCAAGCACCAAAAACACGTTTTTAGACTGTCGCGATATATACTGGAGGGTACCTGGAGTACTTTCTCTTTTTGTAAGGCGAAAATGTGACCTTTTTCTAACTCTAATAGTAAAAACAATAAAAAGTGAGTTACAGTGAATGGTCAAAGAAGCACCTCTACTCAACAGTTGCAGTCATACGCAATGGTTTTACATAGCATTTTTAACAGTTTATGAGGATGAAACATTTGAGTATCCTGGAGTTCATTTTTCTACATTTAAGTCTTATGCAGAAAGGAACAATTAACGTTTGTTTCTATTGGAGTGTTCTGACATATTTTCTGCACAGTGAAGATAATCTTTTGAAAAACACTTTGTTTATTAAACAGTAAATGCAAAAACAGTTACGTAACGGCATTATTCTTCAGTTTGCATGTACTGTGTTTTCTGGACTCTAAGTTCCATCTTAGTGTAAGTCGCCTATATCAAAAAGTGTTTTAAAAAAAACAAACTAAAAGATAAGTCACAATTTTCCTTGCTCCATGATAAGTCTTGGCCCACAGCTGTTAATTTGTTCCTCAGCTCTTGCCCTCGTGGTTTTTAGCCCACTTTTTTTTCTTCTTCATCCTAGTAAAGACTCGATTTGCAAACAGGTTTTGCAAGTTGTTTGTTTAGATTTGAGAGGTCTTTCCTTTAATATACTTAAATATCAAGACTCTGGATCTGGGTGACAGTGCTCAGATTGCCACCCCCGTGACCCGGAAACGCATAAGCGGGAGAAGATGGATGGATGGATCAAGACTCTGTCATAGTGAAGGTTCAGGTTCACTGGTTAATCACAACAGATCTTTGAGCTTGTCCTTTGACGAACAGAATGTGTTTCCTTTCACGCCATAAAAACAGTCTTCACATTTATTTTGGATAGAAAATGATAGCGGCCTTCAAAAATGGGCAAAAGTGTGAAAGTGTTGGTCACATTGGGTTCTCCGCCACCACATCAGTTTATCACCCTCTCCTGTTTTGCTTTCTTTTTCACACCCTGAACCTCACACTTGAGGCAACAATCTGCAGCGCGGGTTACCACGACTTTCATTCCTCTCTGCTTGGGGAGCTCTCCTCTCACCTCTCGTTCTCCTCTCACCCATTTTCATCCTCCTCTCCTCCGTCTCCCTGCACCCTTTGGGAAATAATTTTCGCCCTGACCCTGATTCCCTGGCTGGTCCGATTTGACGCTCAGCCAAAAGCTGTGGTCTGACTTCTCACCTTCAAAGACACTGTGTTTTCACGCTCGGAAACGGAACTGAACGCTGCGTTGCAGCCATGGCCAATCTGAGAGGAGTGTGTATGTGTCTCTTTGCATGACCATGGGGAAGCACAAGTGTCTATCGAAGGCCTAGACAGTTGGTATCGTCGTGTTCTGGAAAGCTCTCTGAAAGCCCATTACGCTGTAGGTTTGTGTGAATTATTGGTTTTCACCGTCTACAGGAACTGGCCTATCACTGCAGAGGAAGCGGCCCCAGCTTCATTACCCTCTGAGCACATTTTTAACAGGGATGCCTCAGACTTTTGGAAAGAAAAACACTTTTCGGAGGCCTAAGTTTCAACTTTCTGCCGAGTTTTGTAACTGAGGACCACCTCTTCTACCTGACCTCCTGTAGTGGTCTCCTCTAGGCTGATGAAGTTGCTAAAACTCAAGCAGGACAGCGAGACAACAGCTCTGCAAGTTCAAATCTGTCATTCATTTGATCATAATGTTCAGTTAGAAGAATCTTCCTATCAAAAGTAGTGGTTCTACTCCGAGGCGTTATTCCTCGCTCTAGTGTTGTGGTCGCTAGTTTAGCAGACAGAATCCCTCTGACCCACGCTAAGAGAGAAAAAATGGGTCAAACCACATTCCTCTTGTAGCTCATTTCCAAGTGCATGTACAGAAAATAAACAACAGATCTAATCAGTTTCACTCTACTGGAGATGGAGCTGTCACTGTTATGTGAAGCCAAAAGGTGTAATGTAATCATACTGAATAACAGCCATAAATAATGGAAGTCATCAGTCACCCTCCTTTTTTCTCCCCGTCGTATTTGGATTGCATTCATTATTTTCCTCCCATCGCACATTTGTGCTCCGCTGAGATTTCTTGTCTTTGTCATTTTTTTCCCCCTCCACCCGGATCACCTTCAGCTCGGTTTGTCGTCATGTTGTTGTTTTTTTGGTTTTTCCCCAAAAATTTTTTATAGCTATCTTGACTGGAGCCATTTCTAGAACCCTCCTGGGATCTCATACCTGCACCTACACTCTTTTATATCTCTTCTCTCTTTTTGATAAGTTTCTTTAACTTTACAAATAGACTGTATTCACGGCGATGATGTTTGACTCGGGTCGCAGCACGGAGACACAGATTGTACATTTATCAAAACTAAGATTGCAAATGGTGGCTGCATTATGTTTCATAAAGGATTGTCGCTCACAACATTAGGTAAATATTGAACCCAAGAGGTTTTTGTGTATGCCTGGTGTTGTTGTTTTTTTTCTCACACTACACAGCCGGAGCAGATCAAGTTTTATACAACTGAGCTGTAAATTCTAACCTTGAGAATATCGTACACTTGTTTTAGTTAATGTTTTGTTTGAATTATGTGTGCTATCTACGTCTGCTTTTCTTGACTGTGTAATTGAATGAACTTCATTTATCCATGTTAAAGGATTTATGATCTGTACTTCATGTAGATGTGTGTTAATAATCCAAATAATCAAGAGCTTCTGTCTCTCTTTCTCTGTCCTTCTCCTTTTGCTGTTTTAGCTGCATTAGCGTCACCAAAGCATCTTTTTGAGTTTTTTTTTTTTTTCTTTTGAATTCCCCTGTTTAATGGGAGACGATGTTCGCTGACAGCATCATAAAAGAGGTTGGACTCTAAGTGATATTAACATCAGAATGAGTCCACAGTAGCTGTGATGCATTAGCAGCCCCAAATAAACGTTAGCTCACAATTAAAAGAGCTGTCTGCGTGTTGGTGGTGTACAAGAGGTGTTTTGCTGCTTTTTCTCATCATGAGTTCAAAAACCTGATTCTTTCATGAATACATGAATACTCCCATGAGCATGAAATGGAGCACGTCATTCCAAATGGTGGATATCAGCAATGAGTGATTAACTCAAACAGACCAAAATGTATTTGTATGCATCAATATTTGACTTCAGTGACAGCTGATGTGTTATTGCAACGCCCCAGTGATACGACTATATGCACAATAATAATTCCTAAGTCAGAGAGACAATCAATAGTTACAGACAAGTAGTGAAGTCTCTGGCTGCAGTGTTCTGGATAAGCTGCAGCTGTCCAACTGATTATTTACTGAGACCTGTAAAACACTGCTACAATAATCCAGTCTGCTGAAAATAAATGCATGAACAAGTTTCTCCTGTTTGGTTAGAAATCCGTTAATTCTTGCAATATTTTTGAGCTGTTAGTAAACTTATTTTGTTGTTGTCTTAATGTGGTTGTTGAATTTCAGGACTGAGTCCATATTCACATCCTGAGTCCTGCCTTGATTTATTGCCTTGTGTGACATAGAGTCAAAACCTTGAACCATCCAAAACTAATTACCTCAGTTTTTTTTCTGGGTTAAGTTGTCCACCCATTAATTTAATTGATGCGTTTACTCAGCGGGTATAAGGGGCTGTGGTCATTCACTGACATTAATATATAGAGTATCATCTGCATAATTATGACAGGAGAAGTTGTGATGTTCCCTCAGTCACCCATGTTGTGAGCATGGAGATGTTAAATAAAAGAGGCCCAAGGATGGAGCCCTGAGGAACCCCACAACAAATGACCTATTGTCACAGAATAATTGCAATGAGCGCCTTTAAAAACACAATGTCTGTGTGGTACACAGTAATGAATCAATGAATGACTCGAGTCAGAAAGCAGTAAGAGTCATGTATGCTTCAGCTTTGTAGCTTCTAATGAAATGTAGGTTCATGTGAGGAGAGACTTGTTGTTAAGTTTTCTAAAATAACTATCTCTGGATTTGGAGTTGTGTCCAGACTGAAATGAAAGCATGGAGCAGGTGGACGGCTTTATATCTTAAAGATTTGATAAGTACCAGATTGGTAAAGTTTATGTGTGTACAGTGTGTGTGTGTGTGTGTGTGTGTGTGTGTGTGTGTGTGTGTGTGTGTGTGTGTGTGTGTGTGTGTGTGTGTGTGTGTGTGTGTGTGTGTGTGTGTGTGTGTGTGTGTGTGTGTGTGTGTGTGTGTGTGTGTGTGTGTGTGTGTGTGTGTGTAAATTGAATAATTGAATCTGCACTGCACCACACAGCAGTTATTTGTATGTGTCTGTATGAGAGGAAGATACACGGAATGTATTTTTGTGTGTTTAAAAGACACTGCTGTTCTTTTTCTTTTGGAAAGGTTTGTTTGTGTCGCTGTGTGTGGAAGCGGTGTCCCAGCAGCATACAGTGTGTATTTTGTACATTAGCGTGCATTTGTTGTGTATTGCTGCTGCCTCAGTAATCAGCAGGCCTGCCGAGCTGTGTATTTGTGCAGTCGGGGCTCGTCTCTGGTGCTGAAGTGTTGGTAGAAATAATGACCTCCTTCTTCAGGTGGGGTCGAGAGCGGCGCTGCTGTGGACAGCAAGACTGAAATATTTTGGAAAAACAGAAAAGCTGAAGTTTGTACAGTGGGGCAAAAAAGTATTTAGTCAGCCACCGATTGTGCAAGTTCTCCCACTTAAAATGATGACAGAGGTCTGTAATTTTCATCATAGGTACACTTCAACTGTGAGAGACACAATGTGAAAAAAAAAAATCCAGGAATTCACATTGTAGGAATTTTAAGGAATTTATTTGTAAATTATGGTGGAAAATAAGTATTTGGTCAATAACAAAAATTCAACTCAATACTTTGTAATATAACCTTTGTTGGCAATAACAGAGGTCAAACGATTCCTATAGGTCTTTACCAGGTTTGCACACACAGTAGCTGGTATTTTGGCCCATTCCTCCATGCAGATCTTCTCGAGAGCAGTGATGTTTTGGGGCTGTCGCCGAGCAACACGGACTTTCAACCCTCTCCACAGATTTTCTATGGGGTTGAGGTCTGGAGACTGGCTAGGCCACTCCAGGACTTTCAAATGCTTCTTACGGAGCCACTCCTTCGTTGCCCGGGCGGTGTGTTTGGGATCATTGTCATGCTGGAAGACCCAGCCACGTTTCATCTTCAAAGCTCTCACTGATGGAAGGAGGTTTTGGCTCAAAATCTCACGATACATGGCCCCATTCATTCTTTCCTTAACACGGATCAGTCGTCCTGTCCCCTTAGCAGAAAAACAGCCCCAAAGCATGATGTTTCCACCCCCATGCTTCACAGTAGGTATGGTGTTCTTGGGATGCAACTCAGTATTCTTCTTCCTCCAAACACGACGAGTTGTGTTTATACCAAAAAGTTCTATTTTGGTTTCATCTGACCACATGACATTCTCCCAATCCTCTGCTGTATCATCCATGTGATCTCTGGCAAACTTCAGACGGGCCTGGACATGCACTGGCTTAAGCAGGGGGACACGTCTGGCACTGCAGGATTTGATTCCCTGTCGGCGTAGTGTGTTACTGATGGTAACCTTTGTTACTTTGGTCCCAGCTCTCTGCAGGTCATTCACCAGGTCCCCCCGTGTGGTTCTGGGATTTTTGCTCACCGTTCTCATGATCAGTTTGACCCCACGGGATGAGATCTTGCGTGGAGCCCCAGATCGAGGGAGATTATCAGTGGTCTTGTATGTCTTCCATTTTCTGATAATTGCTCCCACAGTTGATTGTTTCACACCAAGCTGCTTGCCTATTGTAGATTCACTCTTCCCAGTCTGGTGCAGGTCTACAATCCTTTTCCTGGTGTCCTTCGACAGCTCTTTGGTCTTGGCCATAGTGGAGTTTGGAGTCTGACTGTTTGAGGTTGTGGACAGGTGTCTTTTATACAGATAACAAGTTCAAACAGGAGCCATTAATACAGGTAACGAGTGGAGGACAGAAGAGCTTCTTAAAGAAGAAGTTACAGGTCTGTGAGAGCCAGAGATCTTTCTTGTTTGAAGTGACCAAATACTTATTTTCCACCATAATTTACAAATAAATTCCTTAAAAATCCTACAATGTGAATTCCTGGATTTTTTTTTCACATTCTGTCTCTCACAGTTGAAGTGTACCTATGATGAAAATTACAGACCTCTGTCATCATTTTAAGTGGGAGAACTTGCACAATCGGTGGCTGACTAAATACTTTTTTGCCCCACTGTATATCTCCCAATGTGACGGTTTAAATATTCACAAACTAGATTCCCAAAGTGTAAATAAAACCTGGATGCACTCATTGGAAATTCCCTTAACCAATGTTTCATTAATAGTACGGTATGGAAAAGGGTTACCGAGTTGCTCAGCTGGAACGGCACGATTAATGCCTTTTGGAGAAGACCTGGCAACTTTTTGAAAGACAGTCTTAAACCACATACTCCATCCATCACACCAGCACTGCAACACATTAGAAAAAGTTGTGTGTTCAACTAGATTGCCTGCGGTTCACATCCTTTATTAGTTTTTAATGATAAAAACTAGCTCGGGTTAAACTTCAGATAGATATTTGCCTCTCATAACTTCTACATTTCGTCTTTTTACTTCCAGACATTCACATGGTGTTTTTCTTGAAGAAATGATGCTACACAATAGTAAACATAAGTCATCCAACCTCTTTGAGATTGTTTTGCTGCCAGTACATTCATTGTGCAAGGTCTCATTTTCAGCTTCTGATATGTTGTTTATATGTGAATGACAGAGTTTATGAGATCTCTAAATCACTGAATTCTGTTTTTATTCATATTCTAAGCATCATCTCAGTGTCTTTGAAATCTGCGTTCAATACAAAAGACACTATGTAGTACCATTAAGATGAAAAATCCAATTTACACGATCGAGCTGATCAAGGCAACAACCACACAAAATCAAGAGGTACATAATAAACAAATGAACAAATAGTTATTCAAGGACAGTAGCTTTCAATATAACCACTGACATTCCTCCTTAGTTGCACTATTTATGATACTCCTACCATTGTTAGTGGAATGTTTTAGGTTTAAGATTTGTTTGCAGAAAGATACAAGAACGACGCGTCACCGCAGTCTGTCAGAATCCAGGAGGCATTTTAAAGAAACAAAGTGCACATTAAGTAACATGGTTGGTTGAAATGGCCTGAAGATTACTCATACTGAGCTATACTATATGAGTTCTGCTATTTGTAGTTTATTGACTTAAGACAGCTATACATGGACTGGATGGATGGATGAAAAACAGTCCATTTATATAAGTAAAATGGTGCATGTGCGTCAGTGGTTGATGATACTAATCTTCTCAATGGATTATAATTTGTTATTGAGCATTCATGGTCTCTAGTGGATAATTGCTATTGGTCCTTGTTGACGTTATAACCTTTTTGAGAAGTGCTATTGTTATCATATGGAATGAAGGCATTGCAAAAGCCTCAAACGCCGCGATGACATATAGGATGTGTGGGTAATGTACTTGTACCATTCATACCAATCAGACGTACCACCAGATTGCAGTCAGCTGCATTAAAAAAGACTTTCAAAGATAAGCAATAGTGGCAATATCTTTGATGGTGGCTTAAAATCTGATTGTACAGTGAGAAGGGAACGCAGTTGACTGTTGTCATATTTAAGATTATCTTCTGAGACGGTACACCATAGCTTTCTCTCTGCACGGTGTGACTGCTGCTATGAGCTACAGCTGCCAGCAGCCAATAAAACAGTGTTGGGAAATAAAATGACACCAATAATAGTTTGTCGCGTCCCAAGGAGCTAAAATGCAGGACCACATCCTTGTTTTCCACATACCAAATGTAAATGCTCCAAAAACAAAAGGTTGATACTTGGTTTGTTTTATGTATCTATTTTGTGAAGGCGTTGGTGACAGCCATAGATGACATGATATTCTTGTATCGTGAAGTGGATCATAGCAGGTGCCGGATTCAGTGGAGAGCATTATAGTGCCAATAAACTCCATAATGAATCAAAATTCATAAAAAGTAATAAACAAATAAGACTTATGATAAAACTTATAATAAAACTTACAGTCTCTATGAGCCTTATAGCCAGAAATGTGTATATACTATATATATATACACCTATTTTACAGGTGCATTAGGATCTGCTATTAATTGGCTACCTATTTCTTTATATACTCATTTTGTGCATCGGTACACTGCTTTCCGTGTTCCTTCCATGTCAGCTTGAACTTTAGTTGTGCAGCTCCAAAGCAGAGGAGAAGGGATGAAGGGCAGAGTCAGTCGTGCTGGCCGAGAAGAAAACCTCACACATTTGGTGTACTGTAAGTGGACCCATTGTCACGATGAAGCACCCTGTTGCCATCGTGCCACAGTTCAAGTTGTTTGCGCCAAATGTCCACGTCTTTGTGACTCAGAATGGTTACAGTATGACTCGGTGTTCACAGTCTGACGCCAGGGGAGCCTGGCTCGGTGGGGGGCGGGAGGTTGATCTCATGGTGCACAACCCGAGGGATTGTGACAAAAAAAACAACAAACATGCTCTCGGTCACGCTACAGACCTTCCTCACCCTCTCCTGGCTGTAGACCCAGCTCTGACCACAAGTGATAAATCTAAACGATACGATTGACTCACACTGTTGACTGAGATACGATAAGATACTGTTTGAAGTTTATTGAAACTCACAAGCACGACGCTTACTGCACGACATCACGGAACGCAGCACATTTACTTGGAAAAGTTACTGCTTCTTTTTGCAGCGAGCTCATGCACGTCAATCCATCTGCCAATACCTCGATGAAACCTGTGTCGATGAAAGCTGTTGTTGCGTTGAATCTACCTTCCTAGCCCATCCGTTTCTGTTATTGTCTGCCTCTCTTTTCATGTATCTGTGAACGGTTCCCATCTCTATCGTCATGATATCTCTCTTTTAGCCTCTTTTCTGAATGCATCCACTGCAAATCTAAAACTGACTTTGATGCACACACATGCACTGGGCCACTCGCTATTATACGTCGTTAATGATGAAAAACTGTTGATGCTTGGAATGTGTTACTTGGTGTGATGTGAGAGGTAGAGAGACCTTCAAAAGCTTTTAAACTGCACCGTGAATCTCTGCTCTGTAGAGGTTTGCTCTGGTAAGGATGAAGCCCTCACCAGCTGTCAGCAGAGATCAAGTACCAAAGGAAACATCCACAAACGCACACCCTAACTAACTGTATTACATGCCAGGGACTCTCAGCTTCATGCCTGTTAGCATGTGTGCACACACACACACACACACACACACACACACACACACACACACACACACACACACACACACACACACACACACACACACACAATAATGATTGACAACACGGCTGAAGTTGTCAGAGAGCATCTGCCATGCTGGGGAATTAATGTTGAAAGGAAACTTATGCGAGAGCGTTTTACACATACCTATCACATGTAACTGCCAACACACACACACACACACACACACACACACACACACACACACACACACACACACACACACACACACACACACACACACACACACACACACACACACACACACACACACACACACACACACACACACACACACACACACACACACACACACACACAGGAGATATTCTTGATGTGAGTGGTGAATACTAAAACACCAATTCACCATGCGCTGTTGCGGTCTTCGATTCAGTTTTAACTTTATTTATTATGATAAAAAATAGAGAGAATTTGTGATGATATTCATTTCCAGAATGTGTTTAATTTTCACTCTTGTACAATAAATAAACTCACCTACTGGTCAGTCACGTCCTGAAAAATCACGCCAGACGACCATTCAGAGGTGTTTATCAGTCCCGGATAATGTCAAGCAAGCATTTTTATCTCACCTTTGTCTGACTGCGTGTGTGAAGGCTATAAAAGTTGAAATATGGCTGCAATAGGGGGATTTGTTCCCAATTGAAACATTATCAATAATGGCTATGCTAGTAATTCTATTCAGTGACGACTTTCTTGCCGGTTTCCTTTCATATGGTAACACGGGTATTTTTCTTGGAGCGACATAATATGGCTTTAATATTTCAGCGAGTTACAAGCATTTTCCTTCTCGCGTCGGGTTTCCAGGTCAAACTGCAGTGGCATTTAAATTATGATTGCAGATGATTGTGTGCGACATTATTTCCATCCTGACTTGTAGCAGGAATGAAGAATAAATGATTTACTAGAAGCCCTCCATAATCGTTCCACCGCTTTCTGCATTTACACCGACACCTTGTTGTAGCCAGTGTCATCGTTTTTTGTTTTTTTTCCAAAAACACTTGGATCTGCAAAGTTCTATGTTGTAGATGTGTAGTTTTTTTTCTGCTGAATCACTTGATCATTTGTGGAGGTCACTTTCTTTTCCTTCAGTCTTATAAAATTAATTCTTTGCTGAAAAGACAGCACTATATGGCATTATTAATGGTTCGTCTTTGAGAAATATTAGCTGAAGTTCACACTGTGACCTCACATCTCTGAATTTAATGAGGTGACAGAGACGCACGGCGGCAGAGAATTGATGTTACCTTGAGTTTGCTCCGAACAGCGAGGCGAAATGATGTAGAATTTGTACTTACGCTCAAAAAGATGATTACATTTTTGAGTTGCATATCTCCAAGCCTGCTTTAATTTTGCTCCTCTTTAATTGAATGTGGTAAGGAATTGTGTGCTGCCTGGTTCTTCCATTCTTTCCTCTTCAATACGGATTTCCAAAGGTCATTCCATCCCTATGATCGACCTCAGGTTCCGCTTTAGTATTTCTGGCCTATACATCTCTATCAGAGCCACCATCAGTAGAAATCACACCGTCTAAATCGGTGAAGGAAGGGAGATCTTCAAGGGCTACATCTTCCAAGGTGATGGAGTTATAGCTGGCGTTGTTGATTCCCGTAACCTTAGTCTCGCTCCTTTTGTTGTTCAAACCTGTCAGCTTTGCCGTTGACACTCGTGACTGATTCATAGGGTAAGTTTTTGCAAAAAATGTCGAAGAAAACCTGCCTTAGAATAGTAATAGTGATAATGTTCCCCCCACTTGGGGTGTTTTATGTGGCTTTGAGAGATCTCAAATGATAGTTGGTAAATAAATTGTGCGGTCGTAAAAAGTGTAATTACTGTTAAAAGCATCATCATTAGCAGTAATTCCAAGTAGATAACAGAAAAGGTGGCTCATGTCACAACAGCCAGTGGCAGTGTTGACCCCTGACACTAGTAGCTGTGGCCTTGCGAGGCCTCTACGTCAGGAAGTCTGTGCCGACTCGCCTCGCCTCTGCATCTGCCCGTCTTTAGTCATGTTAATGAGCTGATGAGACTCTCCCCCACTCTCTGCGTCTGCAAATGCTTTAGGCGAGATTGTCCAGCTGTGTAACCCATCAATACAGACTGTAACACACACATGCTCACAGCAACAGATGCACACATCCACTGCCTGTGACAGCTCTTAACCAGTTGATTTGTCAGGGGCCAGGTCAGGCGTGCAGGCTAAATGTCCCCGAGTCGAGCCTCACAAATCCGCTGAGACGGAGGAGAGAGAGAGAGAGTGATGGCATCAAAGCCGTGTTGTTGTCAGACCCCAGAGTCCAACTGTCAGCCTTTGTCAGAGGCTGCACCTCATTTTGACTGTGTGGCTCACACACAAAGTAACTTTTGTTCTCCTCTCTCAATACCAGTTTGTCTCCTGAAGCCACTTCTATCATCAATTTCCCTCTTGCTCATTGAAGTCTCTCACTGAACCCCGGCCTCAAATCACTCATGCTTATCCTCTATTCCTCTACCTTTTAATATTTTTAAAAGAAGATTGTATGTTTCACATTTTGAAGAAAGTACAATTTTTGAGTCTTAAATGTTGATTTATTTTCCACCATATTCATAGTTGGTAAGAACATCCAGCCATTTTTTCTCTCTGATCTGTTGCCATCCTTTCAAAAACGTTCAGGAAAAACACTCATTACTTTATCAACCCATACTAGTTCAATTGTTGGATGTGTGTGGGATCCTATCTTTGTATTATTCCCTCAGACTTTCAACACTAAGCCTTATATCGGCATTTATACAACTTACTCCCACACAAAATACATAAAAAATTGTTTAATACAGATGCATTTGTTAAGTTTCTTGTCCTTTCTGGACTGGAGTTTTCCATGTTTTGATATGTTGTCAGGAGCGAGAGTCTATACTGGGGAAAAGACGGGATGCATCTTCTTGGATTACACATCCATACGCACACACTCTCACGCTACGTTTCCATGCCGCACAGGGACATTACATTGACTTACCTTGCATTGACTAGACTTAACCTTACTATATCCTCGTTGTAAAACATGTTTTCACTTCAGAATTGATTAATCGCAGTAATCCCGACAATAAGACGAGTCCCCAAGTCCTAATCAGCCCTGATTATCTCATGTTGTTACTGATATTTTTAACGAAGACGTCTCTGAACCTTTTCCCATTGTGAGGGATTTTCCACATTATTCATTCATGTCTTCACTCTACACCAAGAACTGCAGAGATCCCTCAGGACCCTGCTTTATCTTCATGAAGATACGCTGAAAAGATAAATCTCGCACCACAAACAGTGGACATGAAACGATGATGAGAATCTGGATTAGCTGTTGGACACACTCTTAAAAACACTGTGATTGTTCAAATGCAGCGGCAAAGCTTCAAGTCAATGATGTAATTGTTTGTCACGGTTGCTTTGCTCTTTGAGATCGTCTGTCTGACTGTCTTGTGATTGCACATTGTGGCAATTTTAACATTCGTTTTTTCACTTGTCGACAATACCCAAGTCATTATCTTTTCTTATTTACAGTCATGTAATATTAGAAAGTACATGGAATTGCTTACTTTAGCATAATGACATCCACACGAGAGAGTAACAGCATGAGGAGAGCAATAATGAAAGTCATTAATTGATGCCTTTGTCATTGCGAGACATTTTTCAATTGAATTTACAACACTGTCAATGGCGCTTGATGGCTTTGGATATTGTGGTTACACTTAGACATTACGCAAGTGTCCTCAAAGGTAATCTCAAAAAAAGAAAAAAGAAAAGGAGCCATTTGCCAATGGCTCCTTTTCCCTTCTGTACATACAAAGAGTGGAGAAGCAAGGCTTCTCTAATTAATTAATCAGAAACTACAAAGTGAATTATTAACCAGTCTTAGTATGTTGTGCTCACTTATTATGCAATATACATGTTTTGTGCTTTTAATTATGATGAGAAGTTATTGTGGAGGTCTTGTATGAGCGTTCCTGAATTGCCTGTGATGTTTTATGCATGGTCCCGGGACCCGCGGTTTGGCGAGCATCCGAACGCGGCGTCGGGAGAGCGGCCTCTTCAGCCTCGCTGCGGTCCAGTGTGGGCTGACTTGGTGCAAAGTATTGACCTTGTTTTGTTGCCGGGCGTGTACCGGCGCTGTTCTCTCTCATTTAATTCAAGAGGACCGTGGTAAATCAGAGCTTGGGTCGATGTTCTCATTTAATACGCCGGCCAAGGAGTGTTTTTCTTCTTCTATTTTCAGTTCAGTGTGTGATGCACAGATACCTGTTTTCCATAAAATGCCTCCACTTTTCTTCTTAGGAGTATCTGAATTGCGAAGAGAGCAGCGTATTATGCAAACAAAATGCCTGGCCTGGGACTTCCCACCACATGAGGTTCTTCCCACTACAATCCTTTTTCTACAGCAGGAATATCTTTCCGTGTAAAGACTGACGAGGATTAAAGCCTTGGTCGAAACATCGGGGGTCCAAAGAGTCTGCTACATAAAGTGTGTAGGTGCTTGTCATGTCTCCAACTGTTTTTTTTTTTTTAATTGTCCTTGAAAAGTTGTTTTTCCCACCCCTTTTTACCAGACTTGAGTGGCAACAAATTCAGGAGCACTCGTGGAACCTCTGATGCATGTGTGACTCCTTTACGCTTCTCTTCCATTGACAGCTCGCCTCTCCTGCTTATCAGCCTTCTCTGGGATGTGACATCCAGTTGTGCTGTGTTGCCTGCACTGTATACATACACCCAGTGGCTCTTCATGCCATTGCATGATCTTTTCATGATCCCATAACATGGTACGCTGCATTCATATGACCACATGAGTACACACGTGCTGCTGATAAGCTTTATGCGTTTTTCCTCCGCAGCCAGAATCCTGAACACTTTTGACATGTGTAGGAGAAACGATGGGCACAAGTCCAAAGACTATCTTTACAACTCCACAAATGAAGAAAGAATTACAATTTTACCTCCAATAAACTAAAATAATCTGCACTATACCCGTGGCTGATCTCCAGAGTGTGATTCTGAAGTGAAACACACACACAGAATTGCCTCTTTCAGCCTTCTTATCCTTTTTAGCTTGATTGTTTGAAGAAAATAAGCTTAATGTTTGGTTGTGTACGCCCCATACAGATGCTTATGCAAACTGATTCTGCTTTTGCAAATGATCTGTATGTCCTTCTGCTTTTCGTAATTCTAATAATTTAAGATGTAATGCTATTAAACATACGATTTGAAGGTAGCTTAACCACCCACACCATGTTGCATCAATTCCAGAGTCAAAAGCTGAGATGGGCTAAGCCAGTTACCCTGAGCAGAGCTTTTCTCCAGATTAATTTGATTCAGTCGAGGCTATTGAATCATTCAGTCAGGTCAGCTAGATGTCAGACAGTCAAAAATGTTCAGTACCGTACGAGTTTTAGGAAATATGCAATACATCATGCAACAGTATCATGTTTTCTACAGCAGAGGACAAAGACCACAAGTATGCAGCTGATGCCATTAGGAACTGGCTGCACTGTAACGAGAACAAGGAGTCCTGAAAGTGATGAATGACCTTCACACAGCCTGGAGGATCTGAGGCGGCGTACATCAGACGATCTTTGGTTGTACCTCAAACATGTCTGAAACGGAGTTTTCAACCAGTGTGAATCAATAGATGCACAGGGCGGACACCAAAAACGGATCTTTTTATGAGTCCTCATCCTCTGCATCCTTATCGGGAAGACAAAGCTTTGGGAGCTTTATTATTTTAGTTTTTTGTGACATTGTGTGAAAAAGTAAGATGAGCATTCACTCAAGGACTGCTTTGTTGCCTTTGTAGCTCTTGGTACGGTTTTGCCTTTTTTGGGTTCGCAATGTTCAATTCGACACAATTGACTTCTCGAGTTATTTCAAGGCGCATTTACAGAGAAAAACGCAACAATTTCAATTGAGCGAGCATAAGCGAAGTTGGAAAGGAAGAAACTCATTTTTAAAGGAAGAGACCTGCAGAACCAGACCCGTAGGTGGAAACTTTCTGGAGAACACTTTACTACACTTATCGATTACTTCTTTTACAAGTAACTTTACTGGCTATTGACACTTTTATACTAGGATGGTTGTAGCATTATTCCATCAGTATTTTATTTCAAGTTTTGATTTACTGATTTATTCATTGACTGGTTCCACCTAAGATTCCAACATGTTTCTTTATCATAGAATCCACATTATGCATTTTTCATCATCAGAAAAAGTGGATATATCGAAATGGGTCACATCTATAACCATCTATAAATTGAAATCTTGCACAATACCCAGTGTCAATAATCATGGAGCAATACCATACTGATGTAGTATCAAGTTTTAGATCGGAAATCAAAAGATCTCCAGTCAGGAAGTCTTTTTTAAATTTTTTATCTCAGATTTGACTTCACATCTAGTTCCTGCTTTTGTTGGCAGTATAGTTCCTCGTACCTTACTCCGTACTGACTGAACAGTGACTTATGAAGTGGCTGTAGTAGACAGAAATAGGCCACAAGATGCTCAAACAAATTCTTACTCACCTCCTTGTCTATATGACAAATAAAAATAGACTTGTTTAGGCTCCGTGTTGTACAAGTACAGCGGCGTGGGGGGGGGGGGAACTGAGGAAGGAGCACTGTGGAGATGGCGGGATGCGAGCAGACAGATGTAAAGGGACAGACTCAGCCTTGTACCAGCATCAGTATGCCACAGTAGTTTCTGCTCTGCCCTCTTGTTCCTCTCTGCGAACAAGAGACAGCACCTGGCCTCTTCAGCCCTCGTCTCTGTCTCCACAAGAGGATGAATCTGTCACGATGTCCATTACTGTTATTACTGCTCCGACATCCATGAAAGCAGTCAGGGTGTCCCTTATTGTGTTGACATAGCATGAAACCCACGCTGGCATGCACATCCTAATCTGACACATCAGATTTACCCGCTGGTACCCCGTCTATTTTACCCTGCATGCAGCCCAGCTGAGTTATCCTCTCGTACTCCCCTGAACTTCCAGCCAGTACTACAATGAACCTTTCATCACTCCCGTGTTTTAGAAGTTCCCTCGGGCCACTTAAGTGTGCGATATCCACCAACTGTTGGTGTTTAAAGAGGGAACAATGGCCAAAGTGCTTCTGAGGTAAATGTGCATTTGTGAAATAACTTTTTCCACATATTAGTTTTTCCTGTTGGGTCTTCATCAGCACAGCAAACAAAGTCTGATGGTTGTCATAACTCATGAATAATATGGCATTCAAAGGATTTAACTTGATATCGGGAAACTGTTGGGAAATCATGCAGTAGTCTTCGTGCAGTTGTCATTGCGGTATGGACCATTTGTTCCTTTAAAGAGTCTTATGTGTTTCTTAAATTATAATCTGTCTGTGTAACATCATTGGCTGTAACACATTAACTCAGACAATTGAAAACAAAGCTCCATGGATATAATAGGCTGGTTGCTTTTGCTTCTTATTCCCATTAAGTTTGGACTCGTTCATTGAATGAAAAACCAGTGAAGGATCAGTTGAATGTGGCATCTTCATCATCAGAACTACTTGCAGAGTCAGTACACCGAGTCGGATGTGAAGAGGTTACACATTGTCTTACTTATAGTTATATATCCATAATCTGTGAGTGCAAATTCGATTGGGACAACATTTCCCCAAAATAATGGTAAAACCTATAAAAGATGTCTTTTGTTGTCTCATGAAGCTCTTAATGTAGGTCCTGTTTAAGTGAAGTTTTTTAAGTGAAAACGGAGAACTTCTTGGAGTCAGTTTACATGACGACGGCGCTCAGAGCCACTGAAAGTGCATCTTTTTGATAACTGCTTCCAAGGTGGAAAATGTTGACAATTTTCCTACTCTGTGTAAATGGTGGGAAAAAAAGCCATTTTTTGGAAATTCCCATGTAAACGATGGGAAATGCAGCTTTTTTGAAATGCTGTTACTGCTCATGCTTAACACGGCTGTAGTAAATAGTTCTTCTGCACATGTGTTAGTAGGTGGACAACAACAACAACGGTGACCTCTTGAGTGGCATGACTTCCAGTCCATGTTCTCCTGGGACTTGGTAGTTTTATAGTTAAGAGTCACTTGTAATAGCAATCCAACTTTATCGTCTCTCCTTCCGAATGTCCGTGTGCATTACAAAAACAAACAACAGCACCAACACGTGGAGTGGCATGCTAACTGCAGCATTTTCAACATTTCAGCAGTTTCTGTGGAAACGGACATCATTTTCAAAACATTGCCATGTAAACGCAAAACAATGCGTTTCCACTTGAAAAGTGGTTGTGTTAATGGGGCCTTTGTGAAAACAAGACGCTCTGGGCTTTAGCTGAAGAAACAATGGTTACCCACAGTTATTTCGGTGCATCTGTTCATTGATGAATGTGAACCCATATTAACTCAACAGTCTCTTGTTTCTCTCTTCATTGCTCATTCAACCTTAGTAGCACAAACACACAATTCTTCATGTCCAAGAGGACCAAGTGTGTATTTTAAAGCACAATAAATAAATTCGCAAGGGTCTGGGGATTGTTGATCAAAATAGAAGCAGTAGTTTATTGAAAAAAAAAGGAAACGGGAAAATGCTGGCCTCCAACAATGGCGTTGTGTTCCAGTCCCCAGCACCAGCGAGGGTAACACGGAGCATTGCCCAGGCTTTGTTCTGAGCCCTGCCGGATGCCGATTAGCTATGCTACCAGTAGCCATGTGGCTCCATGCCTCTGTTTCCAGAGTCGCTCAGTAGAAATGGCTCCGAATGCTCAGAGGACTGCACTTCATCACCATTACATACAAAACAAACCACAAATATTCAATGTGTTTGTCCTAAAATAACATGCGTGTGGCTTTTGAGTGTGCATCATCCCTTTTGAGCCCAATGACTGTTTGCTCACTGGCAGGGCGACGACTCAAAATGCTGTTAGTTTGAAGTACAAACAAACACTATTTGGACTAGTTGTTGAAAAGCCCAGAGGGACACGTCAGAGGGAAACACCTCAGGATCTCAAGCTGGATAACCTCTGAGACAAAGAACCCTTTACACATACTGTACATTTTGCTATTTTAACAATGGATTACTCATGGGCAAAGTCTCACAGAAGGTTTAATAGTCTTGTGCTTTTTTTTTCCCTACTTTGCTCCTGTGCCTACTTTGGGAGTAGAACCGGATACAGTTCTCCGTTTATCTTTAAAAAGCTGCACTTACACTTTGCCACAGTGCAGGGATTTGTGTGGTTGTTTTTTTCTATTCTCGGTCAGCTTAGGTTGTTCAAGCAAGAATTGTTACATTTTTCAGAACTGAAAAGTTTCTGTAGGATCTCAGGTTTTAAGTCAAAATATACCTACATGGAGAATGCTGACCATGTTTGCCTACATGGAGAATGCTGACCTCAAATAACTTTAGACTTGGCCGGCTCACCCCTCAATCTGTCGGTCCACTCCGTGAGCTCATTTGTTCCGATGCTGGGAAAACCAACACTGGTGGAAACAGCATGGAATAAAACAATACAAAAAAAACAATGTTGGCGTTGTTGAGCGAGAGCACAAACAAAATCTCAATGTCAACATATTTCTTTACAGCTTGGACTCACTTTTTTTTTTTTGTTGCAGTATTTGATCACATATAAGCACAAAAAGTTTGAATCCCACAGACGAGTCACCGCTGTGGCTCCCCAAGCAAGACCCTAGAATCTTAAGGTCTAAAAAGTATTAGAACTGTAAAGTTTTGCAGCTTTAACTTGAACACGTGTTCATAAGTATCTCTCTTTCTCTCTCCCTCTTCCCTCTGTTCGACTCTCTCCGCAGGATGCCAAATTTGTGGAGGAGAGGAGGAAGCAGCTGCAGGGCTACCTTCGCATGGTGATGAACAAACTGATCCAGACGCTGCCCGAGTTCACAGCTCGACCCACCAAAGAGACGCTGCTGTCTCTGCTGCCTTTCTGTCAGTAAGTGGGCGCACACACACACACACACACACACACACACACACACACACACACACACACACACACACACACACACACACACACACACACACACACACACACACACACACACACACACACACACACACACACACACACACACACACAGAAATGGGAATGTCAGTATTTTGCAGGTGTTACTCCAAACTTGTTGCATTAGATGGTGGATTGTAACGGCCCCTTATCCACAGTTTTCCGTTTGTAATCCCATTGATTGCTTAAACAAAGAGCAAAAAGCTGTGTGTCAGTTTGAGGTATTAGTTTTGCATTCTACCTATTTAATCTGAAGCAGTTGGAGAAAGAATTAGCTGTCACGACTGTTGTGATAGTAGTTGTTACAGGATACAAACAGCAAGGATTAATGTCACTGGAAATGCCAAATCCCTTGTAAACACACTTCGGCTGGTCCCTACCTTTTACTCTCGCATCCACACATATTTATACACGGTCTTCCTCACACTGGCACATTCTAGCTTGTATGTGAAGCCTCAGTTTACCACCAGCCAGATAAGCCTCTTACTAGATATCAGTTCTTGATCACAGTATCCATCATTTTTTTGTCATTAAAGGCAAGTGGACTTGCTTTAGGTTTGATCATTTCTCTCCATCATAACCTGAAACAAAGATAGACTCATTTAGTGTTTTTATTTCAACTCCTTTGGTGGCTGAAAATCAAATGCCTCTAGTTGCTCCCCACTGTAATAATCATTGAAAAATGAAATTGTTAAAATGTCCTAATATTGTGCGTACAGCTGTATTATCATAGTGTAGTTATACCACTAATCACTGATTCGCTCATTAAGTTAACCAGAAAGTATTTAGTGAGTTTGAGGGAGAAGCTTTATAATCAGCAGGGTAAAAGATTTATGAACCGATGCAACATCAGTAAAAAAGGTGAGATAAACTACCAATCTGATGAATATATGCTCATGTTTATGAAATGGTGACAACTTTAAGAATACAGCTGATTGATGCTCCTCCGGTCTACTCGGTTATTTTGAAGACTCTGCATGTTTTAATGTCTTTTTTTTACGTTGTGGTTAACATTTTGTGCAACGGAATGCGGAAGAAGTAGAAGAGGTCAATGAAATTTCAGTAAATGTAGCCCATCACTATGTTATGATAGTGCTCAGTGACCAGTGCATTATGCAAAAGTAGTGATGTTACAGCAACATGTTATTTCAACACCTAATTCAGGTTTCAATCAGTCAGAAAATGTCTTTTGTTATTGCATGATCCACATCTGGTCATGTCCTTGTTCAAAGCTGTATTTGCAACTGTATGCATCATTTTCTTTAAAGATTGTAATTCTCTTAGTTTTTAGCCTTTTAAAATGTCCGTCTGCAGAGAGAACCAGTGTTGCTTTCATGCCTTCATCTCAGTGCTTCAGGCTTGTGGAGGGTTTTTTGGACAGCCAGTATTTCAGTCACATAATTCAAACTAACTCTGATTAGTTTGCTCATTAGAAGCAGCTGATTTCATCTGCTGTGAAAGCTGCCAGTTGAGTTCCAGCTCTGACCAGACAAGTGGAATTAGATGAGTCAAAACGGAGGCTCTCTGATCAGCAGGGGCTGCATTTGTGGCACAAAACTCGCTGATAGTAGATACCTAGATATTTTCTTTATACCAAGGATGAACAACCAAAATATATTTACTGATTGTAGGAGCTGTCAAGTAAGTGAATATCGAAAGGATTTACATAATTATTCAGCACTTGGTTTCCGCGGTAACCGTGGCAACAGATAAGAACATCAGCGTGAGATTGCAGTGATTTTCCCTGAAACATAAGAGGGAGAAGAAAAGAAACCGTGCCGTTCCTTTGTCCTGCACTTCCTCCGCTGTCTCAACCTTCACCTGCTCGACGGCATTAGAGCCGTACGGGATCTGCTGGTGACGGCCCGGGAAATCTTCATGATCAGTAATACCCCCGTGAACTGGTGGGAGAAGATCAATCGGCTCGTTCGCGTTTGCGTCAAAGTGCAGAATCACTCTGCTACAAGGAAAGGTCATGTCTTTAACGCCTCACATCTGCATTCGCTGAACTCTGTGTCCGATCACATATGTTGTGTCATCAAAGAGACGCTTCACAAGACAGTTTCAATACGTGAAAGAGAAACTGAGCAGGACGGGGCATGCATAAGATATGGTTGGTTTTTTTTGTTTGCTGGTGGGAGTTTACTTTTTAGATTGTTGGATCTTCAGTTAATGAATCAACCAACTCCTGCAAACATAAATTGTAAACTTGTTAATGGCTTGTGAGTATCGCATCCCTTGGAGGTCTTCAAACTGCTCACCACTGCAGGGAGGAAGGAACTGCGATATCCCTCCTTCACACACTTAGGGTGAAGGACTGGGTCACTAAAGGAGCACCCCAGCACTCCCAGAGTGTCCTTCATGGGGTGGGAGTCGATGTCCATGGGAGAAGACAGCTCAGCCGTCTACCATGTACAGATCTTATTGTTTTAGTTTTTATGAAAACACAACAGAAAACAAACATCTTTTCTTGATCTTTTTTTTCCACTAACAAACAGGGTTCCCGCGGGGTCTTAAAAAGTCTTAAAAGTATTGCATTTACAAATCTGCATTTAATACCTTAAATAAAGTCTTAAAGAGGTATTACATTTGATATTGTAGGTCTTAAATTATGTAGAGCTGCTGCGAATAGTCGACAAAATGAACGAAAAACATTTGTGTGTGCTGCTCTCGCTGCTCGCTAAACCTGCTCGCTAAACCTGCTCCTCTTCCTCCTCCACTGTTCTGATATGAAAACTCCAGCGGCAGGTGCTTCTAGTTAAACTAGAGCGTGCGAGGCGGTGAGTGGCGGCTAGCTACCCTCTGCCGCGCGCCGCCGCGTACTCTCGCTCATATCACTCATTGTTTAATCATGTGTAGCATCACTACCGTGTGTGCCACGAAACTCTTTAGCATGTAGCATGGCTCGGCGCTACGTGCTGCACCTGGTTGGACAAACTCGTCTCGCGGACCCGCTCTACTCTTCTTATTGGTTAGTGTCGATGTTTACCTGCCGCATGAGGGATGGTGAGCCTGCTTTATTATCATTATGAAGTGTTGCTAACCGCTAAATTATCCCGACTTTATGTGACAATGAGCAAATATTAAGGATGGATTTACTTCAATATAGTCATTTTACAGCCACTGTTTCTTAAAAAAATTTAGTGTCTGGGCTGATTTTATAGAAGGCCAAAATTGAGTGTGTACCCACTACTCCAGCATCCTCTGAACACACTTCACCACTGAAGTATATGATAAGAATGAAACAACAATAATCTGTACTTTTTATTAAGCCTTCACAAGAACAATGACTCTGTGTTTTTGGCAGTTATGTTTTAAGAAAAAGGGCCTATTGTATTTATATATATATATTATTGATACACAATGGTATGTTTGTAAACTTAGTTGCTGCTGGTTTTCTTGGTTCATTTTATTTATTTGGTTTGGTATGTTTTGGCCCCCTGAGTTGTACTCAAAATAAAATAAACACAAATAAATACCCACCATTTGATTCATTTATTTTTAATTAGTCGTAGATTAATCTGAAAATTTGTCAAAAGATTAATCGTTACAAAATTAGCCATATAGGCACAGCACTAACGTTTTGTTGCCATAAATGTTTTTGCTTTATATTGTGTTTAGATGCGTCTGGCAAATGTCCAAGCTGCAAAGAAAGTAACATTAGTGGACCAACTAGGAACCAATTTGCGTTGACCGTGAACCTGCTTTGAAAATCGGCATTAAATTTACTTCCAAGTAGCCTTAAAAAGTCTTAAATTTAACTTGTAGAATGTAGGAATCCTGAATAAAGTATCTCCTGTTAGATTCATTCATTCATATTGATGCAGACGAGATATTTAGTTGTTTTTGCACTTGATAAATGTGTACTACACATTTAAAAAGATTCAGATAAACATGCCAGGAAGGCATTGTAGGTCTCACACACCAGAACGCCTTCAGTTTCGCGAATAAGGTTGTAATTGGTTTATTTAAATATCACTATTTAAATAATTAAGTTTAAAAAACAAAAAACAATTCAAGGTTCACCTCACCACCTGGTATTATATATTATAAAATAGCAGATACATTGAAATCTCGTGGAACGTCTCTGCTGGCGGACTAAGATTAAACTTGTATAAACCTTCAAAACACTCACTGCTCATTATTTAGTCTTCTCCCGAGAGGCTTAATAATCACATCTCTTTTTCTCATATCTCCAACCCGAAATAGACCCCTTTCTATCGAACGAATAACATGAAATATTATGGTGTCAAACCAGCAGTCAAAGTGGAACTTGATTACGTTAGTTTGCGCCGTTCTTTAAATGCACAAACATTGTTAGTCATAGTTGAAAATGTCTTTATATACAGAAGATGTATGTTTCACTGAATCAAATTGTTGACCTTTTTCTGTAAGGTGATTCACATGAGTGGTGGTGGATGAGAAGAACCATTTAACCATATTCAAATAAAAGAAAAAAATATATAAATGAAAGTCAAAAATGAATATACTGAACTGAACTCAAGTCATCGAATTATCCATTCAAAATTCACATATATCCTTGTGCCTGTTTGGCTTAACCTGTTTGGCTTAAAGCGAATGAAATGTTTGCGGCCTTCACAATGATCAAAGTTGCCAAAAGGTTTGCTCTTCTACATGTAACAGGTTCCCCATGCAAAACAACAGTCACTGTTACTTGCTTGCATGAAAAGCTAATTGGTCAGATTGTTGGGTCTAAACCAAAAATGTCAAACTCATTATAGTTTGATTTGCTAGATTTGATACCAGATGGTCTTCCTGCCCCAACTGAGATTTAAACCCAGGTCCCCCGAACTCAAAGTCAAGACTTAACCAGATGCTCCACCAAATTTCTGCAAATTGTCATTCTTTTCAGATTAAAATGAGCAAAAGCCTGTCACTTTGCAGAGGGTTGGATTCTTACAGCTTTTAGCATGTTACACAGAATCTCACGCGTCGCTGATTTTGGCTGCTCTGTGTCATTGGCTGATGGTGGCCCACAGGTCTAAAGTCCATCGCGCCACATGAAGAGGACTTGTATACACGCCTGCTTTAGTTAAAATTCTGCAGAAGTGATGTTTCACCACACTGGATGGAGTTTCTAACCTGCGTGACTCGGTGAAATTGCGGTTACATCAGATGATCCCAGCTCTGCCTATCAGAATACTCCCCTCTCGTGCGTAAAGGCGTTGCTCCGAGGCTCTTTAGTAGCGACTTTACCACTGTGAGCTTTTTCTAGACTCCTTGAGTGCCTGCACATTTGTTATGATCAAACCTGTGGTGAGCTTATGTCTTTAGTGAAGGATGGAAGCTTGAACGGTTATCAGACTGGGGAGATAATGTGCTCATTGTCATGGCTTTTTCATGTCTGAAAGTCCTGTCAAGATTCATTTTATGGTTCACAATTAGAGAAATCTTTTTTGTCTCATCTCACTCTTTTATGCCCACTGTTATCAAAAAAGCAAACTTTTTTCTTTAATTCAATGTTTTCTTTGAAATTCTTACCATTTGCCAGGTGGTTTGACTGGATTGGAGCTTCTTGTGGGCCAGTTTTGGCCCAAGAGCCTTATCTTTGACAATCTATCATTTTCTAAAAGTGTTGTGACTCATTCAGTTTGGCCGTTCTGTTTGGAGTTTGCATGTTCTCCTTGAGTAGGCTTGGGTTTGTTTGTTTTTCCTGAAAGAGTGTGTGATTACACTGTGACCTATCCATGGTGTACTCGTAGTTACCGGGTTTATTCTCCATAGTTAGCTGGGATTGGGTCAAGCAGTGTAGAAGATGGACTAATAAACATGATGCCTACCAAACGTCACTATTTGACAGATGTTAGTGAAACGTCTCGATCACAAGATGTGATGTTGAGCACAAGAAATGACCGCTTGTGATATGACGTGAGAGATAAAGGGATCTAAATGGAGAAGGACGGTGGGAGAGTAAGTTGGTTGAGAGAGCGGGAGAAATACCGGTAAGGGCTGAACACGAGAGAGGTCCTCCTGGGACACACAGTGCTCAGAGGCCAGCCAGATCTGGAATGTCATTAACACAACTGCAGTGACCTCAACACCAGATGGAAATCAGGGGTAGTAGCGACACTAAAATGAATTATTATATAATTCTCGGTGACAATACTCCTGCTGTGCTGCCAAAAAGTAGTTCCTCGAGTAATTCAAAAGCCATAACACAGCTAATCCTCCAGTGGTTATCATTTGTCATCATTGGACTCTCAGACTGATGAGAGTTGGCAGAAGGAGTGTTTCCACTGCTTTGATTCTGCGGAGCATAACTTTGACAAAAGCGCTGACACCAGGCGTTCCTGTGATCTTTTACAGGATGATAATTTAAAATAAGAGTGGATATCACTTTGTGCTCAGAAGGGGATCAAATAAGTGCTCCCAGAGGAAATGGACAGGAAATGAATCTTACATGGAGTTAGTACACTGTAGTTTATGTTCCTGTGGAGGTTAAAATATTGTACTTCATATTTTGGATATATATGGAAAAAGTCCAGCATAATGCAAAAAATTATGAAAGCTATTTCAACCAGTGAGTGACGTGAAATTGCCATAAATGTTGAATATCGAAAAGCAAACCGGTGATCTTTTTCTGCTCGGATGTAAAACAAAACTCTTTTCAGTACATCCGATTGTGTGGGAAAAGGTTTTATTTATATAACATTCAGATGTAAGATGGTGTTTTAAGCAGCGAACATAGCAGTATGATATATACAATTATTTTAGACTGTCTCTCTGTGTTTCTATTGTGAGGGTTCATATTCGGTAAATATGAAAGATGGATGAACTGATAGATGGTATTAAATCAGAAAGTGGAGGCGGCATCACAAACCCAGTTTTGACAAAACAGACAACTACTTAAGCTTACAGAGCAAGATGGTTTTTATATAATGTGGGGTATAAGATGCAGTATGCCCATCAAGGAGCAGCTCTTAAATAATAAAAGTTTAGTGTTCCCCACCACTTGTTATGCAGCTTGACCCTCATGACGTTTATGGTTTACTCAGGACAGAGTTTACACACTCCAGCCCGAGGTCTGTGCCTTCTTGACCTGCTGCATCACCAAAAGAAACACTGCTGTAGACCTCTGTCTCATTGTGGGGAGCTGTCCGAGGCGGGACCCGAGACAATTCATCAGTGGTGGGGTCTCATGTTTAGTGTGTGAGTGAGGAGACCTGGAGAGAAGGCCTATTATCCAGACGGTAGTATTTACTACACCCAACCTGCTGTTTGACAATCATTTTGATGTGCGCTTGTGTTTGTGTACCCGTTTACTCTAATGAAGCTCCTCCACATTCAAATGACCAATATTCCAACAGTGCCTGGAAATGTTATTATCCCGCACAAATCAATATCATGTCCAAACGGGGGACAAACACATGCTGAGAGCCAGAGAAGAATCTATAAGCCTAATTAATTTGCCACATTTAGCTACTTTTCCCAGTTTGATATGAATAAATGAGACAGCTTGCAGTTTCAACTCTGCACACTGCCCTCAATTTAAGTGCAATTTTTGCTGATCTAACGCCCCATTGCATCACTGTTTGGACAGCCCTGGTCAAATTCACAGAGTGTGACTGCTTGTGATTGAGCCTGGCTGGTGAAGAGGAGATATGGGAATAAATGGCACTTGAGCCGTTGCTAAATGTACATTTCTTTTTCTTTTTCTTTTTTTTGCCAGGGGAAAATGAATCATTTTCGTCGTATTAATGAAGTTGAGGAGGCACTCAGATTGGCTCGCCACACCGCCCCTCCCTGCATGCCGTCAGATCTTGACGGTTATAACACAGACACGTAGCAGGAAGACATTTTTCATGAGTTTGAATCTTGGTTTGTGCTCGCCGGTCTGCGCTGCCTGTGTGTCTCCACAATGTTTCGACAGCTCTTACTGAACTCCGCGTCATTCGCTTCTTAAAAGATCTGAATTGTCCACCACAGCTTGCTTTTGTTTTTCTGATTTTATTCTACAGATTGGATTTTCACTTCAAAACGTTGTCATGTGAACTCAGCTCAGGAAGCAGGGATGCAACATTAACAAGGGTTGTTTTGGAGAAACACCTTCTTTACAGCTTTACAGTTTTTAAAAAAAAATATGAACTGAAAATCCCTTCATCAAAGAATCAATTGAACTCGAACTGCGATTCGATCACACAGCTGCTGCGTCCTCTCGGGCGGCAGGCGAGACGTCGCTGGCGTGTGAATGAAAGCAGAGCGGAGGAACACACAGTTTGAGACGGGCGGAAATCATTTACCCTCAGGCCTTTTGTGTCCCCGCCTTTCATTTCTTCCCTTTGACGAAATGTCTCTCGTTCATCCCCGTCATTATGGGATGACACTCGGAGATCAGCGGTTCACATGTTGTAGGGCCGTCGTCACGGTAACAAAGGCAGTGATGTCATCGAGTGGCCAGTGCCATTTCCCTCCAAGTAATTGAAAACTGAAACGTTGCAAGAGGAGCATTTGAAGCTACCGAAAGAGTCTGTTTTCCAGTTAAAGAAATAATGACATCCGTATGTTACGCACCGACGTCCGAATCTGAAAATCATTCCATCATCATCTCAAACAGAAAAGAGAACCTTGACAGATGTAGAAACGGGAACTAACTGCAAGCAAGCAATCATTTAAAGACATTTCCATTTTGCGAACTCCAGTGAGCTGTGGATGTGGGACGTGTGATTCGGCATATTTGGCTCATGAAATCTTCATTTGCTGTTTTGACTAATGTGTAGTTTACCGGGGAAAAACGTCCCGTGGCAGAAAGGAAACGATTAGGCCACCAGATGCGGCGTCAGTGGTGTGTCTGAATCAGAAACTCTCTGATACATTTCAACAGATGTTCGTTCAAAGTCTACAACTCTTGTCTTTCCCTCTCATCTAGAGACACGCCCCAAGCCAACGACAGCGGCGCCAAGACCCCTCGATCCAAAACGTCCTCCCGCTTCCCCAGACTGGGCCGCAGCCGCACGCAGGAGGCCAGGCCCGAGCCCCAGAGCGGAGACCTATGAAGCGAGGATCTGTGTACAGCCCCGAGGATCACGGTGTTCAGACGCCTCGCGGCGCGTGAGGACGTTCAGGAGCGTCTAATCGACCTCCGATTTGTTCCGGACAAAGCAACGGCCGAGAAACGATGAAAGCAGTTGCGTCGCAGGTCCCTCGAGGAGAAGATATTTAAATGTTTCTGTGTTGCCCGGCTGAGTAGAGGATAGATGAGCCTCTCGAGGCTGCTGAACGGTGGACCCAATCATACGGCACCTCTTACCTCACTGAGAGATCAAAGTGCTCTCTGGAAACTGCACATGGACTACCCTGAACTGCTCTCTCCAACACACTGAGAGCATGGGGGCGGTTTTCCCTTTTTTCTTTTTTTTTTACACTCTTGAGATTTGTAGTGGAAGTGTATCATGGTCACAGTGCCTACGGTGTTTTGTAGCTGCTTTCCTGCTCCGGGGTGGGGGAGGGGTGTGTGTGCAGAAAAGCGACGAGGTGGTCAATTTAAAGACTTTTTATTTTTTACAGCTCATATGTCAGCATCACGGTGCCATTTACACTTGAAACGAAAACAGTGATTCACAATCAGTGACGTGGACCACCAAGCAAAGGGCATTCTATATCCCTACTCCTGCAATATTATATTATCGTGTTTTTTTTATAATAATCTGCAGAGGATGTATCGTATCTTAATGCCACCAGGGATGCAGTAATGATCCAAAATAGGTTTAAAATTTTATATACAGGTCAAAAAAATGACAATATAGGGACTGTGTAAAGGTTACTGGGCAGAAGAAGTGGTTAAATCTTCTTTTTTATTTTCTCCTCGGTAGTTATTAATATTTTCTTTTGACCTTTTCCTCAGACTTTTTCATCAGCAACATCCTCCCTAATATCTCTGAATGAAATATGAGCTCATCCCAACATTAATAATACTTGTCACAGTACTGGACCTAAAATTTCCACGTTTCGGGCAAACAAGCAGGAAACTACATAAAAGGTTCAATCTCAACTGAAATGTGAAAACATATACATTTACACTGATGAAAATTGGTTGAATCTCTCGTCACCGGCCTAAAGGAGAACCAAACTTTGAAATAGGCCTTCTTTAAGATCTGCCTTCAGAACTATAACCGCACAACATGAAAGTCTCTATAATTTATCGACCTTGTTTCTTTCCAATTCTGTCACATTTAAGTTCTTTTTGTTTGACATATTGTTACAAACAACTGAAATGGAAAAAATTGGAAAATAGTTTGAAAAAAAAAAAAGATTCACTTTGTGGCTTATAAACATTATTTGACACAATGAAATGCTTTTTTTTTTTTTTACTTTCATCTAAGCATAACGGTGAAGAATCAAACACAAAAGCATTTTTCTCTGCCTGATCATTTTTGCACAGTCCCTGTTGGAGAAATGTTCTATATAAGCGTAAATTATAAAAAAAAAAAAAAAAAAAGGATCTTTCCACATATCCAATTGTCTTCAGCTTCATGTTCTAATGTGTATGCCAATATAGTGTCAAGTGTTTTTGAGAACAGACGCTGTCTGGAGTTGCTTCTGGAAACTTTCTGCTCCGTCAGAGGTCGACTGGCTGAACTGCACAACTCAGTCTGTCGTTGTTGAGCTGACGTGTCACAGCAAGATTTAACGCAATGTAATGTTGCCAATGAATGTTTGGAAAAAATGACTAAACACTTGAAGAAAAGCTGCTGGTCGGAGTGTGAGAAGAAGGGCTGCCGAGCGTCGAGTGTGTGTAAAACGGAGGCTCATTCATATCCACGGCTTCACCCAAGAGTCATGGCAGACGACGCTGAAACGAGGAGCCATTGTGTTTGGACGGCTTCAATCAAAGGGTCGGCTCGCAGCGTTGCACCGTTTGCCGATGGGAGGGCAAACAAACGGGGCTTGTGGGTTTTAATTAAGTTGTTGTTGCTCCTGCACAGAAACGACCCCTCGCCAGCCGTCCAGCCGCCGGTAAGCGCGTCGTCAGGAAGCTCTCACAAGGGTGCCGTCAAATAAAGGTTTTTAATCAGACTTCTTACAGGCCTTTTTACACAAAGATTGGATCTGTAATGTAATGTGCTGTGGTGAGCTGCTGTGAAAATTGTATCAGAGAAATATTTGATGTATTGGCAACTTTATGTTTTGGAGAAATAGGTCTGCATGTCATCTGGAAGATTGATTAATCTCTGCTGGTATTTATTCCCTATTTATATCCTTTATTTAAAAAAAATAATAATAATAATAAAAATGACCGTACAGGATAACACTGGTAACTCTCAACACATTACAACTGCATTTTTGGTCACTTGTAGGGAAATTTGAATGTGTGGGCTTAATGGCATCTTTTCTCAGCAAACTATAATGAGAAAAAATATATAATAAGAAGCATGTGTACGGTTTAAAATCACATGTCTCACGACAACAATAATAATTAAATTAGTACATTTGGATCAGAAAACACAAAAAGCTGCAATAATTATAGTAATTATAGACCACCAAACTATATTGAGTCAATCGAAGAAAAAAAATGAAGAGCTTAATTCTGAGTGTATTGAAAGATGTGATCCCAGGATGTTGAAAGATATTTCTGTACTTCTCATAAAGCTAGACCATGATGGGACAAATTTAATGTGAAATCTCTCAAAAAGTCGCATAAACTGACCAAAACCAAACCGATTTCACCATTCCCAGCTAAATAAAATCTCTACATTGCCTATACTCCCTCTTGAACAGTACTCATAACATGATGTATAATAATAATAATGTATAACATCCTATACACATTACTACTACCCTACAAAAAGTACATTTAATATGACAGACCAGAGTTGTGTGTGGCAGTAGATCGTGTAAAGAACTGAATGAACTGCTTCTTGCTGTTTGAAGGTTTTAACATTGAACTTGCGTTCACAGGAAACTTCACAGGACGTCTTCATGCTTTCAACTCTGTAGCCACTCTTTTATTTTCTAACAGAGCGGCTTTAAGATCTCAGGTCGTCTGAGAATGCACAAAATACCCACAATAAAAAAAATAAAATAGTTTCCCGATGACAATTAGCTGAACACCACTTCTCTTGATATAATCCCCAACATTGATCCACCCACAGTCCTCCACACACTCTATGAAATGACTTCAAGGTTGGTAAACAGCAGAATGGAATGATTTGTAGAGACTTGTTGATTGAGACGCAGCCAAGTTGTCCTCTTGCAGCAGCCTTGTCTGTTCTAGTCTACTTTTCTGTCCTCGCCTTAGTAAGCAGTCAGGCCTTATCTGTCAGTGTCACGGCATCGAGAGAGTGAACAATAAAGTACAACGTGTACAGTGCATATACAACAGATTTCCTTGTCTTTGTTAACCTTGTTGCTTCTGCGGGGAGGCGAGCGGCCGTCGCACCATTCTGCCGCAACAGTGAGCTTTGTGTTTGTGAATGCCTGTCAGATTACATACGTGTATCCAAGCATACGCGTGTGTGTGATCCGGGTTAATCTCGGAACATGTGCAAGATGAACACGTCGGCATTACGTTTGGTGTATGGACGGTACGCATTAATAGACCGGATTTCGGAGCGGCTGGAATTATTGTACAACCTAGACTGCTTTGCTAAGTCGCCGTGGAGCTTTTATCCAAACCACACAGCCGGTTTGAGGGAGACGGTCCTCGGTTTCCTGTGGGAGGGAAAGAAAGAAATGGCAGGGGGCGCAAACTGCTCGTTGTCCATTGACCAGAAAATTGGTTACAAGCCTGTTTAGAATGTGGATGGCTGCTTTTAGCAATGTTTTACACACACACACACACACACACACACACACACACACACACACACACACACACACACACACACACTCGTCTCATACTTTTCATTGAGATCTTGCCTCTGCACTCTGCCTTTTTTTTAGATAAATTGTGAATATTTTTAAAAACCTGTTAGCTTTCTTTTTAAAATCAATATAAAAAATAAATCTTAAATGCGAGTATACACAACACAGCTAACGATTTTTTTTCCTCCTACCTTAACCTCTGATGGGAAACTTTGTGCTCTATTTTCATTTTCACATCATCTGTGAGGCTTCTCAAATTAAGTCTAATGGATTCATTTCGACACAGCTGGACCCAGATTAAATTACAGAGGGGTCTCTGGGGATGTGGATAAAAACAGGAAGTGCCAGAGCTAAACGTGAGTCCTCGAAACCCCTTTCTTCTTGACTTCCTTTATTAAAAATTTGTGTTAAAATTGATTCAAGAAGCATATTTCATCCGAAAATCAGCTTGAAACTTGACGTAAGAAGGAAACTCCAAGGCCTCTTCATACTCCATAAGAACAAGACGAAAGTTCGGCAGTGCGGGGTCCTGCCGAACAAAATGACGTCATTTCCTTCTTCCAGCTCCCTCTGGCCGAAGAAATTAGTTTCGGCTGTGCCAACCGCCCTGGCCGAACTCTGTAGGAGCCGCACTGCCGAAACTTCTGCACCTCCGTGTGCTGTGCATGCGTGTTCCGGTTCGCTCATGACTGTCGATCATATTTTAATCATATTTAGCTTGTAACCTCGCTACTGTACGAGCGCCGCAGCTCGTTAAAATGTCGGAGTGAAGGCTGACGTGATGCACCTGAACGCATCACGAACAGCTGTCAGCTCCTGTAGTTACAACCGGACCAACATCGGGCTTGGACAAAAACTCTTTTATTACTGAAAAAGTTCAGAGAAATGTATTTCTGAAAGCACTGGAGGCGATAAATAAACTGTGCAGTTGAAAAGTTCGCATCACAGACGTGTGGCTGCTGCGAGGGGGCGTGGCCTGCGACTTCGGCAGCTTCTTATCGGAGTATGAACAGTCCTGCCGAAAAAGCTTTTTTTTTCAGCAGCTGGCTGACGTCACTGCCGAATTTTCTTCTTGTTCTTATGGGTTCAAAAGGGAGTATGCAGGGGCCTTAACAAGAAAAGAAAGGGTTTTCGATGCTGCGAAGATTGATTGAGTTGGAAAAGACTGAGCTCGTCAGGCTGAATCTCCAATTGACCTTATGAGACACACCTGAGAGGAGGAGCAGCTCCACAGGTGAACTAGAGGTTCCTTGCAAGCCGTGCATCCAAATGTGGTTTTCTGAATTCATGCTTTTGTGATTTTTCTTGTTTCTAGTACCTTTTTTTTTGTTTTTTTGCTGTCTACGTCGGAAACAACCTGTTTGAGTTTGATGACAGGCCTTCTAGGTACAGGTGAGTCAAATCTCTCTAAACCTGCAGCTTTCAGTGTGTTTACATCTCTGACCAGTGTTCATGGTAATACTACGAAGAATGGTGGCAGCAAAAAGCGGCGCAGAAGACAAATCAGATGGTTTTTTTTAATAAAAAAGAAAGTTGTAGAAAAAAAAGAAGACAAATCAGACGTACAGGAGAAAAAAAGTACACGCATTTACTTCTGTAGGAAAAACTCACCTCGGGTGAAAAGTCATCTTATTTAATTTAAAATGTGAGTTAATGTTCTGAAATGTATTCAAATGGATCCGTATAAAGACATATAAGGTATTTTTGAGACATCTATCAGCCTATCTTATGGTTCATAACTGACTGAAGTCTTATTTATGACATGATCCACCACTGAGCATAAGAATACATGTGCCATAATCTGTGTCCTCTCTTCCTTTTGTCCCCGTCAAGATGCTGAGTTTCTACCCCGGCTCATTTTGCATCACTGTATATAATTACCAAGCTTTTACCTCTGCGAGGTGAACGTGAAAGAGACGGGCACGTTGGTTTAAACAAGGTCACTGCATAAGCAGCGCGGCTATGTGCACACGGTACCGGCTCGCCGTCCGGACGCATGTTCATTACAACGATAAGGAACCGGCACGCTATAGATGGCAGGGTCTTCACGCCGGAAAGAAACTGAGATTAATGTGTGCTCTTGCGAAGGGCAGCAGGCGCTCAGAGACTAAAAGTCAGCGACGCCGCTCTAAACTGCTTTTATTTACTGGTATATTTACACTTCTTGCATTTGGTCCAGGTAGAGTTTCTGGTATTATGGTTATGAACGGTTATTCTGCTGTCAGCCACCTGGTGCACTTATTAAAGAAGGATTCACTATGGTTCACCTAAAGAGCTGTTGGCCAGACACCAGGGACTTTAGAAGCTCTGTTTAGCCCCGTTTCCACAGTGCCCCTTGGTACCGGTGCCGGTCAGGTGAGGGTTGACTATCCGTAACCAGACCCGTATCAGTGCCGCGTTTCCATTACACGGGGAACGGTTTGAAATGTAGGCGGGGTTATGAATGGTTGCGTAATCATGCAGGATGTGACGCCATAACGGGAGGACATTTTCAAAAAAGTTTCCTGATTGCTGCAGAAGAACTGATTGGAAATGGCTGCTTGCTGGGAGAACAGCGGTTGTCACGGACCAATGAGTAGACGGCAGTGTTGAAGCTCCTCCCCCTCATATCCGGCACATTGCGCCTGGTACCCCAAGTGGAGGGGTAGTGAGAAATGGTTACCAATGGTAACAGTTGGTAACGGTTCTGAGTCAGTGGAAACGCACAACAACCGGTTCCGACCTGACCCGTACCGGGACCAAGGGGCACTGTGGAAACGGGGCTTTTGTGACGTCTTAGTCCCTGTTTACACAACTAGGTTTCAAGTGAAAACGCCATGTTTTTTGCGTTTACATGCCAGCATTTTCAAAACGATGGGTGTAGCATTTTCCCTTATTGCCATAGAGATGGAGTCAGGGGTTCCACTTTGGGAGCCGTTCTCAAAAACTCTGAGCATCGTTGTTGTGGAAACGAACATCCAAAATGGTATGACATTTTTTCATTTTCCCTGGAAAATGGGGCCTCGGCTGTTGCAAATCCCACCAACCAAACCCAATATGCGTTTGTCACATTGACCTTATAACAAAGCATTGTCTTGAACGTTACCTTGCAAACTGTTGTGTTTGCATTTTTTGGTTCAACGTTAAAAATGTGAGCGCAAAATGAACTTTTTTTGGGGGGGTTATCGTTTGTCCTCACACGATATCTGTAATCGTGGCGGAGCTTATCTTTGTTGAGATTAGCAGAAGGGCAGAGAACATGGTCACCAGCACATCACACAAAATTCATCCATGCACACGGCGACACTGATAACACACCTTCAAATATTTCTTTGGATTGTATAATGGTAGATACCATGGAGGAAGCCCACTAAGTGAAAACCGAATAATTCTCATATGTGGTGCTAATTCTGGCTTTAATGGAGCTTCAGTCATCTTATGATGCACAGTAATTAAAATGTGTTAAAAGATAAAGAATCTCACCTTATTTTTTCTTCAATAAAAACCAGGGGACGCTCTTATTGCAAGCCTGCATGCTCCTATGAACCAAACATTTTGATTTGTCTTTGCTCCTCTGGTGTGATGGCCTTTTAAATGACCTTTTGGTATATTTGTCAATTCTTCAGTCACCACTTGCACGGTGGAATAATTCCACAGTCTTTGTTGTTGGACTCTGACGTCACAGAATAAGTTTGTTGGCCTGTTTCTCGATTAAGTTGCCTTCAGAACTCTGTGTGAACTTTAACCTGCTTTTCTATCTGAGCATGTTGTTTCTTGGTGCTACTCACTGGCGGCTTTCCTCCTGCGAACGAGATGTTCTACATATTTCTGTGCTTTTTACACAAAATATCACCTTCCATTAGTCGCTCTCTCTCTCTCTCTCTCTCCTTGCATTCCTGCTATATCTTCACACTTTCTTTATGTCCCCGTCTGTCACACTGTGTGACTTTCTATCACTCGTTCCGTTATTCCTTCTATTTCATCTTTTCTATGTGTTTTCTCTCTTCCTTGATCCTCTTTCTCTCCCCCTCTGCCTCCCTTCACATCCTCCTCCCTTTCCCACCTCATCCACCCTCTCTTTCTCTGCCCATATCTTGTTCCCTCTGAGACTCAGCCTTCTTGGCACAGCGTATTTACTCAGCCAGTCACTGGCTGCCTCTGTTTATTACCTATTCAGCGATGAGGCAGCAGAGACAGGGAGAAGGAGCTCTTTGGAGGATTTCTCCTCTCAACTCTTCCGCTGCCGCCCGTCGCTGAATCTTAATATGCTGTGCTGCAAAATTGATTGTTTCAGGTGCTCTTTTTCCCCCTTTCATCTTTTTCAATTTGTTCAGTATCGAGCGCAGACTCCAGCCTGTTATGTAAAACAAAGTTCACATGAGATGCCGATATGGGGGGGGGTGGGGTCAAAAAGATGGATCACCTCAGGCTCGGAGAAGAGGATATGTTTGTGTTGCATCTTATCGGGATGAAATCCCAAGTTAAGCTGTAATGGATTATGTTAATTAATATGCTATCAGTTGTGGGAACATGGGAAATAAACTGTGTGCTTTATCCGTAAGCTGTTTATAAACTTATTCACTGTGAAGCCAACATGCAGCACTGTTAACATCAAGTCAATTAGACAACAGATATGCTGATACTCGCCACGTCGAGGCCAGATAAGAACAGGAGCAAATAAATCCACGACATCGCAGGATAGAATCAGAACCTCATCTCAGGGTTCAGCCCGTAATGTCGAAAACATTTCTCTACTATTTTAGTTTGCTTTCCTACACATTACAATTTTTACTTTCCAGAGGGATCACAGTGCTTGACAATAGCCTGTGGCACCTTTTGATCTGCCCTGAAGCTTCACCAGAACGCCGTGATCCTCGAACTGCAGCAGGTGCAGCAACAGCCGAGTGAGCAGAGGTGAGATTTGACCCAGTGATCTACGACAGAGCTGCCACTGATACTGAGACTTCTTGGAGAGTCGGCGGGAAAACTTGTGTGGCCCTCTTTTCTTGAGTGCGAGGGTCCTCCAGTTCTTCTGGGCTGTGGGTAATAAGGCTGCAGGGTATTTCTCCTTGTTCTTTTAGAACAAATTAGCCGTCATAGTTGAGTTCAAAAGAACAAAAAAAGAAAAACCAGGTTCCAGTTCTAAAATATTTTTAAACCTGGATGTCAAACTGCCCAATGCAGATAATGTGAAAGATCAGAAACTCATGAAATGAGTTCATACTGTTTTTATTACTGGAAGATATTGTTAAAAAGGCATTGACTGAAGAAACGTGGGATTTATTTTTATTGAATTATGGTGCATTGAAGCAGCAATGCTGCTGTAGTACAATAAGGGGGAAAAAAAAATGTTCTTTAGGGTTGGTCTGGTGGTAATGGTGTGCTGTCAGAGTGGGGACATATCGATTCAAAACCACTTGGCCACTGAGTTGCACAACTTACAACTTGCTTTATGCTCTGTTTGATCATCACTGAGAATCCCAACACCAGGAACCAGTAAACTCTGTGTTGAACCATCTTGGCATCCTCTTCACAATGACACGGTTTAAAAGAAAAATGTTTTGGTGTTTTGTCACGCAGACGCATTTCTGAGGCGGCACAAGCTCGGTTATTGGCCAATTAGGTTTTCTTGTGGGTCTCTGTTGTCTTGGGAGCTGATTATTTCAGATAAATAAGAATCAGTGCACGAAGAAAGAGCATTGTTAGTCCTTAAATTGGGATTGAGCTGAGGTGAGAAATACTATTTCCCAGGAGGTGAATTCAACAAGTTTTTAGACAATGTTCAAACTGATATCAAAGTGAGCTCATGTGTCAAAGAGACAAACACTGGTGAATCTTATTTTCAATTTTACCTTTTTTCAGAAAGAGACAATCCAGTCCAGCTGCTCATTCAGTGCACTCATAACGGTCCTGCTTTATTAAACACACTTACAAATGACACTGAAGTTCCTCCAGGAGCCGCATGCTCCTGCTGACATGGAGGACAGTAGGTCAGCCATAACACAATAAAATAACATTTACTGTGAGGCTATACACGACTGCATCACTTCACACCAAACTGTTAGTTTGTTTCTCCCTGCAGAGCTGGCTAAAGTATAATCTTATATTCATGTGCATGTCTTCAGATCAGTACATGCAATGTTATAGTTGGTCCCAAGAGAAAAAGTATGGAAGATGGCTTCTGTTACTGGGATATAATGTGTATTTTGTGTGTAAAAAAAGTATGCATTGATCTGTATCACAAACCCTGATATACCAGTAATCTCCCTGTGATCATCAAAACTCAAAAATCAAAGAATAAACTGGGTGAAATTCATAGCTCCTATGGAAATGTTGAGTTGGAGAGACGAGAAGTCCAATATCGTCCTTAACACCAATAATTGGAAAGTATGACTAAGATTCTGGCCATGCTTTTATGTTTGGGAGATGTTACTGACGTTTATCACAGTAACAATGTATATTCATTAAATATGGTAAGGATGGAAAAATTCTAGACAACATGAAGATAAATAAGTCGGTAATCATATTTTTCAAATTAAAAGATAAGCAGGAAGAAAAAAACAAAACAACCAAAGATGAGGCAACTGAAGAGCGACCCAATAATTAAACCATTGAAAAAAAGGGAAACCTTTAATCTCTTATATAATCACAAATGTACCGTCTCACAATAAGACCCCCCCCCCCTCCCCGAGTGTCTCATCTTTCTGAAATAAACTAAGCCTGTGAACACAAAGCTGAAACGTTGAAATTCATTAAATATTCCAACGCTAAAATGTTGAAATGTTGAAACTACACTGCTCAAAAAAATTAAAGGAACAGTTTTTTATCAGGGTATGGCATGAATTCAATTGCACTTTTCTGATAAGGTTTTGGTCAGGTACGTGGCAGAGGGGGTTGTTAATCAGTTTCAGCTGCATTGGTGTTGATGGAATTAACAACAGGTGCACTAGAGGGGCAACAACGAGATGGCCCCCAAAACAGGACTGGTTTTGCAGGTGGAGGCCATTTCAAGTTCCTCCCTCTTGATCTTTTTCAACTGTTTTTCCACAAGTGTTGGCTTTAGCTAGAGTCATTATCACGACTGGGAGCATGAGGCGATTTCTTAACCCTCCTGAAGTTGCGCAGATTGTCCAACTCCTCCAGGATGGCACATCCCGAGCCCTACAGAATGACCTCCAGCAGGCTACTGGTGTGAATGTCTCTGCCCAAACAGTCAGAAACAGACTTCACGAGGGTGGCCTCAGGGCACGACGTCCTGTAGTGTGCCCTGTGCTCACTGCTCAGCACCGTGGAGCTCGATTGGCATTTGCCATAGAACACCAGAATTGGCAAGTATGCCACTGGCGCCCTGTGCTTTTCACAGATGAGAGCAGGTTTACCCTGAGCACCTGTGATAGATGTGAAATGGTCTGGAGAAGCCAAGGAGAGCGCTATGCTGCCTGCAACATCATTCAGCATGACCCGTTCGGTGGTGGGTCAGTGATGGTCTGGGGAGGCATTTCCATGGAGGGACGAACAGACCTCTACAGGCTAGAGAACGGCAGTCTGACTGCCATTAGGTATCGGGATGAAATCCTTGCACCCATGGTCAGACCCTACGCTGGTGCAGTAGGTCCTGGGTTCCTCCTGGTCCACGACAATGCCCGGCCTCATGTGGCAAGAGCATGCAGACAGTATCTGGAGGATGAAGGAATTGACACAATTGAATGGCCCCCACGATCACCTGATCTAAACCCGATAGAACACCTCTGGGACATAATGTTTCGGTCCATCAGACGCCGCCAGGTTGCTCCTCAGACTTTACAGGAGCTCACTGATGCCCTTAGACAGATCTGGGAGGACATCCCACAAGACACCATCCGTCGTCTCATAAGGAGCATGCCGCGACGTTGTCAAGCATGCATACAAGCACGTGGGGGCCACACAAGATATTGAAAAGAATTTTGAGTTGCAGAAATTGAATTTAGGCAAAATGGACGAGCCTGCCACATCATTTTTTCACTTTGATTTTTGGGGTGTCTATATACTGAGCCCTCTGTAGGCTGAAAACTTTTATTTCCATCAAAAGATGTGGCATCCTTTTGTTCCTGAGACATTAAACTGTCTATATCAGTATAGATATCCAACATTTTTTTTTCACCATTGAAATCTGATGTGTTTTCAAAGTGTTCCTTTAATTTTTTTGAGCAGTGTAGATTTTGACTGTGTTGTGGGACGACATTCCCACAAGTTGTGCAGTTTCAATACTGCGCAGGTCAATCCAACTTGAATCTTTAATGTGAATTGGCAGCAGTGATCTGTGAACTCTTTATGGCTCCTTTTCGATCAATCCAATCAGTAGTTTCCGGTCTTAGTTTCTTTTTATCAATAACACGCCTGAGCACCGTCCAGACGCATGATTTGTATTCTCCTTCCATGCAATGTACAAAAGGAGGCGTGGGAGGCGAATGGGATTATAAGTGGACACTTAATCACAGGAAGTGGTGTTTTATGGAAAGAACTGATGACCCTTAATAGAAGAAAGAATTAGCGATGGTGATGGAGTGAGGAGGAAGTCTGTTCCCATTGAGAAATGCCTGACGAAAGACAAAGACAGTCTTGTTCTCGCCTAGGCTGTTTCTTCTGTCACACTTACTTTTTTGTTTGTCCGTAAAAAACAGTTGGAAAACAACAGTTTTGTACTTTTGAGTGTTTTGCTATCACAGTAACATTATTAATAGGAATGTGAAAAAAAGCTTGGCAGCTTTTGCGCAACATACAATACCTTCTGTACGACGCTGTGTTTGGCCAACTGCAACACAATGCATTACTGGTGCTTGCAGCAAGAATACAGTACTTCAAAAGCCACAGAAAATTTTAAAAGCAGTTTTCAGTTCATTTTCAATCCAATAGTCTTGGATCCCGTTTACACAACAACATTTTTCAGTGAAAATGGAAAACTTTTGTTCCATTTCAGAGTGCCAGTTTACATAACTGGCGCTCGGAGTCATTGAAAATGCAACTTTTCGAAAATGGTGTGAAACCATCTCCATGGAATTCAGGGGAGATGCAACTTTTTGAAAGTGCTCCGTGTCCATCTCCGTGTAGATGAACAAAAACAACAATCTCATGACTGAGCGTCATGACTCCCAGTTCATATTCTCCCAGGACTTGGTTTATGTAATTGATTCATATGAACCATAATCACCATTGTTAATGTTTACAGCGTATTGTTTTCTGCCTGCATGTGTGTGTGGTTTCATTACAATAACAAAAAACAGCGCCAACCCGTGGCCTGGCATGCTAACTACATCGTTTCTGCCGTTCCCACGTGAATGGACATTGCTGTGTGAAACATTGCTGTGTAAAGGCAAAACTTTTCTGAAACAAAAAGGAAAAAATTATGTGTTTTTACTTGAAACGTTGTTATGGCATTGGTCTGCTTACACACCCGAGCTTGGCTAAATGCACTAACACAGCGTTCATTTCATCCAGGCCAAACCCAACTAGTTAATCTTTTTGCCTCGTTGTGTGTTTTTTGGGGCACAATAGCTTGACCCCACACAGGCACTGGTGTCGTAACCACAGAGACTCAATATTTTTTCTTTGTTCTACCAGAGTGGCCAGACAAGAGAGCACAAGATAAGTCAGAAGGGCACAAACAGTTGGAACAGACAATAGAAAATGGAAAAATACGGAGCACAGGCCGGGCGGCGTGAGGGGAAAAGAAAAGAAAGTTGATAGAGACACGAGAGAGCATGAGAAATGAGTAGAGAAAGTAGGTGGGGAGATGGGAAAGAAATTGAGATTGCTCAAATGAGACAAAAGATGGAAAGAAATGGGCGGCTGTAAGCTGGCCGCCTACCCACCTCTTCAGAAACGGAAATGGAGCGTGCAGTGGAGAGACAATTCAAAGTCGCAACTAGGAAAAAAAAAGCGAGAAAAAAAACATGCCAGAGCGGATCCATCTCATGTACAACGAATGAAGGTCAGCCTCATTTGTTCTCCGCTGAGACAAGGGGGTCCTTCATATGATGAAAGAGAGCAGAGGAGGAGGAGCATGAAACGGATGAGAGATGGCAAACATGAAGGCTGATTCCATCATGTGAGCTCTTGTGATCGGTGGACACACGCATGCTCGCCACTGACAGAAGGGAATACATTTGACTGTCAAACAGGTGCTTCTCATGAATGTGTAATGGTGTTTGCCGTACAACTCTTCATATGAATGTGGGATGGATAGAAACGGCCTTCATCGACGGAAAATGACACGTTTCTGATGGCGTTCGGCAAAGTTTTCACGAGAGCACTCCCTGGACTGTTCTTCAAGGTCGAACAAAGCAACTCCATGATGATTATCTTCAGCCCCAACAAGCTTTTCCGGGTAACAAAAGGACAGGAAACGAAGGTTAAGAGAAATTAAAATTCTTGTCCGCTTTGACTCTCTGGCGAAGTTTTATTAAGTTGAGGTGTCCAATCCACATTTAATCAGGAGGTAGGGCAATAACGTCGAAGACCTTTTCGAACACGCAGTGCCACAAGCAGCAGATCGTTCTGTTCTCATGGCGGTTCGCTTCAGGTATGAGGAAAGGCACTGATTAACAGCGGGAGCTCATTCAGCTGCTTCAGTAAGTGAAGGCTAAATGACAGGCCTCCCCCCGTCACACTCTGCTGCTGATGTGATGGTGATGTAAAATTTCACTCTGCTGCACTGCTGTTTAGTCAACGCAGTTCCTTTTTAGGTTTTCACACTGCTGACCTGCCTTCATTTCAAAGGAAATCATGTGAAAGAAATGTTCCAAGTGTGGCATAAGACCAAGGTCGACACATCAAGAGGCTATTTCAGAAAAAAAAAAAAAAAAGAAGATGTTTTCTGCACTCTACATATATTAAAACGTGACTTTTTGAAAAAGCTCGGACAACAACAGCCGTAGTAAACAGTTCTTGCACATGCGCGAGTAAATGGACTATAACAGGCATCTTATCCAGCATCGGTCTATATCAATGTCCATGTACTGTGCATACACTTACTGCGCCTGTGTGTGTAGTTTCATTACAACAACACCAACTCATAGCCCGGCAGTTGTTGTGTAAACCCAAAACTTTTCTGAAATGAAAACGCAAAAAACATTTGTTTTCACTTTACACACTCATGTAATCGTGGCCAAAAGGGCATCACTTTGAATCTATATGTAATTTAGTATGTGAATAGAATAAATTACATATAGATATAGTGAACGGACTCTCAAAACCCAACCAAAGTTTGTAATTTTCACTACAACATCATGTAAACATGGCCTGAGGCAACTTTCAACATTTTTATATGGTTGATGCTTAATATTAGGATGGAAACATGTATTATTGTACACTCTATGCACATTTGTTGAGTGTACATTACTTTTTTTTTTTCTGAAAGGGCCTCTTGAAGTGTCGACCTTGGTCTTTTGCCACACTTGGAACATTCCCTTCACATCCTGTTGTTCCAGCTTGTCAGGAGGCATCTGCAGTGAACACTACAGTAAATCTCTCAGCGACATCTCACAACAGCAGCCCCATGAACACGACCCTCAACTTGAAAAACCCCGCAGAGGTACTGAGACACGCGGACTCGGAGGACGAGGAGTGTTTTGGAGAGATGTTGTAGACCGTATCGGCGTGATCCGAAAATTTGCTCATGACAACATCAACTACAACAGCCAGCTGCTCATGCATAACTGTGATTGCTCCCCGCTGAAAAATATCACCGCAGTTATTGTAAATGTCAGACGTATTCTTTTAATGCACAATGCTTTCCAAGCCAATTCAATTAGGTCTGAAATCCCACCTTGGAAACGAAATATGATTTTTCTTTTATACCAAGTAAGATGAGTGAGTGAAATGTGGATCTGATATGTCGTTTGTTCTACTGTAAGCCAGATGGTTTTAGGACATTTGTCTATCAGTGCATCCTGTTGTCTGTGGAGACTCAGGCTCAGTTTACAACAATGACGTTGCAAGTGAAAACGCATCATTCTTGCATTTTTGTGTAATCGGGGCCTTTGTTATCCAGCTCATTTGTATGAACCAGTAACTGGACTTGCTTGAGGTTTTGAAGGTCCAGTTGTGGTGAAATGGTGATTGCATCCTGTTATTTTACTAGATACAGCGTTCCAAACTTGGCAGTACTGGAATCTGTCCCACCTCCTCTTAACTGGCACCTCTCCATCGGAAGTTATTGGTTTTGTTTGCACAAGGTACCACATTTGTGCTTGCAGTGTTTCAGACTAAAAGAAGAAAAATGTTGCATCTCGCTAAATCACGAGGATTCAACGTTCATAACATTTTTAAAGCAACTCACATCTGCTGAATCTTTCACGAGTGATTTTTTTTATTTTTTTTCCCCCCGTCACCACATAAGTTATCACTGAATGTTTAGCGTGTTATCAGAGGTGTATTTATGCACAGCTTGTTTTAATGCAAGGAAGTGACCTGGGGAAGGAATATTGATGGTGAAGTTTCCCCAACCGATGAGTCATGGGAGGAATCCTTGTGATTTAGTGCCATTAATTAAACGACACGCTAAGCTGTGAAATATCACACCCTCAGTGCTGTAGCTCTCCCTCCTCGCCCACAAGAGGCTTTCCCTCACATGCTGGAAGCCTCTGTGAGTTGCTGGAAGAAGTTGCATCTGTGTGTGACTGTGTACGAGTACTCTTCTATTACTGACACAAGGGTGCCTTATCTAATGTTTGGAAAGAGGCCTTTAACGTCGGTGTTATTTTCTATTTCAAATTGTCCTCTGATGCACAGGTGGTGAAAAGTGGTACAGTCCCACTTTGCACAACTGAGACGCCTGACCAAGATCAGGTCATCGCATTTCTCTGCAGACTTGGAGAAGGTCAGCCATGCTTTTATCTCCTCCAGTCTTGACTACCGCAGCACACTTTATTCTGGCTTCAGCAAGGTGAAACATCCCAAAATTGCAGCTGATATAAAGCATGGCTGCAAGGCTTTTAACTCACAGAATCGACAACATCACACTTCACTGGTTATCTGTGAGATTTAAAATTACTTTCGAGACTCTGAAGCCTTTTTATGGCCTTTAAATGATGCTCGCAGCTACCTTTATTTCTTTCTGCAAGCCAAGTCTCAAAGACTTGCATCCTGAGAAAGTCCTTCAGTTTGACAGGCTTTGTAGGAAAGTGGCTCCACAAATACAGGAGAACAGTGTCAGGACAAGCGACTGGCAGAGGCCTACCTTGAGGACCGAGTTGACTTTTTTTCAGGCATCATCTATTTTTCTTAACTCACATTTTATTGTCAAAAATCTCTAACACTCTGCTCACCCCTGAACCTACATAAATTTAGCCCCATTCAAACAAACGTTTTCATGCTAAACCTGTGGGTTTGGATTGGTTTCAGGCCACAAACATGCAAGTCGCTCACCACAATTGTAAACATTCCAAGTTAGCAAGACCATAAATGTTATGCCTCGATGCTACGGTTGGAGGATGTACCCAGGGATTTACCTTTGCTTTTACTTACAGAAAAAAGACAAACCATCTGTGAGTTTGGACTTAATCTCTTGGAAAAGGTTCCCACTCCCATGACCTTTACCTGGATACATTGTATATAGAAGACGGATGGATGGTCAAAGTGTGTGTGTGTGTGTGTGTGTGTGTGTGTGTGTGTGTGTGTGTGTGTGTGTGTGTGTGTGTGTGTGTGTGTGTGTGTGTGTGTGTGTGTGTGTGTGTGTGTGTGTGTGTGTGTGTGTGTGTGTGTGTGTGTGTGTGTGTGTGCAAGCAATGCACCAATGGAAAATGTTTTGTCACAAACTCACACAAACACACTGCAATTTTTTCGCACAACTATACTCTCACTAACCTACTGTGGTGTGTGAAAAGTTGGAAGCAGCAGCAAGTAGAGTAGCTCAGAATCCAGTTGGAAAAAGAAAGAAAGAAAAAAGCTTGCATGTGGAGAGAATTTCTCAAATTTTGATGTTGATGAGGCTTCATGTGAGGCAGCTGCCCTCCAACAAAGGATAGAACTGGCTCCAATACTGTGGGATGGGTGTTAGAGTGTGTGTGTGTGTGTGTGTGTGTGTGTGTGTGTGTGTGTGTGTGTGTGTGTGTGTGTGTGTGTGTGTGTGTGTGTGTGTGTGTGTGTGTGTGTGTGTGTGTGTGTGTGTGTGTGTGTGTGTGTGTGTGTGTGTGTGCCTATTATTCTGTTTCATGTGCTAATTACCTTTATTTCTCAGCGATGGCGGTGATGACTGCTATTTAAAAGAGGTAACAATCACACCGTGTTGCGTCGGCCAGGCTGCTTGTTTAATTTTCCTGCTGTCCCTTTTTTTTTTTTTTTTTTTTTTTTTTAAATATCACCTCCTTTTGCTTCTGTAAAACAGGTGGCATTTTCACACAGACAGGTGAGAGTACATCGAGCCTCCTCCAGCGCATCAATATTACGTCACTTCAGCTTTTCACCAGTGGAATTTGTTTGAGAAACCTCGTTTTGCGAATCTAACACAGAATTTTGGTTCGTGAAAGAAACTTTCTATCCCGAAGTGGCAATTCTGGCAACTGCTCATTCTCCAACTGCTCATCCTCTTTTTGTTAAGCGGCTAAAAATGGAAAGCTGGAGGACAGGGAGCTGCTGAAAACTGTAGAAAATTGATGTTGGACCAGGAAGTTTTATGTCTCAGTAGGAGTAAAGTTATTGAGTGTTGTGTTGACACTTGACCCTGTGAATCAACAAAGTTTTGTGATGTTTTTTTTTGGGGGGGGGGGGGGGGGGGGTACAGTCGCTCTCGCTGTGACCCCTCTTTGCCGTAGCGTTGACGGTGAACGGGCACGCCGCTGTGCTTTGCCAGAAGTAGTTCAGCTCTGCCTGGGATTGTTAGTCTCGCCCTATTTTGCCGATCTTCTTGATTGCATAAGACTCTCTCCATGAACCGTGGTGCTCCAGAAACCTGCGGGACTCCCAGCGATGCTGCTGTTGTTGTTCGTATGTGGCAATCTGCTTGTTGTGTCTGCGCGAGCGTGGACTCCTGCGAACCAACTGGGTCATGTGAAAGTGAAGGAGCTTTTGTAGTTGCTGTTCATTATTCATGACTGTGTTTAGAGGCGGAGGGGATAAAAGTGTTGAGGACAGTTTGAGGAAGAAAAAAAAAAAGACACGGGGACGGTCGTTGAGAGAGGAGAGACAAATCTCTGGCAGCTTCGCTTGTGTGATTTCTGTTGTGGGAGTAATTACATGTGGCCCGGGGCAGAGGGTGTCATCGCTTTGTCTGATCTGGAAGACAGCCACTGCTCCACCTACGGCTGGAAGAGGACATCTCTGCTCCAGCATGGTGGAAGGATGAGAGAGCAGATAAAGGAACAGCTGGTCGAAAACTATTTAAATGGGTCTTGATCTGTGGCCGTGGGCTGACGCGCCAACGGGGCCAAACTGGTGAACTACTTCGAAGTGGTCCCTCGTGTTGGTGTTTCAATATGTGCCGTAGCATTGCAGCAGTCCGATTGTGTTTTACTGCTGCTTTTGCTGTTGTTGAAGCCATCTTGTCTGCTTTAGCTCCCCAAGGGGACACATCGAGGAGGTTGGGGTCACAGCGTTTCAAAGAAATGTTAAGCATCTGTGAAAGGTCTTCTTTTTATTGCCTTTGTCCTCTTTTTCATCAGCTTAATGGAAAACCTTGAAAGCAAGAAACAAACAGGCTCTTGGTAGAAGTCGCTTTCTACCGACAAAATTTACACTGAACTCACAGCAGTCATTACCTGATGCCTCGTATATCTAACTAAACAGCACCTACCATGTTCATTTCATGTCTTGTTTCCTCACCCGTGCACCTTTTATCATCTTGTAATCCTCCTCTGTGTTTTTCTCCACACACACCTCGACTCATCGCAGCCCGGGTGTATTAATGATGGCTCCATCCCACTCTGGGGAAGTTCTGCCTTCTGTGTGCCGGTTTACTGTCGCCACTTCCTGTGGCGCTCCGCGGCCCTCATTAATTCCACCTTTGCTTTCCCTGCTGTGACAAGTCAAGTAGCCACCAGAGAAAAGGTCTATTTCAGACCTTTTCATACCTCACCTGTCCACTAGTCACCCCTGTTGAGTTCTCCGCTCGCGCTGATTGCCTGACCCTCCTCACCGAGCGGCCCGGCTGCCTCCGGGGAGTCATTAGTCACTCCAGTACCCCGAGGCGGCGGATCAGCCTCGTTGCTCCTGACATTATCTGTGTTACTTCAGTGGTTTACCTTCCATACCTGCCTCGCTACTTTGCTTCACAACTACAGTTTTCTTTCTCCCTGAGTACACAGTGCTTAGAGTTTTCTTCTGAGTCCAGATCCTCCCCCCTAGAGATTACACTCTGGCTTTTTCAATCTAGACTCAATTATGTTTTTGGTTTTTTTTTTATATTCATGACAGGGATGTTAAACTTAAGGCCCGTGGGCCAACATAGGCCTGCAAGAGGCTCCAATCCGGGCCCCCCAAACCACCAAGGGAGTTGTATAAAGTTGAAAGAAAGCATTGATTTTAATCAAATTTCTGAAGAGTAGCAAACACCAAATTGACAACTGAGCTGAGATACTGGTGAGGCTATTATGAGAGATAGCTACCTCCATGCACACAAACTAACATTGGCCTCAAAACCTTTTTTTTTTTTAATTAACATTTTGCACCCGAAGGTATCATCACAATTGGCTTTATGTTGAGATTGTAGTCATTTTCAGTAGTAATTGTTTGGTTTTACAAAAATGTACATTTTCATCATGTGTATTCTACATCACAGCAAAAAAAAAACTTTAAAGTTCAAATCTAAAGGTTATTATTACAATTTTATACTTTTTTTTATTTGTCCAGCTCACATCAGCAGTGACATTTGGACCAGCAGAGTTAGTCTGATGTCACTCATTAGTTTAACTGCTCAGTGGATTTAGGATAATTTTACTCTGAGCTGCACTACATGCTACATACTACATGCTACATGCTTAAGAGTTTCAGGTCTGACACAGCAGCGATATATGACTAAATACACTCATTACATTGGATCTTTCAAGGCTGTTGCAGGTGCGCGCGAGAGCGATGCATAGCCCTACCGCATCGTTTGTGTATGGAGTATAACTTGGGTTTAATGGCATTTAATTAATAAGTACATGTATTGATACTTGATATCGGCAAGTAGCTAATGGTTAGTACTCATCCTTTAAAAAAGTGGTATCGATTCATCCTTACTTTAATTTGTGTTTTAATTGTTACGCTCTATCAGATTCAAGTAGTCTTGCAAACAACTTTTACTACACTTTGGGAAATTTCTAATGTTCGAGAAACATTAAAGTGTGATTTCAATGGTCTGAATGGCCTTCTGTATTGTGTAATGCTCATGCGACGCCAGCAGCAATTGAGTGCACATGAGAGCTTATCCCTCTCGCCTGCTTGCTGACCTGTCTAAACACTTGCTACAACTCCATGTCGTTCAGACACTTGGCAGGAGTGAGTTTTGAGGTGCACAGAGTCTCCAGAGCAGTGAGCTGTTGTAACCTGCCAGAAAAGGTCTGTGTGTGGATTTATCACCTGAAATCAAGCGGATTAGGGCGGACAATTGACCTGGCCTTTAGGAAATCACTGTGAGCTGTTTGCTCGAGAAGTCGCAGTGGGTAAGAACCTGCGCAGACTCGCGTCAGTCCACCGGGGTCCAAGACAGAGTGAACTGTTGAATAGTAACTGTGGACTACTGCTCACCCTGGATGGCCTCGAGTAGTTAATCAGAGATTAGAGCCTGTCGATTAAAGGTCAAATGTGCATTAACAGACAGGTCGAGTGTTTTTCTTCTCGTGTAAAGAGCTCAATATAGAGATCCTCTGAAACAATTTGCAGCTCCTCTATTTCTTTAAAGTGTGGCGTGTTTGACAGTTTGGATTTTTGGTGGCTCAGCACGTTGAGATCAGACGCGGGAGAGTAAAATATGTTGGAGGAGCTAAACAACATTTTCTAGAATTTTGGGCTTTGATAAAATTCAACAATTTCATGAAGTAATTCTATTCTGTTCAATTTATTCTTGCCATCTTTGACGTTTTTGTGTAAAAAAAAAAAAATCAAAATCTATTTGAAGTCATTGAATAATAAAATGATTGCCTTTCATGATGACATAACTTTAAACTGCCAAAAAGTGAAGACAGAGTTTGAAACTAATCGGATGTTGACAAATTGAAAATCTATAATTACATGTGTATCTCTGATGATTGACATACCCTGGTATTTAAGTGTGTCCATGTGTTATCTCCGTCAATCAGCTGTGTGTGTGTGTGTGTGTGTGTGTGTGTGTGTGTGTGTGTGTGTGTGTGTGTGTGTGTGTGTGTGTGTGTGTGTGTCCAGGGAGACTGCTGAGTGTGTTGACAGTGCATTTATTACGCTTTTAACTCAATATACGCCTCAAATGCTCATGTTCATAAAATTTGTACCCAACGTTTGAAGATACGGGGAAAAGAAGAAGAAAAAGCTACATTTGTGGAAAACTAAGTTTTTTACTCTTTATCAACTTCAAAGCCAAAGTGGGGAGATTTGGGACAGCCACCGACTCTCTCTCTATGGACGCTGCTGTGGGCCGAGCAAACACCCGGACACCTACAATCTTTCACGGCGGCACGGTGAAGCTGAGCGGCAGACAAAGAGGAGAGAAACAGCATCTACTGCATCTGAGGACTTTCCAGACTCTGGATTCACTGTGCTCCTGTGACCTAGACGTGACACACACACACACACACACACACACACACACACACACACACACACACACACACACACACACACACACACACACACACACACACACACACACGAGTGAACAGTTAGCCGCAGGAACATTGTGGTCAAGCAGCTGAAAGACCGACTGCGATGCCCCATTGGGGAAAATCAATTTACATACTTCTGAAGTGTGTGTGTGTGTGTGTGTGTGTGTGTCTTTCTTTTCGAATGCATCTTTGTGTTTTTCATTTTTTCTATTCCACTCAAAGGAATTGCATTAACCTCTGACAGATGTGGCGCCTGCAGAAGGAGCTGTGTTTGCAAAGAGATTTGTGTGTGTGCAGTTGTTCAGCTGTCTGTGTGAGGACTTGCTTGAGTTTTAAACCCATCACAGTGACAAAAAGAGGACATTTTGCCCCGTTCTTTTTTCTTACATCTCTATCACAGAGCTGGTTTTAAGTCTTTTAGAGATGACTGTCGGATGCAGAGAAATGTTCGTCATGGTCCTTTTAAAGATAGCTACGCCAGTATGTGTGTTAGCTGTAAGAGGTGAAAGTCAACAGTACGCTGTAGAAAATTAATGCATCCTCTACAGATAAATGAGCACTGGTGGAAGCTTCCGAGCTCCTCCGTGTCCTGACACACTTTTATGCCGAACACCGACAAATACAGCACACATGTAGTAGACTTTCATAACAGCAAACTTAACTCATTCCAATCCTCTTTCAGTCCTAAACTTGCCTTTCTCCCACGCCGTCATCCTCAATTGCAACTGCAGCTGGGGACCCTGGGAAGCCATGTTTATCTAAAGAGGATAGAAACAGATTGAATATGTAAAGCCAGCAGCTAGTGGAATCCCATCACACTGATTGCTTCAGACCAGCTGAGAGTTGGAGTTGAATTCAGTCTTGCTCTCTAACTGAGGTTTAGTGGGACAGTAGTGCTGCGCGGGTGAACAGCAGGTGACTGTGTGCATGGGAGGGGTGTTTGCATATTAGCTGGGGAGAGTAATTCGTATGCATTGAGCCTGCTGTATCTTCAGTCACCAAGAGTAAACAACTGCCACACAGGAAGGCAAATATTTTCTGGGGTAGAAATAGGTTTGCACATACTCCCCAGCGGGTCACATTCAAACTGTGTCATACAATAAATCTATGTAGCATTAGTGAGATTCCTGGGTAATAAACAAACACATTTGTTATATTCCGGGGAAACTGGATTGATTTGAAACAATCATAAAGTGAAGAAAAGACATTTACAGTGTCATTAGAATCTCCTGCATTAGTTTTTATATACAAACTAGTGTTTGGTTAACGTAACTTTCGACTTTTAAGACTATAATCTCAAAACAGACTTGACAACATTGTTACTTCAGTTGTCCAAGTTTCCCAAAGAAGAATTGAATTCCACTGGGTTTTCAGAAAAATCTGCAAAATAAATGTGAATAAACACGTCTTTCATCTACTATGCCACTAAAAGTTGCTTTACTGAGGTACCAACCAGTTGGGTACCATAACATGACTTTCGAAACATAGACTGTGAATAATGATTAAAAGAACATTAATGAAAACCTCAATAAGGAATGATGTAAAAACATTTTTTTTTCCTTTTTATTTTTGTTTATTCGGCTTGGCAGTGACTCAGATACACACAATTGTGCTTGCTTTTGACCTTTTTCTTGGGCTGTAATTGTTTGTTTATGCTTTTATTATGTCTCTGATGACTTTGAAGATGATAAAGTATTTTCATGTGCCGCACTCTGGGCTGTTATTTCAGTAGAATGAATAGATATGTATTTATATTCATAAATGTGGTAAGCAACTTAGAAATTGGCTTGTAAAACACATTCTCTCTCTCTCTCTCGCTCTCTCGCTCTCTCTCTCTCTCTCTCTCTCTCTCTCTCTCTCTCTCTCTCTCTCTCTCTCTCTCTCTCTCTCTCTCTCTCTCTCTCTCTCTCGCTCTCTCTCAGTGAAATGCCAAATTGATTGCAATAAAAAAAGCAAGTTTGAACCTCTTTTGGGAAACTGGTATCCTTTGACCATTTGCAGAAGGAGCTTGGTGAAACACTCAAGTCATCGTTGTTGGCAAATTGAACTTCTGACGTTGGCCTCAGCTGCAACTTTGATCCTTAATTAGCTGAAGAAATCTGCAGAAATCCGACATCTTTTGCCCGCCTGTCCTCATTATGCATGTGCAATGTTTTCAAATGCTCGTGTTGTTCATTGATACCTGCAGGATGGCTCACGTTATATAACGTGCAAGTCTTTCTTAAATATAAAGTAATATATCATCCTCAATCGCAGCCTGGAGCAGTTTTCCCTTTTGATGTAAACACTGAATAACCCCCCGCGAGAACATGCACACGCATATATTGGAGCAGCTCTGATTATAATGGACTTTTTATTTTTTTAATTTTTTTTTATTTTTAGAATCCTATTTCCAGAGTGAAGAAGCATGAGAAACCCTCTACCATTCATTGAAGCCCGGCCTCTGAAGTATAGTCAACAGCAGCATGCAGCGATTAATTAGAGATTTGTCTCGATGAGGGGAGGTTTGGGAGGCAGAAGGATAAAGCGGGCAAATCTGCTGGCCTAATTAGGGGAATTTAATTTCTCTCAGGCTCACATTGACTCAGACCTTGATGAGGCATTTTTTTGGGAGAAAAGGGATGCGGAGGTCAGAGAGAAAGCAACTTACCCATGATGTTACATTTGGTAATAAGGTGGGCGTAAGAAGATTGGCTCAAAGGGATGTTGGGTACACATGTTTGATAATAGAGTTCATCCACGCTGTGATCGGACACATTGCCATGATGGAGCACCCAATACCCACAGTGAGACTGGTCAGGTTGTTAGTTGATGTTCCCCCTCAGATACCTCGGAACGTCAAAACAGAATTCTGCACTTTTGTAACCTTGGGTGAAAAATCGAAGGTATACAACCCTGATGAAATCAGATAAACAAGTGTGCAGAGAACAATACACTATAAACATTAACAATGACGAGGACATTTGTACAAACAGATGACTGAGTTGAATTGCTATTACAGGCGAGTCTCAACTATATAACTACCAAGTCACAGTAGAATATGGACTGGGAGTCATGACACTCTCGGGGATGCCATTGTTGTAATTGTACATATAGTCATGCATTTGCAAAAAAACTATTTACTACAGCTGTGGCACGCATGCGCAGTAGCAGCGTTTCAGAATAGTTGCGTTTCCCCCCGTTTTCCTGTAGACAAACCGGAGCATTTAAGGAACCTGCACCTAAGGAACCTGCTCCCAGGGCCGTTTCGTTATTGACCATTTGCTTGGTAAAAAGACTTTCTGGCCCAAGAAGCACTTTGGCCTACTTGACCTACTACAAGCTGTTTTACACAAACGTTCTTATGTATTGAAACATGAGGTGTGGGCCACACAGTAAGGTCATGGTTAGCAAAACATGGGCTTGGGAACCTTTCAGTGTGGAGATTGCTTATTGTTTTTGTTCATGCATGGCTTCTCTTCTACAGAAAAGATTATTTTTGCATCTCTGGTTACCTCCCAGGTCCAGGAATATGTGTTAGGTTTATTGGTTTCTCTAAATTATCTTGAACTGCAGGTAAGTGTTATGTCTGTCTGTTTCCACCGTGATGGTCTGAAGACTGGTTGAGAAGAAAGTTCGACAGTCACACTTGGCTACAACCCAGACAGACACTTAGGACAGAATCATCTTTAAGTTGACACAGTTTGATTTGTCCAAACATGTCCTATGTAGAGTTGTTTGAGAACAGACCTTTTTTTTTTTTGTGTTAAATTCCTGATTCAAACTCCATTTTGCTAAGCATATCGTCAGAGTGACACCTAAAGGAAATTAGTTTTAAGGAGAAAAAAGTCGCCAAAGCAATCATGGAAGTAGTGAAGTTAAACTCTATTCCATCAGGAAGATAAATACCGATTAGGAGCAGTGGTTTGTTTACCGAACGAGCCTCATTGGTGGTGGGAGGAGCAGACGGAGATAGAGAGAGGGAGACCTGCAGTGTCAGGCAGAGGTAATAGAAGAGGCATATTTTTAAATAAACCTCAGTTCATCTATTTTCAAATGTCAACCGTGAATGAAGTAGCAATACAGGGAGGTTCAAACTGAAATGGCAAGACAGCAGCTGGGCTCGTCTATGTTCCTTTTACTGGAGTAAAAGGCTCCTACTACGACATCTAAAGACTGTAATTAAAGCACAACCACAAACAGACATGAACCTTTCTCACATCCTTTGCCCATTTGTGAAGATGAGTAATACTGAGTGTGTAAGGAAGCTTTACTGTGATGCAGCCGGTTCATATACATTACACTAATAGCACCCAGAGGCCTGCTAAAAAGAGCCTGAGAGTGACAGGAACTAATCTCCCTTTTTCAAAGACCATCGGCCTTTAGTGACCGATGGAAAGGTAACCCATCCTTTCTCTTATTCCGTCTCTTTCTGTCACGCACACTTGCAGAATCGCACACGTATACACAAGTGAAGCCTAATATGTTCGCAGCCTAATAGCTCTTTCATTAGTGGCAATCTGAAGACAAATGGATTCAATAAGAAGGCCAAATATATCTGTCTGTTTGCGTTTAGAAACACCCCCTGCCCCCTCGCTCCCTGCCTGGCATTTATGCACTCTGAAGTGGCTTGGGACAGAGGCTCGAAAATAGATTAGAAAATGGAGACAATGGACAGCAGATTGACAAAGTAGGCTATAATGACCTGGAAAAGGGCAGAAAGTGACAGACTAATGTGAGCGGCCTGTGTGTCAAAACACTCTTAACAAGAATATTGGCAGAGCCATTACTGAAAGGTAAAAGGCGAGTGCTTCATTGTACATTTGTTGCTGCACAGATGACGATTGCTGACATTGTTTGGCTGTTGTGGAGAACAACTTTCCTGGAGGATTGAAATTGGATTTGATTTAGCTTTTTACACAAATGAATGGGATATTTAGCTATTTCTTATGCTCAGATATTAATGAGAATCTGAGTTTCAATCGCTTTTTTGGGGGGAAGCTATCAACTCCCAAAAAAGTAATTAACTCTATGGGCACAAAAGTCCAGCTCACTTGCATACGGTTATCATGAATCCATGGGTGAAAATGAATCTACACGCTGTTGTCCATGGTTGCCGTAGATGAGCATCAGTGGTGTGCAGTAATTACAGGTCCTAACCACATGTGGGGCGATGAAGGGTATCGATGACATGCGTCCGTGCACGGTGCTCGTTGGGTCCCTAATCAAGTCTTCCAATTCCAATTTCCTAGCGTTGCCCTCTCTGAACAGGGGTCAATTCTCTTTCGCTAATTTCTTTGCCTGTTAGAGCAAGAGACTGTCCAAGCGTGGACAACAGCAGGAGGGAGCTGTGGTGAACGGCGAACAGCAGATAGTGGCAGGTGGGGGGTGGCCGAGGGGAACAACAGATTGAATACTTTCGTTCTATAACTAGATGCTAACTGATAGAAGAATTCCATTTGTCTGGGGTTCAGTAAAGACTTTCGTGTCCACACAGTGTTTTGGAGGCTTTCCCACCCTGTCAGGAGTGAAATATCTCAGTGGATGCATTGATTTTGTGTGTATGGGTGCAAGGTGACGTGGGTAGGATGGTGGGTGGCAGTGTGGGAGGGGGACGTTTGGAGTGTGTAGGTGGGTGGTTCGGCCAGTGGTAGGAGCTCTCTAAATAACAATGGTCTGTCTGAAAGTCTGGAATGAGACACATCGCTCTCCTTTGGGTGTGTGTGTGAGAGAATTTGTCGTTCTCGGTGCCTATGATGTGACAAGACATGAACAATAGGATTTGTTTAGAATTAGTCAAGGATTAGACATCTATTTTAATGTCTTTTGTCGAGTCAAATGTCTTATATGCCTGGAAAAAAGTGGGCCCAAGCTGCTGCACCGTGCTGCATACCGAGCAAACCTCAGTGCAAAAGCTTATAGGTGCAAGAAAATATGACGAGGCAAACACCTCGCTACACCGATGAATGAAATAAACTCATTCATGGTTTGTTGATGGAAAATAAACTGCTTACAATTTTGTTTATAATACAGCTATTTTCCTGCAAGTCAGAGCCTCTTCAGTTCCCCTTTTTTTTCTCTCACATCCTTCAAAACTCTTTACCCCCTTTGAAGGCCTTGTTTCCATAGCAACAAGGACTGGGTGTGTGTGTGTGTGTGTGTGTGTGTGTGTGTTTCTGTTGTGTGTGTGTGTGTGCATGTGTGCATGTGTGTGTCCAGCTCGACTTGTTGCATTTTGTGACGCTCACAAGCACTGAGCTGTGCCTCATGCTTCAGAGGACAGCAAGCTCAGGCTCACACCGAATCTGCACGGTTTAGTTCTCAGGATGCACATATATGTGCATATGTACACCGGGCCTTCCTGTTTATTCTCTTGGCCCTCACCTTGGGATATTTTTTTTTCTCATTGAGCAGTGCAGCAGTAGCAACAGCAGCTTTGTTCTGCCAGCATCATGTTTACACGCCACAGTCAGTAATTTGGAGGCAGAACGACATCTCTCTCACCCTGCCAGTTATCACAGTTTACTGAGCAGAACATCTCTTGCTGTCTGTATTTCCCCTCCCTCTCTGTGCCTTCTCACTTTTTTGATTTTTAACTTAAATCCATATTGCCTGTTATCTTTGCTGTGTGGTTTGCATTCCTCCACCTCTTTGATTTATTGTACTGCCCACTGCTGTCCCTCTCCTTAAAACTTGTTCTATTTCCCCTCGGCTTCCCCCCTACCTGCCTGCTGTTCCCCTCATACCTCTCCATCTCAACACCCACCCCTCCACCGCCACCAGCACCCCCGTCTCCAGACAGTCATTTGTCACTTGTATCTGCCGTTGATGATAACATCTGTCTGTTGATAAATCGCTCGTCTGCCATGGATCAAAGTGCAGAAGGGCTCTCACATACAGTTAGCTATCGTTGTCATCCTTCCACCTGTCAAAGCCCCCCCCCAACCCCCAACCTCTCCTCTGCTCTCATCTGCTGCTCTTCATTGCTGACACTGAAATTAAAGAAAGCAGACATATCCAGCAGAATGCATGGAGAGCTTATGCAAAGCACTGGTTAACAGGATGCATTAGCAATGCGGCTAATGGTTATAGTTATAATTGCGCCTAACCTTGTCAAAATGCATCCCATAATGAGCCTCAAATATGTAAATGGACCCAATTAGAACACCAGACAGCTGAATATGAGCTATAATGTAATTTAGATGATCACCTCCTTTTTTTTTTTTTTTTTTTTAATGACAGTATAACTCTATGAGCCAATACAAGAATGGTAATGCAATATTAACATATCGAGTAGCATAATGTAGGACCACTCTGATCAGCCGAGAGCACTGAGAAAAAGTTTTAGATCTTTATCACATAGTCCTCTAATTGGTTCCAAATTCATTCTGCAGTTTCATCTCTTAGACACACATCCACATTGGTGAAAATTGTCTTCAGTAGCAAGAGAAACTATGAGTTCCTGGAGCTGACTGGATAACAAAGGCACACAGGAAACATCCAGCCACCTACAAAACTGAGGTACATTTTCCAAGATGGTTTAGGCCACGTTTACACGTACCCGGGTATTTACAAAACGGTGAGAGTTCTCTGGTATTTACACATAAATGCAGCTACAAGTCACCACAAACAATAATTTCTGAAAACTCTGGCCACACAGAGGAGATTTTGAAAAACTCTGTATCTCCGTTTGCCTCTGAAGGGGGGTAGGTGGAGATTTCTGTCACACTTCGTGATGATTGTGTTTTTTTTCCAGGATTCTGATCGGCCATCAGGACTTCATGCTTCTCATTACACTGTCCCCTACATATTTGGCATGCTCATAGTAGCTCTGAACCAGGTGTATGTGTGGGTCCATGTAAATGAAGGTTTTCTTTGCAAACGTAGAGGGGGAAATATCAGTTTTTTTCTAAAAACCCAGGTACGTTTAAATGTGGCCTTCAACTACTAATCTACAACTGAAGAACTGCAGGTTAACCACATCCAATAATTTATTTTTTTTTCCTTCACACAACTTACTTTTTTCTTATTCTCAGCATTTTTGAAAGCCTCTTACTTTTACCCATTGTCCTCTGAATGGTTTTATCAGTCTGATAGGAAGGTTTCTCTCTGTAGAGTGTGGTGTAGTGGTCAGCGCTCTTGTCTCGTCGTGAGAATGCTTGATTGCGTCTGTCTGTCGTTTGTCAGAAACTCCAGTTTTATCTCAAAACTCCAGAAGTATTTGCATCTGAAAGTTCTAGAATGTGTCAGAGTTCTAGAAATTAAACATACTAAGCAACACGTTGGGATGAAAATGTTCGAATCCCAAGTATTCGAAGGAATTCTCGAAAAAGAATTCAAGTTTACTGAGTTGACAGTAGGAACTGGGCCTTATTTTCATCTACTATACTTTTGTCTATCGTGTTTAGTTCTTTCTATCTCACTGGGGATGAAAAAAATGTGTTTGCTCATCATCAAGTCAAATCAGGCTACATATTTGGAAAACAATGCAAAACGTAATGGCATTCCCATCAGTATACGTCCAAAACAAGCTGGCAGCAGAAAGCCGTCACCAGAAGCTCATGAGTGGTAATACGATGCTGGGCAGGATTGTATTGCAGCTTTTTGCCACCCATTCCTACATTTTGAGCCTCCTGCCTGGCTGTATGAGAAATTTCCCATGACTCTCATTTTGTGTTGCGCTGATGGAGGGAAGGTGTGATGGGGTGGAGAAATAGTCCCAGCTCCATGAGTGGCTGCATTGCAGACACACATTAAATCTGCGTGGTCCAGTTTAGCTTGTAATTATATCAGTTGATGGAAGAAGGGAAGCGGGACTGTTTTGTACTGAAGCCTGATGGAAAAATCAGTGCTGTTAGGATAATTGAGATGCATTGGCTGGGCACAATGTTTTCACTTAGCCAAGCGCAATGGGGTGTAGTTCTCTTGGATCAGCCAAGTATTTGGCATTCAGGTGGTCCTGAGGTCCGTCACTTGGCAAGTAAGTAAGAAACAAGGCAGGCAGTGTGACAATTAGGCTAATGGCAGTTGAGAATGGGTTCACTGACTGGCATGGAGTTTAATTGTGTGATGGAGGGGGTAGGGGGAGGGTGGGGGTGGGTGGGTGGGTGGGGGGGGGGGGGGGGTGATAGCACAGTGGGGAAGTTGAAGGTGCGTTTGTTGTGAAGATCCTGGTCAGGTGTGCCAAACAGAGCGGAACAGTTGCCCAGGCATAGTAGAGCATGGGACACAGCACAGCTTGGCTCAGGACTGATGTGACCTGCTGCCACTTCTAACAGCTTCAGAGTGGGAAAATATGGGGGGGGGGGGGCACATATTGGAGAGTGTAACGGAATAAATGGATGCACAATTAGAGGAATAAGAAACAGCAGAGTAATGATGCTGAATTTAGGACGGATGAAGAGGAAGAGATGAGTGGATTCAAGTGGGAGGGGGTGGGAAACATGGCTGTAGGAAGTAATGGAGGAAATATGAAAATGTTAGGGACATGAACTGAAAAATATTGATTTACTGCATTGACCTCAACTTCTCCCAGAGTCAGAAATGTGCATATAATAATATTCCCTAACAGACCTTTTCGTACACATTTTCATTTCAGGTTTCCGCATAATATCATGCTGCTGCAGCTCTAATTAATCATGACAGCACAAACTGAATGCCTTTCCAATTAAAACACACACCATCAGTGTTTCATATTAAATAAACTCTAAAGGTCCTGAATTGATGTTACCAAGATGACCTTATTTCTTTTATCATCGTCACCAGGCCAAGGATCAAGTTGACCTAATATCTTATTCATGCAAGGTTTGAGCTTTATTTTGCATTTCAGATTATATAAATGCTAGTGAGTTGTTTTCAAAATGCTGACTTTGGATTTATCTTAAAGGAGGCACTGCCACCAAGTACAGGCTGAGAGAGCCGCTGCAATGATCAATTTAAGCAAAACAATATCAAAAATCATGATCAATCCATAGGTTGCACCTGTTAACGCCTTTCATTAATAAATGGAAGAATCCAGTTTTATTATGTTGTTCGTCTAAATGCACTGTGAAGCTCGGTTTAGACTGACCGTTTTTTATTTCTGAACAAGATATAGCAAAAGTGTCAGAAGAAGCTTACTGTTTTTAACAACTTCAGCAGTAAACATCACATAAACACAGCCAGAGAAGTTCTGTTGAATATATTTGAGCTGAATGATAATAATAATAATAATAATAATAATAATAATAATAATAATATAATTTAACTCTCAAATCTGTTTGAAACCATACAAGAGCCGAAAGGAGAGTGGATAGTGGACTTCAGTAGGTGATTTACTGCTAACCCATTACTTAGTACAACCTTGCACTTGGGTGGCTCTTTTCAGACCTGACTGTAATGTAGACTCTCAAATGTGAAGAGAGCTCTAAGTGGGGCAACTGTGGCTCTGGTGGTGCCGTCCATTGCCGAGCGCCCTGTCCATGAATCAAAAATTTACCTGGCAAGACACTGAAGGCTTAACTGCCACGATGCGGGGAGAGCACCGTCATCATTGGTATGAATGTGTGCATGAAAGGGTTAACGAGACAAACTGTGTAAAGCGCTTTGAGACCACTGAGATGAAAATGCGCTTTCCAAAGTCCATTTACCACTGCTGAGAAAATATAATGGACACAGCAGGGTTCTGCAGTCATCATGTCTGTATTGTTGATGACTGTGTGCAGCGTTAATGGTACAAGGCAGAAACACAGGATCCTGTGATAACTTGAATTTGACAGAATTGATTTAGCTATGATACAGTGACTGGACAAAGAGTAGATATCCTAAGGCCCATTTTACATGACAGTGTTTCAAGTGAAAATGTAACGTTTATTTCAGAAACTTTTTGCGTTTAAACGTCGATGTTTTGAAAACAATGTCTGTTTAGACAGAAACGGCAGAAACACTGAAAATGATGTCGTTTCCCTGTTGGGCCACTAGTGGGTTGGTTTCCCCTAATCTGTGGTATTGTGCCGTGTGATAGAACTGCACATTTTTAGAACTTGTGTCTTTTTACTGTGGCCAGTCTAAGGCGTACCTGTGTGTGTCTAATCAGCATCTTGATATGCCACTTCGGCGAGGTGGGATGGATTATCTCAGTAAAGGAGAAGTGCTCACTAACACAGGTTCAGTCAACTTTGTGAACAATATTTGAGAGTAATAGGTCTTTTGTGTAAAGAAAAAGTCTTCGATTTCTGAGTTCAGCTCATGGAAAATGGGTGTAAAAACAAAAGCATTGCGTGTATATTTTTATCCAGTGTACTATAAGACTAGTAGACATAGGACAACACTAAGACTTGGGCAAGAAGATGCATCAGTAGAAACCATCTACATTATTGAAGTAGTAGCACTAGCTACATTGAGAGGTACTGGAAGCGGAAAAAAAAAATGCAACAAAAAGATGCGTTCAATAGTGTATTAAATAAGGTGATTGAGAATGATTTGAACATGATGTGCAATCTGAGTCATCCCAAAGGAAACCCAGACTTTTAACCTGTCAGGGCTGGTCACAACACTGATGCTGTAGCTCTACAAGCACCCAATCAATCACATTGAAGCATTGCCACCACCATCTTCCACTTAGAGCATCACAAGCGTTTAGCGGGAGAAAAACATCAAAGTGATTGAGTGTGGCTTTAATGTCCTCTCTAAAATAGAGCCTCCAAAAACATGACCCAAGAGGCTGAGAAAGACATAAGGCCTGTCTACGCTTTACTTGGCAGCTTTATTGAATCTGGATTTGCAAATCATCTGTTGTTGAAGGCAGATCCACGCACTTTTTTTTCACTGAGCCAATTTAAATGGCTGCCTGGCCTGGAGTGGCCGCGGTGTGCACAGAGCAGAGCTTGTGGGTAGGCTGCGCGAGGCCCATTCCTGAACGCAGCCAATTTTCTAGTGTCATCCTGTTGACAGTTATTTGCAGTGGCGTGGGCTGTTTGTCCACTCGTAGAGCTGATACGGCTCTGGGGCAGCTGTTCAAATGAATTCTGATGGGTGAGGACTTAATATCAACACTGCTGCTGTGATTTTCCTGCTTCGCTTTCATTAGCTTTTTTTTGTCTTTGGTCTCTTTTGGTTATAAATGCAAATGCTGTTCCGAGTGAGTCGACTGTTGTCCATAACCTTGTGAAAGGATAATGCCGGGGTAGTTTTTACGAAAAAACAACTATCTTCTAACTTTATTGGCAGTGGAAATAATCACTTTTAAGCTGGATGGGGATAGGATTTTCCTTAATTAAATCATGCCGAATACATCAGAGGAAATTCTCATGAGATGCACAGAGTGGGTACTCGGAGCCAGAAGAAGTGACGAATCGACTTGAACTGAATAGGCTGAAGTGAGTTCGAGTTTACATTAATATCCTCTGAAGAGTGAATCCTTTGAATAAATCACACAGCCGCAGATGCTCACTCATCGCTGTGGTAATGCCCCCCCCCCCCCCCCCCCCCCCCCTACCTATCCCTTCCATTTCCACTACACTCTACACTCTCTCTGGAGAATTGTCTCATACCTGGGCCTGTACTGTACAACGGTTCCCAGAAGGAGACTTTGGAGGGAGAATCTTGGCAGGAGTTTTTGTGTCAAAACTTTTTTTTTTTTGTCCAGTTCTTGAATTATTTAAAAGACAAGTTGAGCTACATTCAAACTTTAGTTTTTTTTGTTCATGCTGGTGTTGGAGTAGGAAGAAGGGGATGTTGGGGTGTCTCTGCTTCTCTCTCAACCATGCCACAAGCTGGGTATCTGCATCAAGAGTTTAGCATCAGAATTAGGATTTAAGATACTGAAATTATTAATTCAGCTTCACCAAGCTTCCATTTAGCACAACTAGTACTGCCGCGCTCCTCTCTCTGCTTCTCCTGACAATGTCTATACATGCAGATGTTCCTTTATGAGCCTCCTACACAAAGGCTTGATGACGGAGGCACAAAGGGTGTCTGAGTGTTTAAAATGATTTTAACTGGAAAGTGGTGAAAGGAGGCCAGGGTGGAGGGATAAGGCTGGAGTAGAGAGTACGACAAGAGCATGGCATAAATGAATCCTGGATCTCTGTCAACTCAAACAACATGCACAGCCCTCTTCTCTCCACAGTGAACAATTCACAGCCAGCAGCCCATTTCACATGTATCACAATACACTGATGTCTGCTCCACTCAGCCAAAGCATCAGTCTTTTGTTTCTGGACTTCGATTTTATACAGCGGAATACAAATATTTGCCAAACAATTCATCTCCCGTGGTTGTATCAGAGTAATGTATTCGTCATTGTTGTGGTTTATACGCGACTCTTAAATTGCCTGCAGGTTTAAATGTGAGTGTGTGTGATAGCCTGTCTGTGTGTTTTACCTGCGATGGACTGGTGACCTGTTCAAACAGTCCTCCTGACAGCAACCTGAAAGATGTCCTACTCTAAGTGACATTGACATTACACAATATTTACTGTGCTTTTTGTTGCGGCATAAAATATGATCTCCCCTTCAGAGCTGTCTGCTGCCATCTGCATGCTGGCAGTTTATCTCACTTGTTTTTGTCACTGCTTCTTTTTGCAGTCAATAAATCTGTTTGTCACCAGAATGCCCAGTGTGAAGAGCATCTCCCACCCACTAACTGATGTAACTTTAACTTGAGCTAATGTGTCAAATCACTATACCATTACAGCTCGGTGCGCATTGGTAACATATCCTTGTAGAAAAGTTCAGTTTCTTTATATTTTCAGTAAAAGTGACTTCTTAGAAGCAAGTAACTATTATCGTCACTCCTTCTTTGTGACTTGTGGAACACTGTGCTCTATGACATGATAGGAACATCGAGATGCAAGCCGAAAGCCTCAATTGGTGGCATAAGAAGCCGGCACAAAAGAAGAATGGACTACAAACTAAGGCCCCGTTTACACTTTGACAATGTTTTCAAGTGAAAATGGAAAATTTCATTGCTTTTTTTTTTTTTTGGAGAGCCACTGAAAATGCTACTTTTTGCAAACGGCTCCCAAAGTGGAACTTTTAGAAAACTTTTCCGACTTCATATCCGTGGAAACAGGGGGAAATGCAACTTTTCTGAAACGCTGCCACTGTGCATGTGCGCCCGAGCCATAGTAAATGTTTTTTTTCCATGTGCGAGTAGATAGACAATAACAATGGCAGCCTCCAGACTGTCATGACTCTCGGCTGATCTAGTTTTATTGTTGAGAATCACCTGTATGAGCCTGGTCGTCTGTCCATGTGAATGTGTGGTTGGCTTCATTACAAAAACAACCAACGGCACCACATAGTAGCCTAACATGAGAGCTATGTGGTTTTTAGTGTTCCTGCCATTTCTGGGTAAATGGACATCATTTTGAAAATCTGTAAACGCAAAACTTTTCTGAAACGAAAATGCAAAAATGATGCCTTCTCACTTGAAATGCCTCAACAGTCCCTCACACCATGCTCAGCATTTTACAGCTAACATGAATCCACTACAAGGGCAGACGACACCAGTTTGTGAGTGTTGGATGGATGGCAGATCCAGTGTGAATGTGTGTCTTTGTGGTGTTGTTCTTGTCATGGACAACATCAGCAACACTCGCACTAGAAAGGTTTACGACTTTACATAGAGCAGCTATGCACGCATGGGATTTTCAGATTTCTTGGCTAACTAGATCCTACAAGAATATTTGTAATTACTGTACACACATAAACAGTCCCCGTTTCCATGGGAACACACATGTTTGTGTGTTCCCTGAACTAATATAGATAATTAAAAAACACAAATCAAAGCGACGTTCAACGTGGAATAAAGGTGACTATAAAGGCTAACCAAAGCTCAAAGTGCATGTAAAACTGATCTTCTGAAATTAGATGTCACTGCACCAGAGGACTTTAACTGCAGGGGTGGGTGAAGAAACCAAAAGGCTGTACAAAGGCTTACTGTCCTACTGAACTTATTATGATAAAGTCTGGAGCGTTTGTCTTCCACAAGAGAAAACAAACTGCCAGTTTTAGTGGAGCTGCTAATGACTTTATGGGGAAGCTGCAGCTGATGCTGGAGCATCGTCTCACATTAAAAGGAGGACGTGTCCCCGACCTGCAGCCTCGTCTGACCCACTTCAGCTCTGTGCTGCAGATTCACTCTGCTAATTGCCCACCTGTGGGCTTCCTAATTGGCTTAGTACACTGGCTTTAATCAGGGAGAGTACCGCGATTAAGACCCCAAGACTGCCTCCGTGAAGTTAAGACATGGCAAGAAAACAGAGTGAGAGACTGACGGACAGAGAAGAACCAGGGACTCACCGCTCCAACTGTTAGAAATGACTGTTTAGTAAATGAAAACAAAGTACTTGTGACATTTCCAGCCACCTCACATGCAAGTGAGCACTTAATGATTCGTATTAAAGCGGAGATTTATTAAGGAATCTGTAAAAGGCTATTAGCTACGCCTTTTGATTTATTTATTGAGGCTGAAGTTGCACAATAAATATGGAAATAACTCCTGGCCTTTTCGGACTACAGCTCGGGGGAAGACCTAACTAGAATAAGAATTCAGAACCAGAGGGCACTGATGTGTTGTGGGGAGGCACTCATGATAACTAGTTAGTGGATTTTGTCCATGGTGACATAATTGGTGATGTTGCAGGACTGCAATAAAGCCTCTCTGCACACACAAACTCCTAATACCGCCTGAATTATGTATCATGCGTTTCATAATGCTAGTTTTTTCATTGCCTACCCAATGAGCCGGAAGCAGGAAAATTACACATTTTTTGAGAAGCAGTGAGTTGAGGGCATGTAAGGTAAGGTTATTAGTGGAGACAACATGCTTTGTTTCTCAGACCATGCAGGTTAATGATTGCCTCATCCTATTTGATTAAAAATGCTGTATTAATGAGTGTCTTTATGCAACAATGCCTGCTCCCATCTGAACTGCTCTTTATCATAATAATCTCACTGTCATACCTTTTTTTTTTGTTTTATTGAAATAATGTTTTGAAACGTTTGTCAAATAGATACCATTCCAATTGTAATACTATTTCAGTGTTATGGATTTCACTCTGGAGCCTTTGGAGTTTGCATGCTTTATCTTTCTTTGTCTGAGTTTTCCTTATGATCCAGCCATCATACATGCTTGTTTAGTTTAATCACTTACTCTAAATATACTGTATTTGTAATCCGGGGAATTGTCCAACCTCCATGGTAATAATTCCAACTAATTCTTATTTATTCTCCCACTCTTCTAGTATATTCCTGGAGGAAATCTGTCTGTTCCACAGTATCAGAAATAGATCCCGTCCTGGCAATGAACATGTACAAAATAACATGGCCACAACTAATTGGTTTATGTGCCAAATACTACTTAATACTGTCAGATACTTAGCTGGATAAATAAATATTTTGCAAATTTTGCTTCATAATTTTCATAAAAAAATAAACACTACATAACTACAGAGCGTGCATTGTGATATACATCTGACCTCCAGTGTCTCCGCCTGCTGTTCACTGAAGATCGTAATTTCTTTGCTCAATAATATGGCCTAGTTTGCACGACAACCTTTTGAAAATGATGCCTGTTTACATGGAAACATCAGTAACGCTGAACCAATGTAGTTGGCATGCCAGGCCACTAGTGGGTGCTGTTGGTCATCTTTGTAATGAAACTACACACACACATGCATGCAGAGAACAATATGCTATAAAAAAAAGTACATGGACAGAAGTTGGATTGCTATTACAGGTGACTCAACTATAAAACTCCCAAATCACAAAATCCACAGTGTTGTGCATGTGCAGTAGTAGTGTTTCAGAAAAGTTGCGTTTTTTGTTGTTTACACAGTCTGATCGTTTTTGAGAAATTCCACATTCTAAGCTGATTTCAAAAAGTGTCATTTTCAGTGGCTCGGAGCACCCGTGTCATGTAAACAGACACCCAAAACATGAAGTTTCCATTTTCACTTGAAAATGTTGTTGTGTAAACAGAACCTGGGTGTGGACATGTCTTCTTTCATTGTCTTTAATAAGATTACGCCGAGTGTATTCGAGTTTGAGACTTTTTCATCATCGATGTCACATTTTTATCTGAAAAACCTCACGCATGCAGTTAGATTTCCAAGACATTGTAAACCCAATGATTCAAGCAATGCACAAGCAATGTAAAGTACATTTTTACCTGAACAAAGTCAAACAGTTTTCAGGCCCATCACAATGCAAAATAGATGACGCAGAAAGTGAATCATACTAACTGAAATGTCTCTCCTTTACAATTGTGTTTCTCTGTTGACTTTGGCATTGTCGATCAATAAGTAGATTTATGTAAATAGAGAATAAACAGAGATAAAGAAATAATACAATTTCAATGCTCATATTAGAAAATGTATATTTAGTTTCTCTTTTCTTTTAGTTTCAATAAACACTCAAAACAATATCATTTTCTGCAGTCGTTTCATCGTTCAGGCTTCACATAGTTGAAATAATTCACATTGATATTCAGTGAATATGTGCTTTAACATCTATGTAATTAACCTCTGTTTAATTATAGGTTGAGAGCTTGAGCCGTTGCTAATTTAATTAGCTTCCTTACTGTACCTCTTTGATGCATAGTGCTACATGTCTTTGTGTTTCTAATACACTGATTCTTATTAAAAAGCATATCTAATGGCATGTTGTTGTTTTTTCATCTCATTGATAAACCTCACGTCATGCTGTCTTTCAGTGTATCCGCATGCTTAAGGGTAAAATGTTTGCCTGTGGATTATCTGCCCACCCTCCTATTCAAAGGATCTTGTGATTGCATTGTACTCTGGTCTTTCATAGACTATTGTTTGTGTACAAATCAGCAGCTTCGCTTCCTCAACAATGGATTTTTTTCCCCCTGCATAATATTTGGCTGTAAATGTCAGATGGCGAGTCCAGATGTAAATCGACCGCGGCGCGACATAAAGGAGCGTGAATGTTGGGATCAAACTGTTCTTTTCTCCTCTCCAGGTCGGCAAAGACGTCAATCCAAATAATTGTTTCGAATTTTCATCCCGGTTAATTGCATGCCTGGTCAACACAACAACCACCTGATGTGCAATTGAAAAGCAACAATAGAGAGGTACGTTTGAAAAAAAAAAACACCATCATTTAAAGTCTCCCAATGCACAGTCAAGTCAAATCTAGTTTGGTAAAACATTTAGTTTCTAAGTGAGTTCATGTGTTTTAAGTTCATTGTGGGTTCCAACGAAACTCCTCAGCATCATTACAATTGTTATCCTTCCCAGCATCACCACTTCGGTGTTTATAGAGCAATAAATCACTGTGACAGCTTTCATCAGTGAACAGGGCACAACAACAGCTCCCTCTGTTTCTACTAAACCAGATGATTCCCCTCCTGGATGTGAACCGCTGCTCTTTAGTTTCATCTCCGCCTCGCAGTACACCTTCGGAGGGAATCTTCCAGGCAGCACTCAGAATATTATCGCTGCACTCCAGCTGCAAAGTTCAACTTATAATCTTATTGCATGTTCTGATGTGTGAGCAACTTTTACAGTATCTACACACACACACACACACACACACACACACACACACACACACACACACACACACACACACACACACACACACACACACACACACACACACACACACACACACACACACACACACACACAGATAAGCTGCTGTTAGCTGTGACAGCACATCTGCAGGAACAAAACAAAGCACATTTTCCAACAACATGGTAAACATTATCCAACATGATAAACATTTTTGTTTTGCCTTCATATCAAATTCTGCTGTGCCATCTCCATTATCCCGCTGCTTTGTGGTTATGTTCTGTGAAACTGACAGTCTTTGCTGAAGGCGAGAGAAAAAAAATCTGGGCCTGGAAATTCTACTCTGAATTCTGACATAACTCTTTTATTTACAAGAAAATCGAAACCACACTTTGCTTCTCATTCTCTGTCTGAGAGCTTAATTCCCTAAGTATAGCCAAAGGGCAAGTCATTGTACATCCAGTGGAACATCCCATCTCCTGGTGAAGGTCCTGACCTTTATTCTTTTCTCCATCTCAACCTTCCCACTGACAGACTTTGTTTTTCTCCATCCTTTATCTTCTGCATTGCTGCTGTCATAAATATTATGACCTCTAGTGGTCACCAAGAATCTGACCTTCTGGTTCTTGACTTTCATAAGTTTACTTTGGGTTCTAGACGTGGTTCAAACAATGTTCTCCTGCGTTAACATGATTTCTTAAAGTCTGACTGCAGAGCCGACAAAAAACACGTTTGGCATTTATTGATGCAAAAGGCATTAAAATGAGCTAAATAGAGCTACTAGGACTGAACGTACATTCCAAAAGTCCCAGGACGCCTACTTTGGGGAACGCTTGTGTGAGGAGATTCGTCATTATCTCCATCTGAAGAATCCTAATTTAAAATGATATAAAGCCAGATGGCTCAGAACTCCTGGCATAAAATATCAAAAACTTCAGGAAAGGAAGAGAATACCGGCCACCAGAAGTAGAAATATTTGTGGGCTTGTTATGTTACATTATGGAATGCGTACCGACGTGAACCCTGGAATGTAGTATAAATGATACCCGGCGCCCATCTGTGGTCCGTGTGGAAGTCCAAAGCGGTCTACGGACCAGCAGTGTGGAAAGTGTGAAAGAGCCTTTACAGTCGTCTACCTGAGTCTTCCAACATCACTGACTGGAGAAGTATAGAAATTTGTAAGGTTGACAAGTTATTTAATGCATTTTCACTAAGTTGTTAAAATCCATTTACGACATTGGTATAGTTATTTACATATTTGTGTTCTGATATATTTGTCATTTAAAAATATTTGCAGAAGTATTCTTAAAAGAGCTAACTAGTTGGTTGCGTCTGCCTCTTTGAGTTTTTTACTTCAGTTGAAACCTGTCATTGGTCTGTTGAAACTTGTGATTGATGATGAGTGGATGTAATCAGGAAGTGTGGACTGAAGTCAAGAGACTGTTCCAGACAATATCCATCTCCATCCTGCGGTGTACTCCTTATGAGAGTGAGCCAACCACCACACATCGAACCCTCACGTTGCAGAAGAAAGAAGGGATAGTTTTCCATTTGTGTCGCTTAAAGTCACCTTTCGTGATTCTCAGAAACATGACCTCGGGGTTACTCCGCACTGTGGAAAACTGGACCATGCTTCTCAATTCTCGTCTTTCACTGATACGTATGTAATGATCCCACGGGACAGACGGACATGCCATATATATGTTCCCTGCAGAGATGTGTCTCGTGATGCTGTAGTCCAGAGTGTGGTGCTTTGACTTCTAACATTGAGTACAACTCACCATATGTCTCTAAATGCATTCAAACTCATGCAAACACCGCCGGCTGCATACCTTAACTCATTTTTACACATGCCCAAACAAACACAGAGCCTGTCCACCTTATATATATATACACACACATGCATATTCTCATTTCCCTGTTTCCTCTGAGGAAATCTAAATAATAATTCTGTGTGTAATAATGCCAGTAATGCCAGCCCACACTGTAACGTGTGCTGGGTGTCCTGCGGGAGTGCTGCCTTGTGCACACATCAAAGCCATAACGCACAGACTCGCATCCAGGCGGGCTGCTGTGTTTGTCTCTATGTGTCTATTACATACAGTGATGTGGAACCACACGCTCCCATGTGAGCTTCCCAAGGGGCTGAAACATAACTCTGCAATAATCACAGGAGTTGTACATTATTGTAGGCATATTGTTTTCCATGAGACTCAAGTTACATAGTGCGCTGTGATCGAGACGATAAGCGTCCGAACTCTTTGTATATGGGTCCGAATTTTGTATACCTGTTGAATATAAGCACAGGAAAAAGCCTGATGCTATTTTAAAAACAGTTTATGTTGCTTTCAGCTTTAGGATGCTTTCACATCAGGATAATCCCGGGGCTCCATTTGACTTGGAGTGGACTGCATGGAAAGTTTCAGTCTTTCATTTGGTTTGGTTTATTTTCTCACTGCACTTTGGAAAGTGGACCAAACGTCTTCATCGACGTAACGCTGTAACGCTGTAAAGTTGTAACGTTGTAACTCTGTCCTGTGCGAACACTTATAACAAACACTAACCAAGAATTAAGCACATTGATTTTTTTCCTTCCTCAGTGTAATTTTCTATTCATGTTACATATATCCCTACATATTGAAGCTGCACATGTATCCCTCATCAATAATCCTCAACATTAAATGTAATAAGCTTCAAATAATGGTGAGAGTCAACGAGGTTGTAGTGTTATGCATGTTGATCTTCATATCACAAGGTAATACAAAAAGTGCTTCAGATCAAATTTTATTTTCTCGCTGGAGATTCATAGATGGAGGCTCCATCATCATGGTTGGGGCCACATTCAGCCTGTGTGTAGTTGTAACTCAGTGAATGTTACGGTTGATGATCTGTTGTTTCACTGAAAGTGATTTTGTAAAGTAATCTGTTGTTTTAGTGGTATTACTGAGAGTTCAGACTGATCCAACAGCACATTAGCGATTGCACATATCAACCAAAATGCTTCTAATTTTGTGGAATGCTAATGTAAAGTACAAAATGCTGACATGCAGTACTAAAGCATGTCAACAAAATCAAAATTTGACCCATTTCTGTGACAATGTTTCAAGCGAAATGCATTTAGTTTACACAGCAACTTTTTGAAAACGATTTCCATTTCCATAGAAACTGTGGCAATCCCGAAAATTATTAATTTTTTATGTTGGGCCACTAGTGGGTGCCGTTGGTTGTTTATTTTGTAATGAACGTGCACAACCATGCCCGCAGAGAACGATACGCCACAAACATTAACTATAGCAAGTACACAGACATTTGTATGGGTAGATGACTAAGTTGGATTGCTATTCCGAGTGACTCAAATATACAACTACCAAGTCCCAGAAGAACAATGACTGGGAGTCATGACAATCTGAAGGACGCCATTGTTGTTGTTGTCCATCTATTTGCACTTGTACCAAATAAGTACATTACAATGGCCGTGGTGCTCAAGTGCAATAGTAACATTTTTGAGATGGTGCCTTTTCAAAAAGTTCCACATTGGGATCCATGTGTTTTAGTTGCTCTGAGCACCGTTGTCGTGTAAACGGACCCCCAAAGGCAACGAAATGTTGCATTTTCATTTGAAAATGGCGTTGCGTGAACTGGGCCTTGGTTCATTATCTCAGGATCTTCTTAGCAAAACTGAACAATGAAGCCACCAAATTTCAGTGAGATATATCAGCCGTAGTGTACCTTCGCCAATGCCACATTTGTCACCATGGAAACCATTGGATTACAACATTATTTGATCCACCACACCACTCCTTCCATCATTTGTCATGGTTGTTTGAATTGCTCCATGTTGCTGCAATGTTTGGGTTAAATCATGTTCTGTTGGTTCCCATTCTTTTGTATTACTTGAACGCATGAACACGCCGTTAGAGTGAGTTGGCATGTGATTGGCTGAAAGTGTGTGTGTGTGGGGGGTAGAGTTAGCAGTGTGCGAGCAGATGACTGACGTCAGCTTCTGCCCTGACGGACAGTTCACAGCGGCGCTCCAGTTTTTGTTTTCAATGGAGTAAATATGTTACCTCCATAGAAGCTGTTCGATCCTATAATCTAGTTGATTGATCCTTGGCTGATGACAAATCATCCCTGGACTGTATATGCAATTCAGATCAATAGTTTTTGTGAAAAGTTGGTGAAATACAGACAAACACATAAATAAATAAATAAATAAATAAATAAATGAATGCACGCGGACAAAAAAATAACCTTCGTCCCAACTTTTGGTTGCGAAGGTAACAAAGCATTGACCTTACGGTGAGCATCATCAGTACGATCACATTCCTGATTAGACGGCTTTTCCTACAATATCTCTCATTCTCCACACATTCCCCATTAGTATTACCATTGCCAACCCGCTAAATCTCCCTTCGTCTGATGTTCATCTGTTGCTGTGGTTTTCATGGTGTTATCAAGCGGTGGTTGCATGCTGATAGCCTCAAAGTCACCTTTATCCCTGAAGATCAAAGCCGTCATCAGTGACTGAGGGACACAAACATCAGTCACTGGCCTTCTGAGTTGAAACTCTTCTATTGTGTGGAAGAAGTGGCTGACAGCAACAGCACACGGCCTCCTCAGTGGTTGCTCTGCATTTCATCATGCACAAGCCTTGTTGGAGTGAGTTGAACTGCTGTAGATTTGCAGATATAGTTTAGCATCTGAAATGAGAAGCGTTGACTGACTGGCTATGGGTAAAGTTTTGATCCCTGAGCTGTCAATAGATTGGTTCAGAGCAGACGGCCCGAGCTGGAAGCCTCCTCACACTCGCGTTAATTCAAGATGACAGAAAACCCATATTAACTGCTGCTGCAGAAGTGTAATTTTGTGATTCTGTGCATCATTTTTTTTTTCCCTTCACAAAGCTGCTTTTTCTCCTTTCAACACTGTAAATCCAGGTATGAAATCCTCATCCCTTTATACCAATATCCTCTTCTCAAAGGAGGGGATGTACTGTAGAAATGAGAGGGATTTCAAGATGCCACACAACAGAGATAGTACAATATTAGATACAACATAATAATGTGAAGATAAGCTTGCAATTTAACAGTTTGGTTGAAGTTTATTTTCCCCTGTTTCCATGTCTTCATTGTAAAAGTGTACAGAACATCATAAAAATAGATTTCATGGACAACAGTAGCATATTTAGGAGCAAACACTTTGTATTATGATGAAATAATTCACCATTTGGAGCACCTAATGGGCGACTCACGCAAGAATTTTAGGGGTAAGATCACATGTAAATCATTTTAATGGACTTACTGCAATCAGTAAGGATTTCTTGTGGGGTTAAAGTAATTGCCTTCACATTTTTCAGATTCAACACACAACGTTTAGTATAAGCCATGTAAAAAGACAAATTTTTAGGTTTTTTTTTTATTTAGTTTAACAGCCAACGTTAAACCTTTCTCAACAAAACTCTGAGCAAGAAACTCATTTGTAGAGCACAAATCTCCACGCTGGCCATTAGTCAAATACAATATCAGGTTTATCTACAAACACTTGTATAATTTTAAAACCTTAAAATCAGTTACGTCAGAGATCGCTGATCCTGGATTTCTGGATCCTTTAAGTCTTCTGTCACCTCCGGACTTTGTTACTCAAAAGTGCTTACTATTGTTTTGTTGCTGTATTGTCACTTTGATCATATTGTGCAGTTATAAATCATAGCTGTGGTCAAACTTTGCATTGTAGTGAAGGTTTTCACTGTCAAAAATAATCTCATCCTGCCTGTTGGTTGCATGACTGTTCAACCATCATCAGCTGTTCCTGAACCTGTTTCACTTTCTGACATAAGACCACAGATTTTGAGGCATGTTTCAAAGATATGGTCACGATTGTTTATCTTTCACATGAAACGACCAAATTTGAAGGTTGCATAGTCACCTTTCATTCATCATCCTTGATGCCAAATTGGATATGGCTGTCTGATTTAGTTTGGCCTCTTGTCACTATCTCGTCTCATCCGGCTTTTCTGCAATGTGTAATCTGATTTGAACAACCCCTCTGTATGCATCTCCTCATCTAGAGCTTGTCCACATTCTGGTGCCAGACCCTTAAACCCTAACTCTAAAAGACTTAGTTTCTAACGATGTCGATGAAGTTGAAAGGGAGTCTACTGATCTTCCTCTTGTTCCAGTTCTGTGCACGTTTTGCCCCTCATGTGCTTCAGCGTTCGTCCTTTTCTTCCAGTGTCTCACCTGTTCCCTCGTCAACATCCCAACACCTCCTGTGCTCATGAGCTGTGGGCTTCTGTCTGGATTTTGCCAGTTCACTGTGTTGCTTCACCTTGTCTCCCTGAGCCAAGGTAAGCTTTTCTTGTTAGTCTTCCAGCTTCTTGTCTCGTATAGTCTTGTCTGTTACCGGCATTCTTGTAAATCCCACCTGGGAGTTTAGCATCATCCCTCTGTAGTGATTAGCGCTCTGGGTTTGAACCCAGGCTGTGCCTCTCTGTTCAGGCATGTTCTTCTTTTGAGTGCATGGGTTTGTTCCAGGTCATCGGGTGTTCTCCTGCAGTCCAAAAACATGCATTTGAGGGTAATTGTTGACTCTAAATTGCTTGTAGGGATGAATGTTTGAGTGTGTGACTCTGCAGTTATCCTGTGATGGACTGGGGATCCGTCCAGAATGTAGAGTAATCCAAATGGTCCCATTCAGCAAACTGACAGCTAAAATTCTCCAAACTTGAAAAATGTTGGTGGTGACCTGGTGAGCGACAACACCCAAATGTGTAAACTCTTAAAAGCGTGTCTGCATTCATTTTAATACTTGCACTAAGTAATAATACCTCCACTAAGCATGAGGTAGCTGCTTTATTTTGCCTCCAGTTATCGTGGGAATGATTCAAGCGTTTGTGCTGTAGGTGTCAGAGCCAACCTGCTGGTGTCAGGTGGGTTATAATTCACGGGTTAACCTGATAACCTGCCAACAACCCTCTCAGGATTTGCTGTCACATTCAATTACCTCATCTGAGTGGCTGTGGGTTTGGATGTGAGAGCGAGAGTGTGAAAGAAGTAAAGTCATGGAGAGATGATACGACGCTGAAAGGGAAGAGATTGACGGGTGCTCGTATGCGTGCGGGTCTGTTTGCTTGTCTGTTGTTTGCTTCCTGTGTGTACGTGTGTGTCTGTGTGCGCTAATTCATGTGCAGCCATGCCTGTGTGAAGCACATCCCAGCGGTGTGTAAAAATGCTGTCAGAAAGTTAATGTGATTTCCACCGTCGCCTTTGAAGTCGGTCGTGTCGTCCTCATCACATCATGATTCATCGTCATTCAGCCGTTCGTTTGACCTGTGCTGGATTACGGGAAACCAACTTTCTGGTGTCATATCTGTCGTATGAAAGACTTACATGTGGAAGAATGATCAGGAGCACATTTGATAGTGTGTGACAGGATATCTGCTTGGTGGAATAAGCATGAGGTTGGTGTCAAGGAGTCCTTTTCCAACCTTCGCTGTCAACCTCTTTAATCTCAGCCATCTGTGATGTAGCACTGAACTTTTCATGTCGGCTTTATTTATAACAGGAATGTACTGTGCAGCTCAGCTCAGACCACGGGTGGAATTAATGCAATACACAAGATTCAAGATTGAATCTACTGTTGTTCAGACATGCTAAAATCATAAAGGAATACCAGTTGTATTCTTTGTCCAAAAATGTAAAAATCCCTTCTTTTTTTTTTTTCACATTAGCCTCTGGTGAACGACTGCCCCTGCATTCGTGGACCAACACTTGTGCACACTTGTGCTTTTTGATGGAATAAACACACAAATAACACAATTATGCTAATTCAAATCAGGAGCTTCAGCTTTAATCTTGACATGGAGAAGAAAGTGATTCCAGTCACTTTTTCAACAGTTGGTGCCACATAGACTGACTTCAGAATTATTTTCTGATCTCTAGTCTCTGGAGTTTACTCAGAATAACGTGGAGAGATGTGCTCAATTCAAAAGAGTCACAGCACATTGAGCCTCGCTGAAGATGGATCACGACAGTCATAAAACACCTCGGGTGAAGACGGTAACAATGAAACTCGTTCTGATCAACAGCATCAATCCTCGCATCCAAATTGCCTCGTGTCAAAGGTTCAGGTCGCTGCTGGTAGTAAAGCAGCTTGGGGAATGATTTATTGGCAAATGTTAGCCTCTTAAATTCAAAAAAATTGTAAATGTGAGCACTCAGCATCAAAGAGGTGTAGCACACCACAGTTGGTTTCACCGCCAAAAAAAGTTAAGGGGGCAGCACAGAAAATGCCAGCGAGAGTGAACAAGCAGCTAATTAAGATGTTGCTGGTGCTTCAGCAGGCTGCTTTGATATCGTAACGAGGCTGCTCCAGAAGCAGGATCCACTCCAGTGAGAGGCCAGTTCAGACGTAGAGGACGCCGCAGCAGCAAACATGGCGGATGGATGGACTGTCTCCATGAAATCTTCCCGAAGTTTTGAACGTGACCTAAAGACAAAGAACAGTTCAAGTCTTTTCAGTTGTGGCTTCAAAATACACTTTATCATGGTTTGTATTATGTTAAAAGTATCTTTACTTTGGTTGTTGAATAGCAATGCAATAACAACAAACGATCCTAGATTCCCAGAAACCCAAATTTACAACAAGGTGTGCAGAAATATGAAATTGCCACAGGTTCCTCCGTATCACTCACAATGCGACAGATGTGCCTGGCTGTGTTATCAATCAATGCAGAGCTGCAGAACGGGGGTTTCACAGCGTGAATACATAGCTGACAGATCAGCAAGAATTATGCGAGGCAATCACATCAACATGAATCAGAATATCAAAGCAATTTTCACAGCATCTTGTAACAAGAATCGTGGCTGTTTTGAAAGCAAAGAGGCCCTGTCTGGAAATAGTGTGGGATTCCTAATAACCGGCTTGATGGGTACGGAGCTGCAATGATGGCTCACACACACACACACACACACACACACACACACACACACACACACACACACACACACACACACACACACACACACACACACACACACACACACACACACACACACACACACACACACACACACACACACACACACAGGTTGGGATATCAACCTGATTGCACACTCATCCATGGAGACTGTCACTGTGGGCAAATACTGAGTTGCAATCAGGAAAATCGAAACGTATTTATAGTTGTAACAACCATTATTTTGTAATAACTTTGGCCTTTTTCCATTTAATAAAGCTCCTCATTACGTAAGGAGTGCAATTTATTACGTGATTGAAGTGTTGCCAAAAAGGTCTTTCAGAATGTAATAACTGCACCTGATATTGTAATAATACATACATTTGGGCTATATTTATTGGGAGTCTTTTGGGAAACTCTTCTTGTTTGCTTGACAAGAATAGGTGTAGTGGATAGTATAGTTGTCTTATTCATTCATTGATGGTACATACAATCCAGTTTTCTCCAATCATGGCTGTGAGAAATCAGTTTTATTACATTATTGTCAGGTTATCGGTTTGAATTAATTCAAAATGGGTAAAATTATGTTATTGGCCATTATTACATAATAGTTTCTTACAAGATGAAATTAAGGTTGGTTTTATGGAAAGGTTAGAGTTAAGCAAGTTGTATATTGAGATTAAATTTGAATCTAAGAAAAGAGAATTTAGTTTGATCCATGTGTGTTTCAACTTGAGTATGTTTTAACCACACCCACTTCAGATTTCTGGTTAGGCATCACACAAAGCAAATAACTAAGTTAGTTTGTTGTCACATCCCCCCGAGAATCATTATGTTTCTCTTTCTGAGTATGTGGAGAACGTTACGGCAGCGTATTGCGTTCACATGAAAAAAAAATTAAAATCTGTTCTGTTTTTCTGAATTAATGAGATAATGGTTTTCCGAAAAAATTTAAAATTGGGTTTGTTTTTCTGAAAAAATTTGGTGTTTTTTGAAAAAAATTAAACATCGGCTCTGCAGTTCTGAATAAATGAGATAATTGTTTCCTCACACAACCATTACCATGGTCTCACCTTAATATATGTCTTCACCTTAAAATTGATTGTCTTTCCTGATTTGATTCCCACAAAGATGACAAGTCTTAGACAAGTGTTTAAACAAAGTTACAACCTTGACCTTAACAACTAGTAATTTATACTCGTCCACATGCACAATCAAAAATGTGTATTCCTTTCCCTGTCTGCACACTATAGAGCTCACAGTATTAATAACTCGTGTGGGCCCTGCACACCCACACAACTGTTTTCACTTATTTCGCTAATTAGACTTCTGCTCAGGTTGGAGCCGTGTCACTGCATGCTGGGAATTATTTGATGTCACAGTACTTAACATGCTAAAAACAAAGTGCAAGTTGTGCTGGTCTGATCGATGACGCCCAAATGGATGCAAAGGGTCTGGAGGAGGTTAATCAGGCTGCAGGCTGCACTCGTCAGCACGGCTCGACAAAGCGATGGAATTAAGTCCAATCAGATTAAATGGAGGCACCTGTGGGGCGAGGCGTGGCGGGCTGCGGTCAAAAACAGTAAAACGACGTCCTTAATCATGTTCGCAACACTCAGTTTCTGCAAGTTTTGACTCTCCTTTGTAATTCTCTAAACTGCGACTGTTTCATACATTTAGAGAAGACTTCATCTTAAAGCCAATACTTGGTAACTCAATGACCATTTATTTGCTAGTAAAATACGTTTCCTTCCTCTCTATATCAGTCATTTTAGTCTGACCTGATCCAGCGCTCACCAGTGCTCACCAGTGCTCACACGCCCTCCAATAGCACAAGAGTCAGCTTTAAATCACTTTGCTTGCTGCTTTTTGATTGATAATTGATAGAAGAGCCATCTTTCAATTTTAGCTCAGGATTTGTTGAACATTTATTAGAAATCTAATGTTTGTATTGTGTTTTTATAAAATACATTCTTTCATTGAATATTAAAGTTTTCTGAATACATGTAAGTATAGAAACTGGCCCTGATTTTAGTATCTCCACTGAAGCTGGACGTGTGGGTCACATGCTCTGTGTATGCATATGAATTAATAACATTATATGATCATTGACTGACGTGTACGCATACTTGGCACGAGTGGCACCTTCTTCCCCTTCATGAATTTCAAATTCCCTTCTCGTTAACATGCTTATAATACAACACAAGTAGTCTCTCCTTCTCTTTTTTCTGAGCCAAGAGTTAGAAAATGTATCATGACTCTAACATATGCTGCTGTTTTTCACCCACTGGAGGAAGAAAAAAAAAAAATAAATCTTGAGTAAAGCGTTATTGGCTCTAATTCATAAATCTGTACTCTGAAAAAAAAGAGATAATCTGTCACTGAAGAACAGATGTAAAGCTCTTCAAGACGTGTGTGTGTGTGTGTGTGTGTGTGTGTGTGTGTGTGTGTGTGTGTGTGTGTGTGTGTGTGTGTGTGTGTGTGTGTGTGTCTACACTGGAATATTGCTACTAATTACTGTGAATAAATTCAGTCCTTATGTCATTTGACTGAAAAGTGTGAATAATATGCATCGTAATCTTCTGCAGTTGACTTAGTTAATGCTGATGGCAGTCCGTGTTAAACGTTGATTGCTTTTGCAGTCGGGTAGACGAGGCCGATGACGTGAATGTAAATGCGCACAGACAGCTTTGTTGAGCTTTATTAAGGTGCATATGATAAAAAAGAGTTACTGTTCATTCAGGCTGTTTCTGCATGAATCGGTGTGTGCCATGTAATTTTTTTCTTTTCACCTCAGTGTGTCCGCGTGTTAAAGTGTTAATTTGTTTGTGGGCCTTGCAACAGGCTGGTGACTCGTCAAGGCCATTGTCCTGCCACCCTTAAAATTGAAAACAGATGTGTGCAAAATGCAGAAAGCACTTTGAAAACAAGCTCATTGATTAATGTTTCAGTTTATTGCAACTTGATTCCAACTAACCAGTTCTCTGTTTTAAAAAAAGCTGAACGATGACATGACAAAGTGAAAATGCATTGTTTTTGCGTTTTCTTTTTGGAATAGCTTAGCATTTACATGACAACGTTTTGAAAGCCAGGCCATGAGATGGCACCATTGTTTTTGTTTTTTTGTTTTGAAACCACACAAATATGTGTGCAGAGGACAATACAGTATGGACATTAACAATAGTGAGTACAAGGACGTTTGTACCCTCAGACAATGAAGCTGGATTGTTATTACTGGCGGCTCTCAACTATAAAACTACTAAGTCCCAGGAGAATATGGACAGGGAGTCATGATATTCTGGAGGCCGCCATTGTTGTTATTGTCCATCTACTTGCACAAGTGCAAAACAACTATTTACCATGGCTGTGGTGCACATGAGAGGGAGAGGGAGTGGAATGTTGTTGAAAGGTTGTGTAGTTTCACGGAGAGTCATGGCTGGAGTGTTACATGTCTTTTAATTCAGGAACTTTTATAACTTTGATAAATTATTGAGTAGGTGTGTGTCCTCTGAGAGGTACAAAACATGCTGAACCTATTTCTATTGTGTCACTATCTGATTTCCTAGAAATGCAGATGTGTATGGGAGCATCGCTTATATACTGAAATACGGTAGGATAGTAATTTCCTAATTTCCTGATGCTATTAGAGGTCTATTTCACGACAGTCTGGAACCTGTTGGACATGTTTAATTCACGGAGAGCTGCAACCATATTTGATCATGTTTCGGGTGAAGCATCAAGACTATGCACAGTGTGAATCCACCTTAAAAGGTGTCGTCCACAGACTATGTTTGTCCATCTAGCTCATTCCGTTTACTGTGAAATCCCTGAGTACCATCAGGGAATTCATTTTAAATGGGTCAATTAGCTGATTAGATTTTGTCGGTCAGTGGTCACTGCGTCCTCATTTGTTCCGCTTTTGTGCAGGCAGTCGCACAGGGAAGCTTCGAATGAAGCGGAGATTTGTTTGACCTGATAGTCTCCAAATCCTCACAGCGCACAGTATCTTGTAGAAATGTTTTCTCAACAATGAAAGGATTCAATAGAGTCCATCAAAAAAAAATTTCATTGCAGTAATAATTCTGAATTTATTAGCCAAATATGAAACAATTTGGCATATATTTTCTGAAAAGGCATAAAAAAAGAAAGAAAAAGAAATCACTTTAAACAGTCATGATCAGCAGGCTTTTACATGCAAAAGTCATTTTCACACAATAAATAAAGTAAAACAGTGATGATAACTTTTTTTTCTGAAGCACAGACTTTAATAAATATGATAGATATTATGAGTCTGTACAGACATCAACTGCAGCCACAGTGCTGGTGGTTGCCTGAGGCGCATAATTGCAAGGAAGTCCTTCTGGTTACTTGTGATCCAGTGGGAGAATCTAAGAACTGCTCTTACTGTAAATCAAGAAACATTTCTTTCCGGGAGAGAAAGAGATAAAATAGGTAGAAACTCCCTTTTGTACATCATGTACAGACACCAAGAAATGTTTCACTGATAAAAACATGTCGTTACAACTTACCAGTCATAAAAGAAACGTTACATCATTGCAGAAGATTGAATTCTAGAGAGGTACACATGTTTTTATTTTTTTTATTATTGTTGCTGTTCATGAACCAACAAAAACCTCTTAAACAGCTCTGGTGTCTGAAAGGAACAAAATTGTTTCTCTATAGAACCGGAGTGCTCTGCGACGCAGTCAGACTATTCAATAAAATCTCACTATCCTGAATGAAATGAGGAGCGCAGTACGACAGAGCAGACGCCAAACAGGTTTGAATAGTTTCAAGGATTCAGAGGGAATGTTTTCGAAGCGAGGACCTTGACCCGGAGATGGATTTTCAATTATTTGCTCGTTACATTCAAGAGCACTGATGGGCGTCAAATGTGCTGTAAACGTTGTACTTCCATGTAAAGGTAAAGAAAGGCAGTCTGGGAGATCCTCTTCCGCAGCCTGTCAGTCTGAACATTCGTGCAGACAGATGGATTTGATCGTTTGCTACAGGACAGCTTGATCTGTCTCTCAGGGCTGTGTTGAAGCAGCAGCAGGAGATTCGAGCTGGAGGAGACCTGCAGCTGGACCAAAGTTCAAAAGAGTAATTTCAGCTCAATTTTCTCCAAATGTGAAAAGCCAACTCATCTCTCCTGCTGTTTGTGACCCATCACCTTCAAATCCTAATAGTGCTCTGAGAGATCAATAAAAAAAAAAAAGAAATCCAGCAGATGAAAAGCGACGCAGGGAAACAGAAACTGTACATTTTGATGTCAGTTCAATTGCTGTGCTTCGTGCATTTCAAGCGGTGGATGTCAGGAAATAGACTGCAAGAAGAAGAGTAATCCGATTACAAAGTCACTACATGTCTGTATGTGCATGTTAGTGTTTTCATGTGTACAGAGAAATCACAACAAGGTAGACATAGTGAGCTATTGCTGAGGGTCCTCAGAGTGTGGACATTGTTCCGTGTTAACAACAATATGTTGGACCCCCCCCCCCCCCCCCCCCCCCCCCCCCTTTACATAGACATTGTCTGCAACAATGACGATATGTCGGGTGTCCCCCTTAATGGGGCTCCCTGTTTGTTTCTTCTGCTGCCATGATGCCCTACTAGTATATCAGAAATTCAATCTGAAAGGCTTTTCCCGAAAGTGCTGATCACCTGAAATCTCCCTGTTGTTGCTATAGCGATGTGTGTGTGTGTGTGTGTGTGTGTGTGTGTGTGTGTGTGTGTGTGTGTGTGTGTGTGTGTGTGTGTGTGTGTGTGTGTTAGAGGCGCAGCAGAAAAGGATCGTGTTCTGATGCAAAACAGCAAGTTCTTCTATCAGGTCTCTGTAACGAGTGGTGCCAAAGTCACAGGAGTGACAAGGCAAATAATTCAGCTTCGGGGCTAATATCACTCATCGGTAAACATCTCACACAGTCTGTCCTGGAAACATCCGCCGAATCACAGAGGCGGGAAAATAAAAAGCACAGACTCAAACTGTACTTGAAGACTTACCGCTGCTTTGCTTCTGATTCAGTATTCTGCGGAGCAACTTTGTTTGGAGGGCGGCTACAGCAAACTATAAATTCGCCCACACAGGCACGTATAATCAGGCATTAACTGCCAGAGATGGAGGGAATAGAAGAGTAGTGGCCAATCACATGCACAAACAGCCCGTCTCTCATCCGCAAAGAAGCTGAGTCGTGGTTCTGCCCGGCAGTCACAGTCATCCCTGACTGTCTTGACTCAATTCTACCAACATTGTTAAGATGTGCATAAAATGTGAACCGTGCTCTGCTTCTAAGTTTGGCATCATTGGAGAACAAAGAGTAAAAATAAATCAGATAAAGTAGTGAATCATTCATCCATTTTGAAAACTTTTACTGAAATGCAAATCTTTAAAAACCTTAGGTTTTTTTTTTTTCAACAAATTTCATGATGAACAAGACGGCCTTACATAAACACGTGCATTTTATCGTTATAAGAATCTTAAATTGTTTTTTTTTTTATAAAAATGGAACAAGGGAAATGTTTTATTTATTTATATAAATGAAGCAGCTTCAGGTCCACATCAGCAACGATCACAACCTTTCAAATGAAAATGCATGTTTGCTTTTTTTCATTTTTGTTTCAGAAAAGTTTTGTGTTTACAGCAGGGATGCTGAAAATAATGCAGTTAGCATGCCAGGCCACTAGTGGGTGGTATTGTTTGTTTTTTAGTAATGAAATCACACGCACAGCTGCATTCAGAGAACCATCTAAACATCATCAATCATGACACTCTGAAGCCCCCCCATTTCCATCGAGTCGCCCGTGTGCAGAAGACCTAGTTGGAGCATTTTCAAAAAGTTGCACCATCAGTGTCTCTGACCAGCGTTATCGTGTAAATGGACGCCCGAAATGCAACAAAAGTTTTGCGTTTTCACTTAAAAAGTGTCATCTTATCTGAAACATTTGATGATGAGTTGATTATCCCACATCTTTTGAGGCGTTTCGTCTCTTGGAAAGTAACTAGCATCTGCCATCTTTGATGCTAGTGTAAATCGTCACTCGGTGTCGTTGACAATACAGATGGTTTGTCTCAAACCAGGTGCACTAATGCAAATCAAGTGAATACAGCAAATTTATGTTTTGACTTGGTGGTTTAGATGTGGGCATGAGCAGAGTGATGGATCAAAAGGAAAATGGTACCCGACAAGTAAAATAGAAGAGCGTTTCAGGCCTTCGTCATTCATTTGTTAGCCTCTGTTTACATTTTCACCTGAAAATGACACTTCTTTGTCACGTTTTGCTCATTTGTTTGCCCCTTGTGAGTCGCCTACATTGGCCAGCAAAGAAATTGGCAAATTGACAGTTGGTTTAATTCCTATTGTAGCTTCTTTGACCTGCATCACCAAATGTTTCTTGCCCTCAGTCACAGTGTTTCTATGGAGGGAAGCTGCTCGGCAGTTCCAACACAGCTTCTCCTCCTCCTCATTGTTAAATCACCTCGATACAGCAGAGAAAAGATTGTATTTGAAGTCTCACTTGGACAATTATGTTATACTAATTAGAATTCAGTCTGGATAAAGCGGGTTCAGAAAATGTTTGCAAACATGATGAACTCATTTGATTTGCTCTATTGCTTTTCACACTCCAGTTCTGTGTGGAGTTTCCTTTTGTGTCTGTATGGGTTTCATGCTGAATCTACATCATGTTATGCAAAAAAAAAAATAATAATTGAAAAGTAGGTTGATATCAGACTTCTTCATTCTTCATTCATTGAAATACTATTCCTCGGAGTTTCGTCGCAATTTCAAAGTTTGTAGCTCAAAGAATCTCACCGGATTCCTGTAAATGACTTGCTCCAGGTCATTCGTTACCACTGTCTTACTGTATATTGTATAAATTGAAACGTCATTGTGTGAATGGAGCCTCAGTCTCCAACTGTCACATCTATTACTGTTCACTCCAATCTTATCTATTAATTTAATTTGTCTTTTTTTTTGTATTTTTGTTCAAACAATTCTCTTATTAATTTAAAAAAGTAAATATATGTTGATAAATTCACTTGTATATAAATGCAGACTTGATTTATGGAAATTAGGCCCAAAGAACAGGGACATGTGTCCTGTTTCCTTCCTGTTGCTCATGTCTGTCTTTGGAGGAATTGTTTTGGGAAAAAAAATGCTGTTTTGAATAAGTGTTTTTTTTACTCCCATGAACGCTGCATTTTACCTGTAGCTCTTTCTGCTCTCCGTCAACAAGTCTGACACTCAGCGAGGCTGATCAGATCGCAGTTAGGCTGCTAACTGGCATTCACATTTCACTGGCTGCAGAGACGGGCACTTCATCTTCCACTAATGCCATCTGCAAGGACTGGCACCCTGCCCAGAGCGGGACGGACGAGTGGAGAAGGGCTCTGTGTGTGTGTGTGTGTGTGTGTGTGTGTGTGTGTGTGTGTGTGTGTGTGTGTGTGTGTGTGTGTGTGTGTGTGTGTGTGTGTGTGTGTGTGTGTGTGTGTGTGTGTGTGTGTGTGTGTGTGTGTGTGTGTGTGTGTGTGTGTGTGTGTGAGTGAGTGAGTGAAAGAGTGTGAGTCTGAGTGGAATACTGATGGAGTTAGTAAGCAGGTAAGTCAGGTGCATTAATAATCCGATCTTTGAAGCATTTCTGTGTTGACTTCAAGTGACACCATTCACCAGCATTCATTCTCCTCTGCACAAAGTGTCTAGTTATTTATTTATTTTTTCGTATTTTGATGGAAGATGAACATTTAACTAGAATATCTGCTTTTACTTAACTGTTAAGATGTGTGAGCTTCGGGATGAAATGATGCGTTAACAGGCACCTGGGAGGGATAAGGAGAATATATCTGAATGACCCGAGTGGTAAAACAGCGCTGGCAGAACCTTTGATTTCAAACTTTAAAGTTTTTCTTAATTACAAAACCAAAAATTTATATAATATCAACATAAATCCAATTTTAGTAAAGCCCTCGGGTGCAAAATACAGTGAAATGTCCCCAAAACGTCTTAGTTTTTAACAAAATCACTTTGACAGCATGACTTTGAGGTTTGCTAGTAACAAAGCAGCAAGCTTTCATGCCGATATCTCCGTGTTGTGTTTTGTCCTCTACTCTTAAGTTTGTTTGAAATAATCTTTTTTCTGTTTTTACAATTTGCTTGGTGGTTTGGTGGGCCAGATTGGAGCCTTCAGTCAATATTTTACTGCAACCTCCCTTATGCTTGACTCTGTAATCACATTAATATTGTTAGAATCACAAAAAATCTTCAACTGCAGACAATATACACCTTTTACTTTCATTGAGAACAGTGGTCAAAACCTTTCAGTGGGACTCCAGAGCACTATAACATTTCTGCAGAGGTTACTTTATCCAAACATTTGATCAATAATTAAAACTGGCCAAAACTGCAATTTCCCTGAAGATTCAAGATTGAAAGAAATATATGTATTTCTTCAGGAGAGGCAAACACTGTGGAACAAAACAAGCTGGATAAAAATCCAACTCGGATTGAAGAAGATAAGGTGGACTGAATAAAATTGACTGATAATAAGGATGTTAGTCACATTTTTTTTTAAAGCTTTTTCCTAAATACTGTTGTAGTATAGATCTTCTCAATTGTCCATTTTCTTTTAGTCGTTTGTGTCTGTCATTGTTATCGTCTTTGAAAATTCCTTTAACCGTCGACAACTCACCACTGATTGGTTGGCTGCCCTGGATCCCACCAGTCCCTGTTATCTGCCTACCCAGCTGCTCCTCTTGACAAATTAGAGTCGATTGGTTTGGTGAACTGTTGACTCTCGGTCAGTGTCCGGTCAAATCACCCAGCTATAGTCCCTTTAGTCCCCCTCTGGTTGTGTTTGTGCTGAATGTAATCCTGGAAAGGTTTTTGTCCACAGACTTCTAATGAACAAGGTAACACCTTCTGGATCCAACCTGCTTGTTATAGGCAAGACTCTTTAATTTCAAAAGACGTCTGCTTATACTTCGACTCTAACCATCAACATCCCCAACCGACTGGATGAGAGGTCAATACCCGTCTGTCCCTCAAGACGAACATTTATCGCTCTTTGTTCCGCTTCACAAGCTCTAATTCACTTTTAGCATGACAACGAGAACAGTGGAAGGAATGAAACAAAAGCATGAAAAGACAACTGAGACTTCAAACTTGGACTCTTTCAAACCAAGCTGTTTGCTTTAGGTCTCAGCTTTAAGAGGACAGATCTTCATATTGTCAAAGTCTTTGGGGTTTCTGCTTGCATTTGTTGGAGCTTTTCTGTAGCACAAAGTGGTAGAAGATGGATTTCAGTGATTCCTTTGTCTGGTGCTGGAGGGCTCTGGAGTATATGAAGTGGATTATATATTCTTAAATTTGATTCAATGTCTAAAAGTCCAAAATATTTTTGACATGAAAATTGCACATTTGTGGAAGAACCTCATTTGTAATGGGTGAAAGACTAATTGAGGCACATTTTTATATCTGCTGCAAAAACTACTTTAAGTCTGTCTTTACAGTGCTGCCCTGGACACGTCCATAGGCTAATGTACATTAACAGCCATAGCACCACCTATTGGTAAGAAGAAGTCTAAGGAATTATATTTTCACATACAGTATTATGGCCCCAAACTTGGTGATATCACCCACGAGACTGGTCAAGTAAGCAGACACCAGAAACGCAACCAACATTTTCCATTTTTCTCTTGAAAAAGATAAGTAAACAGGGCCTTGTTTTTTTTATTTATTTTTTTATTGAAAACAACTTCTGATCCTAAATTCCCATTATTTTTTTGTTACATAACCTCTGAATCATAACCTTGATTCTGCCTTATGAAACATTTCCCTTTACGTCATTTGATAATTTCTTTGCACTTTATAAGCCTGAGCTTTACTTCAGCATCAACTAAACTTCTACTGGCACTCGCATGGTGTCAACAGTCAATCTGAATTATTCTGATATGCCAGAAATCACACGACAAAGATTTTTTTTGGGGACTTATTCACAAATGTTATTGAGAGCACATTTAAGGAGACATGTTTGTAAAGAAGATATAAACATATTGAATCAAAGAGCAAGGTTGGATTTTGGAAATATGTGTGTATTTTGTGAAGTGGTGTCTGTAAATCACCTTTAGGTATGAATGTGGACTGAGAGCCTCGAGTGAGCTGGGATTGAGAGCCTCTCTTAGATGAAGCTCTTCAGAAGTGAGTAAAGACATGGTGCTGCGATTTCAACACTTGTACGGATAAGTGCCAATTCTCTCTAGTCTCCATACTTTCCCCTACTTAAGCATTTTCTAAACGAAATATCCATAATTAACACAACAGGTGGTGTCTTTCTGTGATTTTCTATAATTTTTTTTTTTATCTAGCAAAGACATTGCCAGACATGTCTTTCCTGGTTGTTGGATTACGGCCAATTTCAATTAGTCATGCATTAGTAAAGAAATCAAAAGAAATGGGAGAGTTTGTGCAGACTATTTAATCTGTATCATTTTGATCAAACATGTATGTTGTCTATCATGTGCTAATGATACATATGGTAGCTGTGCGACACGGCACCGGTAAATAAATCACACTTTCACTTGTGGTTATGAGATTATGAGCCCATTAGTGGATCTCCCCACTTTCCATTGCTGCACGGCAGTGATGCAGGTGAAAATGTGCTCTACTAGCCACTGTGCACCTGTCACACTGCTCATCCAATTAAATCTAATGTAAACATTTGTTCTAAACAGCTGAGCCTTTCATCAAAATGGCAGAAAACCTGGTGCCATAAATGCATTTCATGTTAACTGCAAAAAATATGCCAGTTTTGCCTCAGAGGAGATTTCAATCCTTACAGTTTCCACTCGTTATGAATGATTATTTGCACTTCATGATACTCAAGGTGAAATCTACCAATCGATCAGCGTTCTATGAAACCAATTACGTACAAAGACAGCAAACAGCAATGTAAGGGTGTATATATATATATATATATATATATATAAGAGTAGTGTCACTGTTGGAGGAAGAAAACCTCTCTTCCATCATTAAATCACTGAGTTGTCGTGGGGGAATATGGATGAGAGAGACTGACTGTGTGCCCACTTCCTGAGTAATGAATGAGAAGAAAATGAAACCCTGCATCCAAACTACAGAGGCTCAGGAGGATCAGTTTTGAATTCTTTGCTCAAAGATTACATTTTGCTGTGAGGAAGACAGTGATGAAAAGGAGGAAGACTGCGCCAAAAGGCTTGAAGCAAAAATATCAAAAACGAGCTGCTTCACACAAACACTGAGGGGAAAAAAATAAAAAACAAAACCAACATCTCTACCACCCCCTTCCGTCCTACCCCCCTGTAGTGGGACTCTCGTCAAAGCATTTTTAATTTCTCTTTCTGCTCACTAAAGTGCCCGCGTGCCCAGGCCTTCCTTTCAACTCAAATTTCAAGTGAAGATATCTATCAGGTTCTCTTCTAATGCCGGACACGAGGAGGCAACGGGAGCTTCTCATTATTGTTGAATCCAACTGCACTTTTTACCCAGAGCTCCTGGCAAAGCTCATTAAATCAGTCCAACAATGAAGCTGCATTCTGACTCCTTCACACCCAACAGGAGCTCCGATATTTATTTTTTTTTCTGTCTGGTTCAGTCTCTCACTGGTACGTTTTGTTTTATTCCAGATTATGTACAAGTTGTTGCTGCCGGTAGGCAGGGAGTCATTCTGAGCTGCCACTCACGAACCCCTAAGTGCTTCACTACAAGAAACACAACCTCTGACAATTCATGTCCTCTCTCTAGTTTCTGTTTTGTTTGGTGCACGTTTGTCTATCTTGTAAAACAAGCTCAAGTAATCATAAAGAGAAGCACATAAAAAGTGTCAGTTTCTCTTTTAAACTAACAAATCGGAGTTAGTATAAACCAGGATGGGCAACCGATGCAAACCAAAATGGAAACTTTCTTTTTCTGGGTTTTTTTTTTGGTCCACACCAAGTTCTGCTTGGTGGGTCTGATTGCTGCACCAATAGATCGAGTGTTAAATTTCAGTAACGACAATAAGACAGCCCCTTTGCATGGCCATGACCAGAGTTAGGCAAAGTTACTAAAAGTACATGGTGTAACTAATAGAAGCATCTAAATGTTACGATTTCTGCACCATACCTGTTTTATTAGGTGAATTACATGTCTAGAATCTGCACCGAAAGTGGCAAAACATATGAAGCTTCTAAAGGTTTGGTATAAGTTCGAAAGTACGAGATTGTGACTGAAGGTGTTTGTTATCTGGCAAATAAGCATTTTGAACTCTGGCACCATTTGAAGGGCATCAATGTTTGTCACACTTTGTGGCACAGAACTGCCGTTCGCCTCCTCTTCTGCTCACTGGTGGTACTTTCATTGTGAAAACACGATTTCCAGCAAAGATATTCTTTATGTCTTAATATCAGGCTGTTTGCTTTAGACACTTGCATGCATACTTGAAAGACAAAGAATTGCTGCACCTTGTTAAAATGGGTTTAAGTGCTTGTTATGAAACTCCTGGTTGTGCACTGTGGCTACGGGCAAACATCACCAATTAAAAACCCTCATATGAGGAATGGACTTGTCTCCTTTGTGAACTGTCCAGAACCAATCAGCTGCGCCTCCTACTGTACCTTCAGTTCGGTGAAAGTGGTGATACTCGGAGGACTCGACAAGGCATCACACACTGACAGTATAAAGAGAAAGTTTACTATAGTTAAAGTCCTTGTCAAAGGAATAAAATTGTGAGGCAGTATCTTATTTGTTTGGAACTGTTTTCCTTTCTTTTCAGCACAGATACATTCTGGAAAGGGTTTCCCTTTTTAAATCAGGTTTAATTTTTAACTAACTATCTTTTCAGTACCAAAATGAACTGTCACTGTTCTTGTTGTTTAAAGTCAATGTCAGGATGGACATTTGCAAATAGAATACTTGAGTTTTACGGCTTGGTAACATCGCTTCATTCACTTTTTAACCTTGGGTGCCTTTTTTTTTTTTTCATTAAAAAAACAAAGAGCCACATTTTGTTTGCAGTCATTGCAAAAGTGGAACTGATTGAGTTGTCGTTTTCCCAGGAGAAAATCTCACCGCTGGGAGAATAAAACCAGGAATCAACTTAGAAGTAGATGAATGTTGAACGGGGCCCTCACAGCGGTATAGTGCTTTTGTATCAAAGTGAGAAATGGCCCAGCTTTGAGTCTGGTTTGGAGCTTTAAAGTTAAACTGATGACTTGAAATTGACCATGTCTGGTTGTTTGTTTCTCTGTTTGTGCCCTGTGGTGAACTGAAGACTTGTCCGGAGTTTGCCGTAAAGAATGGACGACTGTAGAAGGAATCTGAAGAAAATCTGTATTGTAGATAAAGAAAACTATCTAGGTTTACTTTTATTTTTTCACATTTCTTTAAATGTGGCGTTCCCATTCCATATAATGACATCTCAGACATTTCTTCTTGGAGCATTGTGGGTGAGAATGACTTCACAAGCTCCAGCATCATTTTATGGAGGCATCATTTCATCGGAGCTGATACCGCCGCCTGCTTTAGCATGCTAAAATATGCAGAAGCTGAAAACAAATTGTACATGAAATTGCAGCACAACGTTGTAGCTCCCAGCATGCATTTAGAAGCTACCTGCCAAAAGAGAATCTGCATGCTTTCATATAAGGAAGCATACATTGTCTCATCTTTGCGAGAATATACATCCAGTCACATACGTACAGTATATGTGCATATTTAGATGTGCATTTTTCTTATACCGTCTAACTGATGGAAAGTATACTTCAGTTGCAGGAGGTCTGAAGTATCTCCATTGTTTGTGTTTAAGTGTGTATGCATGAATATATATACATATATATATATATACAGTATATATATATGTGGTGGTGCGGTCTGCTTATTTTCCCATTTATCGGTTTCCCACATAAGTCTCAAGTGGAAAAACAACATATGAGATGAACTAGGCAATGGCTTTGCTTTTGTCCCGTGGTTCCTCTCCAACTGCTGCTTGGGGTTTGAGAGAGAGCAGATGAGAGCGCAAGGGTGTTTTTATGAGAATAGGAAAGCTCATTTTGGTGAAAGAAGGTAATAAAAATGAAAAAGGAAGCTGGTCGCGTAGAGTTTTAAGTGTGGAGTCGGGGTCATTTGTGCAAATTTTGCTTGTGCGTGAGATAGTCCGATAGATCATAGCAGGGGATAGGTTCCTAAGATTAGCTGAGGGTTAATAATGATAGAAGAAAATAAAACATACACTCTCTAAATAACAGCAAGGATCAGGCCACAGAGAAATTGATTGGAGTGATTTTTAATTTTTTGGGGTTTTTGTAGTTGCGCCTGAGCAGACAGCAGGAGAGGTAATAGCCTTCACTCAGCAACTCGGCTCTCAAGCACGAAACATGCAATGAGAATCCAAGAGAAGCATGTATTTCCTTCCGTGTAATGGGAGAATATGTTTGGATGGTAGAAGGGACCCTCTGTGGGAGTTAGGAGAACTACCTATCGAGAGACTGTGTGCATGTTTGCACATTTGCCTTGTATTTCTGTGATGCCGTGTGCATGAGCACACACGTGCAAGCTTGTGTGTTTTTCATGTGCAGAGTTTAAGCAGCGTGTTACCTCGCGGTCCCTCTCAATCACCTATCCCCTAATCTCTGCCAACTCCCGGGCGAGATAACAGAGCTTACTGACATTTGAATATTGCGACTTCTCGGCCAGAATATCAATTAAGCGCCCCCCCCCCCCCCCCCGCGCTTACCCACTGTGCTCATTTCCCCTGTCAATCTAGTTGTCTGTTTGTGTGGAGGGAAAAAAACAATCATGTGGACAAGGTGGACAGAGATTCTATAGAGTTTGTGTTGACTCTTATCTCTCCCCATGACTACTTTATTTCTACTACTATATTTATTCATTTGGATGCGCCGCTGATCTTATGTAACACACTTTTTCTTTCAGATCCCTACGTCAGTGCCTTGTGTTGCTTTGATTGACTCAATTTGATCCAGGCTCCCATTAATCGGCCCCACACACACATTCACAATATGTGAAAAAGCTGCATACAAATCGTCAAACTGGGGTGGCGTGAGTAGAAATTTCCAGTTATTTTGAATTATGAGCCGCCTGAAAGGGAGAAGGGTCGCATAAATCTGCATAAATAACTCAAATGTGACCAGGAGCATGTTCAAATAAAGCTATTCATCCTCTTTCTGTCAAGTCCCTTCTGTCAACTTTTTCTGGCCTTGAAAGAATTTAAAATTATTCCAGTATTCATTTTTCAGTCCCAACTGAGGCTGCAATGGAGCTGGAAGAGCATTTTCTTCTCGCAGTTTTTTAATGTGTGACACACAGGGTGCATTGAGGGTTGCATCCCACCATACTGTACTACTTACTTTGAGCAGCGACATAAAATAAGTATGATTTAAAACTGAAGTGCTTTTAACTCTTAAGCATTGAGAGTACAACTTTTGCAATGCATACCACCACACACACACACACACACACACACACACACACACACACACACACACACACACACACACACACACACACACACACACACACTGGCTTGTGCTGATTATCAAGTTTTGATCAAACGCCAGATATTTGTCTTAATGATTCCACTGATCTTTAGGCAATAAGTAGGAATTAATAACGTGTTCATTTGAGGGTTTTCCTGAAGTCTTTACACTTAACTTGCAACCATAGCACCTAAACACGGTCATTGCATTGTTTGCTCAAAGCTGCATATCGTTATCACTGATGCCTTCATTTCTTTGTCAGAAACATCTAAAAAAAAAAAAAAAAAATGGATATAAGCAAGATCAAAATTGCAAGGAGGGAGGAAGGGCTTGTGAGAGGGAAGCGTACAATGCAATACTTAGAATGGCCGAGAGAAAGAGGAAGCAGGAGTGCTGTAGCAGATCTCACCAGCCTGGTAAAGGAACCATAAACTCATTGTGAGAAGCTCTGCTGCAGCCGTCTGGCTCAAAGGAATCTGCTGAGCAACTTTGGGATTTTGGTTACAGCAAACTATAAATTCTCCCACGCAGTGGAGAATAATCCAGCATAAACAATTAACCCGTACACATTTCCACGAGTCAACATCCCTTCCTTTATCCCCTTCTTTCCGTCTCGTCTCGATTTTGCCTGTCTTTCAGTTTTGTTTTTCCCTCGGCAACTCTCCTTTTCTTCATCTGTCCCTCCGTCCCTCCCTCCCTCCAACCCCACCTATCCACTGTTGTTGCCGTGGTAACAATACAAAGAGATTTTCTTCGCAACCCTGTCGCCGTGGCAACGCTGGGCTTTCCTCCAGGCCGTTGTTGGAAGCCCGCCGTTCTCCAGTTCCGGTGACCACGATCAGAGCGAGGCCGTCAATCTGCTGGAAGTCACTCAAGTCCTACCAGCACTGGCACGCGGCGCCTGTGGCTCGGAGACGAGACGACATTCAGAATGTTATTTTTGGTTATGTTTGTGTGAGCAGTCACTGGGCTGCGGTGATTCAGGTGTCTGGTCTCTAAATGGTTGTGCCACATTTGATTGTGCCAGAACTGGCATCCAGGTGAGGTTTGACTCGCATATTTTCAGTAAAAATGTTGCAACATGAATGAGGAACATTTTATTGATATTTTCAATCACGGCACTGTTGTTAGTGCAGGAAATGAATTTCCTTTGGCTGCAGAGTTAGTAAACACCCTCCAGTTCAGGAGGAGTCCTCAAACAATTGACAGTATTTTATGAGAAACGGAACCAAAAGAATTTGGTGAGGAAAAATATTTGAATGAAAATTTTCTGGCAATTATCTTCCACAAATCATGATCATAGACACGAGAGAGAACCTGAGGAAATGTGTTGCTCATTCCCCGGGGTCTTTAGTAAAATATTACCTTAACAATTGCCCTTTTTTTTGCAGCACTATAATAAGTAAATCATATTACTGTAGCACTTTACACAGATAAAATGAACAACGCTTCACAATAAGACAACGTAAAACACAATACAATGTCAAGCATGAAGTTAATTGAAAACTTCTTTGTGTAAAATTTAATTTATTCAATGCAGTTGGTGTTGCGTAACGACAGTGGGAGAGAGTTCCACAGTTTTGGTGCCACTGCCGGAAACAAGCTTTAAACCAAGTGTGTGGGACGAACAGCAAGTTCTGACCTGTTGACCTCCGACCACGGAAGGAAGAATATGGTTCCAGCAGGTATGGAGGAGCTTGACCATGTAGACCTCCAACAGTTCAGATCTATGGTTCCAAAGCTGGACCATAAGATTCAAAATTATTCTTGAGACTTCTTGTAGCCTTTGGAGGACTCGCCAATATTATGAGTCACTATGAGATTGTAAAGGAATTATTTAAATCCTCTGCATACTCCACAAGACATTTTACTTTCTCGCAGGGCTTTGAGAAAGAAAAAAAGTTCTTGCTTCTCTCACCTTAGTCCTGTCAGAACGTGGTTTAACATGTTTACAATTCAAAAGTTCAATATTTCTTTTTTTTGTTCTGAATTGAAATAAGAATTTGCTCTCTTGATTTGCGGACCACCACTTGTGACGGCAAATAGTCCAGCCAGAGCAGTCTCATCTGACGAGTGACTATGAACAAGTTTGTTTTTGTGTATTTGGATAAACCACGACAACATCAAGGATGGAGAAGAGGCTCCAACTCACCTTCCTCCTCACAAGCCCATAACTGCTTGCGACTCCCCAGCGAGTGGAACACCGATATTGCCGAAAACGCTAATGCCGCACAGCTGATACTGAAAGTGAGCGTCACTCGCGAGGCGCGGCAGCCAGTTGGCGACTGCGAGGCTTATTACAACACTAACAGGAGACGTGACATTTTGGATGTATTGTGCCAGTGAGTAAAATGCACTTTGGAGATGTCATGCTAATGGGATTGTGTTTTGGCAGACGAGCGGGGGCTGGGAATTCATACGTTCAGCGGGCCAGAAGCTGGCATCAGCGGCACAGCGACTGATTACACTTACATATGCAAGAGCGTCAGCGTCTTGTTGTTGTTCGAGTCTTTTGTCTGAGTGTCGGCAAATGTTTGTTTAAGGGGGGGGGTATTAAAATTATGTCTCTGGGTATCGTCTCAACAGATTAAACCTTCAAAGTATTTCACTGGTCTGGTACTATGACAAACACTCTTCTTTTTTTTTTTTAAGACTTGAAGAAGGTTCTCTCAGCTAAATTTAAAGTAGATTGCTTCAAATGATGTTGATGCAGCTGAATGTCTTTTGTCAGGTTTGTGTGATTGGTAGAGGCTCATTTTAGGAAAAGTAAAAATACAGATACTTTAATTGTAGCGGTGGCAATTGATGTTGGTTGACATCTCTAGCAATCCCAACAAAGGGTGGTCAGCAAGGGACAAAACCAGTATTCATATTGTCAATATACATTTTCAGTCGCTCACATTGACATCTGAAAATGTCCACAGCCACAAATAGGAGGACAGCAAATAAAGTATAGTGGGCATTAAGGCCTTGAATGATGGCCTGAATTTGCATTTAAAGGACCTGTTGTACCCACATAAAGTTCTTCATCCTTCAATCCATCATCTTCTTTACCACTGAGGCCCCATTTTCAATTTTTAAAAAACATGCCCATAGGTGTGGTTGTTGCCCTGTTGAATTCATGCTGGAGAGGTTGAGGTTTTCCTATTTGATGAGAATTATTTCTTCAAGTCCCAGCCCAGCAAACACCAGCAAAAGATCAGTTCAGTGATTCATGTGTAAATCTTAAAAATGGTGAATCTATTTAAAAGGAAAAGAAAAAAATCGATATGCCAGCAGCTAGCTATGGATGGACAATATAGGATGAAGCTTCAAAATAATTATCAACAATTACCCTGGAAAAAAGTGCAGTGATATGCCCCAACTTTCATGACAGACGTACATTAGTCTGTCATCACCATCAGTAGGAAACCTGAACATTTGACTTTGTGACAGATGCGGCTCCTCCTCTTCCCCAACCCACAAAACTACGTTGAATCACCATGAATCCAAAGCTGGGAGTTAAAAAACCCAAAATGTTGCTGTCACAGTTGAGAGACTGTTGCCTAAGGAAGCAATGACACAGTGGAACGCCTCAGCTGGAAGCTGCAGCGCCATTGAGCCTCCCAACATCAACTATCAGCTGAATTTGTTTATTAAGTCTGATTTGGTTTGTGTTCAAAGGCAAGTCTCTGCAACAGCTCTTGAGCAAGGAATAGCTTTCAACTGCTGTTTTGTAATCTTCTGTTTTTTTAAAAGGTCAGGCACACAGAACTTATTTAATAGCAAAACAACAGATAATGTCACAGTCAGTGTTATTATGTTTTCTGTTCTGTACTGCTAAGTAATCAGCTTGATAGCTTATTGAAACCGCTCTTCTTTCTACCAAAACTGTCTTTTTTTCCTTTTCCAATGTTTCCCTGACCCTTTTTTTGATATTCTGTATTCTGCTTTCTATCTGTATCGGACAGTTCTATTGAGTCTAGAAACACGTTTTCTTACAGCTAAATAACCCTAACCTGTTCCTCAGCTGAACTTTGCATTGCCACATTAGACTAAAATCAGTACGTCTCACAGATTTCAATGCAAAATGAATTTTGAAGCTCAGATTTTCAATGGGAGGGAGGAAAGGGCAAAATAACACAAAGAATCAATTATTTTCTGTTTTGTAAACAGCATTTTAGTGTAGAAAACAATATAATTAATCTATATTTAATTCATGCTTATAAGCATGAATTACATGAAATTAAATGAACAGTTTTAGATATGAATGCTGCTGCTCAAATACATTTTCAGGCTTTGGAAAGACAAAGTAATCTGTTCCACGTGAAAGTGATTGATTGGACCTTTCTTTAGATTTCATGTCCTCTTGAGCCTATCCATCCCTCGACCTTTAAGCTGTGATTAGTCTTCTTTCACTGCAGCAGATGGCCTATTGGCTGATTGTTGGAATGATGGAGTGCACCTGAGTGATCAGGCTTGTTTATGCACTTTTGTTAGACGTGCATACAGATACACACAGTCTGTCCACTGCTTTCTGTCTTTCTGCCCGTCTCATGGAAACTTACGGAGCGGCTGCAGTACCACCGGGAGACAAGGTGGCAGCGTTGAGATGAGGAGCGAAAAACGTGGTTTCAATTTATGAAGAACAGGTTGTGTCAAACTACTGAAGGTATTCAACATGTCTCATTAGTTTAACAGCCTCGCAGACTACCATCTGACCTTAACCCTTTTCTTCTGTTCACCTTATTATTTGGCCAGTATGCTGATCCATTGCGTCACCCTCTGGTGGAGAATCTGCACACTCTAAGTGCTGTTAAGTGCAAAGCTTTGGGAAACACGTGGTTTTTAAGAGGAAGGCAGTGTCATTGCAAAGCAATTTCCGTACAGACTGTGAGAGGAGGGAAGGTAAAGTCACCTCAGAGTTGAAATGACAATGTTTCTGAAGGAATTTGAGACTCAGCTGCTACACATACATAAAAAAAAAAAGAAAGCAACTGTGACAACACTGCAGTGAGGGTGAAAACTGCCCGGAGTTAGGAGCCAATAACTTATGACAGCTAAGATTTTATACAACCTGATAGCCAGCCTTTGTACAAATGATGGGCCAGTGATTTTATCCCCGACCTGCTTCGACTCTGCAGACAATGTGTTGGTTTAATTGGTTAACGTTGTCAATGTCAAGTTTTAAACAGCAACTCCACTTTTAAAAACCCCCAAAATGAATACAATACTCAAAATCCAAAAATGAATGATTATTTTGCGATTGGAGGAGAAAAGTGCATAAAACTCAAATTAATTAAAAAATATTGTTTTCTCTGAGGTGCTTTATTTCAGCCAAACCATAAAACCTGAAAATGACTCTAATGTAATATGCATTTTTCATGACTGTGATTCATCGAAGCCTTCTTTGAAACTGTATTGAACCCCTCTCGGGAGGCCCACCTTCTACCTTGAAACCCTCTGATCTAGTATGCGTAATACCAATGGGGTTTCCTTCTGTACATAACAATGTATTTGGAGGTATCATTGGTGTCTCTCTTCAAAATTATTCACAAGGATTGCTTCTGTTTGTTCTCGTCCCTGAGAGTAGAATCATATTTTATTTGAAAAAAAAAATAAAAATATGGTACCAAATAAAGTAAGAGAGCACACACTGGTATTTATGTAAGTGTATTACACCTTGGGAAAAAAATATCTGGCATGTGTGGAAGTGTTCATCGTTATGCGCCCTCGTTTATGGAGAATCCGACCTTATGTGTGAGTGTTTAAGCGGCGCCGTCACAGTGTGTGTGCGGGGTGGTCTGCCAGGGCACACTGGGACGGTTGAAAATAAAGAGCCGTCTGACAGCTCTGTGCTGAAATGCACTCTGGGAAAAGGGAAGAGAGACGCTAGAGAGAGTCGCTCATTTGACAGCCGGTGCACTGCCCGGTGTGTGTGTGTGCATGTGTGTGTGTGCACCGAAACTGTATTGTATGCACGGTGTGGCTATTGCAGCAGTTCCTGTGTGTGTGTTTCTGTAAATCCAAAGCATGTGCAGACGTCCATGTGAATTTTTTTGCGACTATAACTTGTGTAGTGTGTGGCTGTGTGCGGTTTAGCAGTAATCAGGTAACAGTCTGGCCCTCAGCAATCTATTTCCTATCTGTGAAGACAGAGAAAGACCTGCTGATGAACCATCTGGTGTCCAGGTGCATCACTGCCTCTCTGCTCCTCTCCCTCTCGCTCCTGTTAGCGCTGTCCTCCAAAGGACATCTGTCCAATTCACTTCCTACTCTCCCCAGAAAGCTGCTTGACCCTGGCAGCAGCTTGTTTGTGTCTTCCTCCTGAAATCGATCTCATCTGCAGCAGTGATTAAAGTGCGGGTGTAGTTGCCATTCATTTTGCTCCGGACTGCGTCGCACTGCTGTGGACTCTCGCACAGCTCAGCCTATGCACTCGCTCGAGGCTAATTTGTTAATGGAAGGTTAGATCAGAAGGCGCCGGCAGCCGTGTGTCAGGTAGGGGTTCTTCTGAATGAATGTCGGTGATGAAGTTTTGATGAGCCCAATCCTGGTGCTGAAGCTTCGGAAAGCAACGACTTAGTGACATTCCCATGCTTACTTGTTGTTAACCAGTTGGAAACAGACACTTATGTTAGTGTAGCTCCTGTGATTGATGCTGAGCCTAGGAGGAAGATTTCAACCCACTGTTCTACATTACATACCATCTGCTTGGATCCCTTTAATGATACATGCAATGTTTTCATGGGCATCATGCTGGCTAGAAGTTTCATTTTAGCTCCCTGAGCTAATAGTGACTAATTTCCTATATTTGCCATTTGACGGTGGGGACCATAATTGTTGTGACTCAAAATGTTGCTGTGTTGGACTAAAGGAGTCTCACAAAGTCAGAAAAACTGAAACCAAAAAAACCCAAAACTGTTTGAATGTAGTGGTTTCATTATAATGACATAATTTGAGCTAAGATTTCCGATGATGTATGATGAATATCTAAATTAGATCCCTAGCCTTTTAAAAGTCCTCATCATCGCTGTGAATGTAGAAGGCACACTTGATATGATACGAGACAGGGAGATGAACCAGTAATTGCTGAGACTAAAGACGAAGCATGTATACACACAGTGAGATTGGGATAACAAGGCACAGCTGAAAGCAAACATGGAGTAATACAGGTGATGCACATAGGCCCTGTTAACACGACAATTTACACAGAAATAAACCCCCAACGGAGATGTACAGCTGATGGACTATTTGAAATTACAGGTGAGTTTAATGAAATGTGAGTAAAACATGCCAGGGCTCTGTCAAAAACCCTAATGGATCTAACTTATGTGTAATAATACACAATGTCGAAATGATTTTCAACTCAGTAATATACAATGTGTGTATCATACTGCTCCGATATAATGCATTGGCTTTGTTTGGTCTAATTATTTTTTCCTTGCTCTATAGTGGCATCCTCTGCCTAATTCCATCTGACTTGTCACATTAAGCTTTGCACAAACTAAAATCTCCAATCTAAAGACAACACATGGACGGATGTGTAGCAGGGGAAAAAGAAAAAGGCACTCGCTTCCACTCAACATAAGTCTCACTTCAGTCAAACAGTCATTGTGAATGAGAGGCTGTGTCGGACAAAGAAGGGCATAAAAGGGAGAACTTATTTATCCAACTTCTTCACATCACACACCCTTTTCTAAAGAGCATAGAGAGGAGCCGAGCTGAGCTCAGTGCATTTCATCCCCGAGAGCAGCAAGCCCACTCTGCCTCGCTCTGTCTTTGAATACTGTATTATCTCGACAGAGGGAGAGAGAGTCTCCGGGGAGATTGGCCGGTCAATCCTTTTGACAAGATGACTCATTGAACTCTGTGTAGAGGGTAGTCCCATAATGCACTGCCTCCTGCATACAATAATTAGCTGTTGCAGGGTCACGGAGGGGGGAAACAAAAAAAAACCTACTTTGACTTGCATACCAAGGGAGGTCTGGATCCCACTTTATCTACACTGCTCAAGTTCAGCTGTACATTCACTCTGACATGTTTGACATTTCTTTCTTTCTTTCTTTTTTTTATTCCCCCCCAGTATGCAATTTGCTTCACACCAAATATAAAATTTGGGTTGAACACCAGAAAGCAAGTGTTTCCAAAGTAACATATCAGTATTGAAAACTGCCACGCCTGTAAAATGAGTGATGGTCTTACAAGTTATTTTCTCTACGTTGCATTCTTTGCTGAAGCATAGAGTTGTAAAGCTATGTGTTTGAATACAATTAACATCTTCAACCCTTATGTGTGTTTCTATGTGCTCTTTTGCCTGATTTACTTCTGTTTATATAGGTTGGGGAGGCAGTGGCTCAGACGGTATGTGCAATTTATGGTTGTGTGTGTCTGTTGGAGACACATCTGAAAGGGAAATCTGCGCTGAGGGCCATAGGAAGTAAGGATTACTACGACATGTGCAGTCATGATTCACAAACGCCAGAAAATAGAATTTGGTTAAAATGTGCCCTGGGGTATGTGATGTGTCTGATGTATCTCAGTGATGCAGGTTGAAGTGTGTGGATGCATGTTCACGTGCTCCTTCTTGCAGAGCAGTCAGGATTGGGCAAAGACACATCGTTATTGTGTTTTCTTCTTCCTCCCCAATACCCAGTTTGCTTTGAGAATAGCGGAAAGAAATGTACCTCCTTTTTTTGTCTGCCTGTTTGACTTTTTCTTTCTTAAACTTGCACAACCATGAGTTTTCTTGCTCTAGATTCATTAAACTTCCTTTTTGGGTGTACTATTTGCTTTTTGCCATTCATATTTTTTCTTGGCGATGTCCTAATCTTTAATGCAGACTAAAAGATGAACTAGACAGATGAGAGGGGTGGAAAAAAAAATCTTGATATATTCTCTCTATCGCGGCACATTTCTAATTTCAAACAGACACCATTACTACTTTATGAAATGAAGCTCCCTTGGATCTCGGAGTTCAAACAAACAGTGTAAGAGACGACAAAGTGAGTCCCAGCCTCTCTGTCAGTGGTATTCCTCCAGGCTGTACATTGCTTTCTTTTTGCAGATTAGAGTCTGACTCCTCCTGGTCTGCAGCTTTGGAAAGGAATGGTTCATTTTTACTGATGCTGATATTTTTTTTTTTTCTTGCCCTGGGCCATGAGAATAACATGTAATTTCTGGAAAGTGAACCGCTGTTTCCACAATATAATATGCTGTGCAGTGAATGGCTCAGAAGACTTATTGAGGAACATCAGTGAAAGAACCCAGAGAAAAATGTTATTAATGAATATGGAGACAACAATGGTGTCATAAATACAGGCCTGAACCAAAATTAGATTACATTTTTTTAATAGTAGTCTCCAGCATGTGAGGAAACTTGTCAACTATGAATTAATTTGTTCTTACTTGTTTTGTTCATGTGATCCCAGACTGACTCCATAGTGTTGAAATGAGTCTGCTGCCCTTCTCCTCTTGTTGCTACGCAGAAAATGAGTCCAAAAATGCATTTTAGCATGAGAACGTGTATCCCGGTGCCCTCCACCAATTTCTCCGAGAAGCTACAGTGCATGATCTGGATGAATGACAGATTGAAATGAAAGGATCCTTATCCGACTTCTGCATAGCCACATGATAACCATTCATTTGAAGCAGGTGTGTTTGTAGCTGCAGAGAACACAGGCACAGGAGCAGCTTTTAGAGCGCTGTTCCACACAGATTTTTAAACCACATCCACATAAACATTAACAATGGACAGTCGTATGAAGAAAATGACAAAGTAGGATTACTATTACCGATGACTCTCATTAATAAAACCACGAGGTCCCAGGAGAATATGGGCTGGGAGTCATGACACTCTGGAGGCCGCCATTGTTGTTGTCATTGTCAATCTACTTGCGCATGGCCAGAAGAACTATTTACTCTGGCCATGGTGTGCAGCAGCAGTAGCAGCGTTTTCAATAAGTTCCAATTTGGGAGTCATTTTTAAAAATTTGTGTTTTCAGTGAGTCCAAGCACTGTTGTTGTGTGAACAGAAACCCAAAACACAACAAGTTGCTTCCAAAGTTTCTTCCATTTGTGTGTGTGAGTGTAACTATGATAATGTACAAGGTACTATGAGACTGCTGAAGTATAGAAATGTGCTAAATAAGTAAATCCCTTTTACTTAACTGTACATTTATTGAATTTTGGTTTAGACCTTAGTTTATGGCCACTAATGTTAGCTGGTATTGAAAATTCAAGCTATTAATGTTATAACCTTAACACTGTGTTCACTTATGGTTTCCTTATCTCAATCAAAGTAGAAAAAAAAAACATTAACTATGCGTGTATTACTTTTATTTAGTTTTATCTTTAACCATTTTGAGCATGCTGGGTATGTGGGGGGGATGTATACCAGGGGGGGTATTCCAGAAAGGAGGTTCAATAAACTCTGAGTCTCTATCTGAATTCTGAGTCGACTCACGCTAAGATGGGAAACTCTGACTTTCCGGTTCCAGAACTGCTGATCTGAATTAGTTCAATCAACTCTGAGTATGTGAACCTTGAGTTACGCGCGTGCACTACCACAATAAAAAGCCATCATCAATGGAGCTCCGATACCACTAGTCACTATGGCAACAGAGTCAAAATTGAGTTTTTCTTCCATAAAAGTAACAGCCTGCAGATGCAAAAGAGAGAAAGTGGCCGGGAGAAAGTTGCTGCCAGAGTCAATGCATAAGTTCGAATGTGTTACTCCACTGACTTGACATTCAACCATAGCCTAGATTGCAGTTTACAGGTAGAAATAATAAATAGGTGTAAAATCTGACTTTTATTTAGGCGCAATCCAACAGGAGAAAAGCGACTTGGGAGCAGCTAAAAATGAAATATAAAAACATTCAGAATGGTGAGGCATATATGCTATGATCAAAAATAAGAGAATCAATATTGACGTAGGCTAATAAAAAATAAAAAATATTCATTCAGTACTTCAAGTAACAATTTACATGACTTACTCAGACTTTGATTCAGCTCTCTTTCTGGAACGGATAACTCAGTTTCCCTCATCTCAGGGTTAACATACTCTGAGTTTTCACCTGCTTTCTGGAGCAACCCCCAGGGTACACTCTGGACAGGTCAGCGGACATTAACCTCTCAAGCTTTGGATTGTGGGAGGAAGCCGAAGTGTCTCGAGACAACCCACGTAGACACATGCAAACTCCACTGTTCCACTGTTCCGCCCATGAGAGCTCATAAAGAGCTTATAAAAGATTTAAAGAAATCCTAACACCACTGGGAAATGCCTTTGTCACACGCACTCACACCAACACAAATATGGAAGATTTGCTGCACTCGGGTGACATTCCTGCAGCCTGACGTGCCCTGAGATTGGTCTGGTAAAACAACTTTTTGTGATTAAACCTTTAATGAAGCACAGTCGGGTTTGTTGTTGTACCAAGACTTCTGCTTGTTTGGTTCCCTCCAAGGTTAAGCTGAAACTATTAACACATCTGACTAAACATACTGGACTGAACACATCTTTTAACTGAGTAGAGATTGCTCCATGTGTCATTTGTTTTTCCAGGAATGGACCACCTCCTTTTCTCTCATGTATTAAGTCATTCAGAAATATCGAAAAAGGACAGTGGGACTGACTGAGGAATAACAATAATAATAATGATGATGATCATTTGGATTACCAAACATTTCTTTGCCAGTGACAACAAAAACTAGAGTAATAATTACCAAAACACCATAATGGCAGTTGTCACGATGGCGGTTGATGCCCCCAGAAGGCTGAAGAGGAGATTGGTGGCAGATGGCTTTAAACACACAGAAAGCTCTCGTAGTGTAGTGCCGCTCCGCTGAGCAGGATTCACAAAGGTAGAGCGGGATTGGCTGGGGAGTTGCAGGAAAAGCAGGTTTTTGCTTTGTTTTTGAGTTGAATTCCCTGGACTGTCTCCTCGCTGCCAATAGCGCTGGCAGCCTGAGCAATTAGTGTAAACTCACATTGTGGGAGTGGGTGTGTCTGTTGTGAGGGGCTGTTTGTTTCCTAACTACACACCTATGTGAATTCTAAATAATCTACTTTCCTGTTTTTTTCCATACCTTTCATCCACAGTTTGTTTGAAGGCAAAAAGAAGAGGAATATTTTCAACCGAAACAGTGGGCTTGATGATTTTTGGCAGTGATGGTCCATTTCAGGCCCAAGGACACATTAACACCGAGGCTTCAGCTCTGCATGCAGGGAAAGAGTTATGAGAGGAGATATTTTCCCGTTGAATAAACATTCATTTGAACACAGTGACTTTGTAGATTGAGACACTAACCATCTGCACTGGGACCTTTTATCCTTGAAGTTACTATCAATGAAAGGCCACAGCACTACATGGACGGTTGTTGAATTTAACACAAAATATTTGTTTAAAAAATAAAAAAAAGTTATAATTAAAAATGAAGTGGCTGTCCCCAAGACTTTTCATCCAGTCAGGAAATACAACAAAAGAGCAGCTGATGAAGCAAACTCACATTGTTTTAATAAAGTCGTTTATTAGCCATTTGCCATCATGCCACGAGTCCTATAATCCAGTGTCATGCAGTTTAACTGGTTGCCTCTTCCTGCTGCGTGGGTCTGTCTTCATGCAATATTTACATCCGATCTGATTTCAGATATAATAAAAATGTCTCTTTTTGCCTCTCATTTTTGGTTGATCATCATTGTAACTGACAAATACATGCTGGCTTGTGGCTGCTTCACATCGAAAGCAGCAGGAGAGATTTACAAAGTTGTGTTTGAGTAGTTTGGTGCGTGCGTGGTTTCATTACAAAAACAACCAACAGTGCCAACTAGTGGCCTGGTATGCCAACTACATCATTTTTAGCAGTGCTGCAGTTTCTGTGCAAATGGACATCATTTTCAAAATGTTGCAACATAAACGTGAAACTTTTCTGAAAGAAAAACACAAAAACAATCGTCACCATCGTCATGTACGAGGCCTAAATTCAACACACGCACACGCACACACACATGCACACACTCACATACTCAGGAAAAACATGCAAACTCCGTGAGATAACAATAGATGTTCTCAGTGAGGCGAGACTGCGAAACACTACGCCACCATGCAGCCTCAGAGAGTGCCTTAGATGTCTGTCTATATTAAACCTACTGTATTATTTCATTTGTCCTGCAACAATATATTTAAAATTGCGTCAGGGTTTATTAAACTGACTTGAAAAATAGCCATACTGCAGGACCTTCACATGTGTATCCTTCATCGTCACGTGCATTTTGTCACCTGTCAAATGCTTGCTGTGATGAAAAAAAAAAAAAAAAAAAAGATCCTAATTTAGCAACTTGAATTTGACAGCAATTGTAAAAACAGATTGGGATTTTTGTTTGGATTTGACATCTAGGAGACATTTTCATGTCAAAGCACGAAGCAGCCGATGTGTGAACGCCATTGCAACTCTTGCTGTGCAGCTATATATAAATGTGCTTCCAAAGTTAGTTTGACTGCGTCCTAACAGCATCTATTTAACATCAAATGTTTGCAGAGAAGCACAGAGCCAAGGGAAACAGAGGAGGAAGGTGGGAGGGGAGGAATAAAGAGAAAAGGGAGGGGTATGAAAGAGCTGGAGAGGAGTACTGTATCCTTTCCTGAGCACAAAAGAGTGGAAGACAAAAGAGAAAAGCAAGACAGACCAAAGAAAGGCAATGAGAGCAGAGCTTTTACAGAAGTCATCTTTTATTGCCACGTAAGAAAGTTGTATATAGAACAATGGTGATATACTGTCAGATGGCAAATCAACAACAAAAAAAAAAGAACAAAATTAACCCTATCAACCTTCCCCGAAATAAAGGACAGTCATAGCAACACTATGGTAATATATTTCTCGGACAAAACGTCTGCTATATTTCTTTTTTTCTTTTTCTTTTTTTAAACAACATTTGAAGAGTACCAAAATACAGCTTTGTCATAACTTAATTTCACAAATCATAATGTCAGTAAACGGTTAAAGGACGATGGGGCATCACTGTGCATATTATAAGCTACTGTGCAAACAATAGTGGGAGATGTCTACCATAGAAAATATGCTTTACTAGTCACGCATAAATGCAGTGTCGGGGCCAAAATGTATCCATATACAGATATGCATAAATACCACAAACTGGTCTGGACATCAAAAATAGAAAATTGGATTTCATGTAACTTTGTATGTAATGCATGATTAACACCAAAAATGAGTTAATCAATGAGTTAGTCTATAAAAGGATATGCTTGCTAATGGACGGTATTTATATCTCAAATAGCTTATTGATTCTTCAAAAGTAATGGAAAATCCCTTGGCTCTGGACCTTAGGAGAGGTCAGCAACCAGAGTAATGTTCACATCCACTGTGACTGAAATGCTTCCGTTAATAATAACAGCAAGTATATTTAATATGGGCGTCTGATTAATAAAAGAAAACTAAAAGCAAAACAAAAACAAAGTACAACATATAAAGTACAAGGGAGGAGTATACCCTATTAAAACAGATGTTGAGCTTTACCGGATGACAAACACTGCATCTCCTTCGCTTCGGTGTGCATAAGTGGACAGTTTCAGAGTGGTGGAAAACATTGCGCGTAAAGATCGATGCTATACAAAGTCGTAAACATAGGTAATGAGATACCCTTTGATAATCTAGCGATGCGTGTTGTTTCACTGGCTCGTATAGGTGCTGCTCGTCATCGGCTGCGTTGTTGTACAACGCTGCCGAGTTCAGCAAACAGTAAATAACAGAAAAGTAATGAGTGGAGGCAAATCTGCTAGAAATAAGTAAGTTGTGTTTGAGCCCTTTAGTGTCTTTCCGGTGAACTGTACACGTCCCGCTTTCTGATCAAGACAACGCTGCTCTGTCTTTTCGTCAATGAAAAGCGCGTACCAGTATCTCATCCGTGCTGATTAAAGGAAAAAAAGAAAAAGACTCTCTTGACTGCTTCTCCACCAAGAAATGAATATTTACAGACAACTGCGTTTTCCTGATGCAGACCGACATCAAGAACTACCCATTGCTTCACACGTTCACCTCGTACCGGAGGCAGTCTAAAGAAGATTCTCAACCCAACAGGAGTTGAGAGAATGTTTCATCCGTTCTATCAGGAGAAATCAGTGATTGATTGGAGGATCGGTTGAGCTGCGTGTTTTAATAACGATATTTCCTCCCATGAATCCCCAGGCCGCGGAGCTTCTGTGTGTGTGTGAGCCAACAGTCGTCTCTGATTGGCTGCGTCCCTCACGGAGCTAATAAGTGCTCACGTAATGTCCACTGCCAACTTTTTGCCATATGGATGATTTAAAACTTCCTCCTCATCAAGTGTTGACATTAACTTCCAGTTTTTTTTCTCTCTCTCTGTGTGCCTCTGTGGACCATGGAGTCCCTGTTGTAGCACTAAAGCTCTTTGTCATGTTTCTCTGGGTTTTGGTGATTAAAGACCACAGTGAGAACTCGTAATGCCCCCCGGCCACTGGCCCCATTACAGCTCCTGCTCTGTCTCCTATTGATTATTCCTTGTAGATACTCCACAGCGCTGTTCACTCCCAAAGACTCGCTGCTCTTCTGAACAAGAGTGTTTGATTCCAGGCCAACTTGTCTTTTTTTTATAAATTTTTTTTGCTGTAAAAGGCTGCTGCCAAAGCCAAACCAAGAGCAGTTCAGATACAATCCTGATGTTTGTATTCAATTTACATCTTCTTCAGCTAATGTCTAATGTTATCAACTCAAGTAAAAGGCCACTGTCAGTTTTTTAGAGTAACAATCGTTGGTTGAATTGTTGACACTCACGCTTTTTTCATTGAAAGATTTATGTTAATGACAACCATTGGAATGATAAGCAATACATAGCAAAAACCTTGAAAGTTTAAGTCTTCATATAAAGGTTATTTTGTAGATGTCATTTATTTTTGGTATGGCTACTTCAGATGGAGCGGAAATGGGACTTGTGGATTGTGCTAAAGATATGGAGGGCTAAAAAGCACAGCTGATTGTTTTACTGGTGTTGCATTAGCAACAGTTGCTGGTCGGCGAAGTAAACCCATGCAAAGCTCAAGCTGGCAAGGGTGTGCAACCAATCTGGCTGATGTGTGATGTTTTGTTGGGAAGTAAACCAAAGAGACAAAACATGAAAAAGCTGTGAATCGTCGGAGAGCTCACTGCCATCTCTTCTCTGATTTGCTGTTTACTTTGGACTGCAGTCAGCAGACGTGAGCAGAGGGATAAGGATTTGTTTCAATTGTGGCCTCACTTAGTCATTCACTCATAAATATTGCTGTCGTAAACAATGAAACATAATACCAGCTAATAACTGCAGGTCAAAAGTCAAAAGCATAATCATGCGTCCTGCCTCTGTTGGCGATCAATGAGCCGGTGGACCGCTGCAGCCTCTAACTTGGGTCTGATTACTATAATTAGGTCAATTGCACCTCCACTCTTCATTTGACTTCCATTCTACCAGAAAGAAGAGCAAAGAAAGATAACAAAGAAACCCTTTGAGCAGTGCCAGCAGAAACATACCCCTACAGGGCAATCAGGGCTGAGCTGGTTTGGAGGAAAGAGATTGGTGGAGGCTTCACTTTGCAGTATGGCAGCAAGAGGTGAAGCCCATTATTGTCATTATAATCAATGCTAGTTTTGATTGATCATAGTTTGATTCACTCAAAGACTGCGGTACAGCAAAAAGAGGCAATTTTCCAGATAATGTGGATATCATTCATCTTGATTCGGACCATTTTTGGCAGGGTTCCTATTCCTATACAGGCAATTTTAATCTATTTTGCTGTTTTCCATTAGAAATTCTCAGATTTCTTTCATAGCATGTTATCATTTGAGCACATGTGGTCTTGTTGAAAGCGTGTCCAATCATGTGCTCGATGTGTTAAATTTACTGGGAGGCTGTTAAGAGTTAGTAAATATAATTAGTAAATGTGATCAATTGCCTAAAACTGATTTAAATTTCATTGTTTAATGATGGTGTTTTATTCAGCCCTGAGCTTTTGTGTAGCGACACAGATGGAGCACTAAAAAAACCTTTATGTGATGTTTGGGACGATCCTGATTTTATCTACATCTGACAAACTTTTGCTTTTTGACTGTGTTCTGCCTATGTTCTCTGTGTTCTAGGACTCCTAAATGTTGAAAAACATGCTGAAAATATACACTCAGAATGTCTCTCTAAGCTTCATAGGGCTGTTTTCTCACTTTTGCCGTTTTAATTTGGTGATAGTACGCAGATGCTGCAGAGGTTTATTGAAGCTGCTCATTTCTAAACTTGCTATAGGGATGAAACCCTGTTTTATGAAGAGCTACAGATCCTTCTCTCTTTTTTTTTTTGAAGCAGTTAATCCTCTCGCATATGAAGTTCAAAGAAAGTAAATAGCTTATTGTATTTAGCTTTGAGGGCTTGCAGTGCAAATCCACTCGTCCATCAAAACCAGAAACAACGTGAAAAACCTGTAACCAGTGTTTGAAGGTTATTGAAAATGAATATTTCATCACATGATGAAGAGCTGCAACAAAACAATTCACAAACCTGCAGAAAGAAGTCTATGGCGGAGCTAACGTTTTCCTTATCATTGAGTTCTTATTGACAGTGCTGTGGAGTCTCTTAACAGGAGTTTATTGAAGTAGTAACTATTTAGAGCTTTGCTAATTCCATGTGGCGGATAGAGAAACACCGCAGCGCTGCAGCTATTGAAATGTCCGACACAAATCAGGAGACATGAGCTCTCATAACCTGTAATTGTGTTATTTTATCATAGCAGTTATTAGCACATTACTGCCAAAATAAGTAGCGTTCCAATAACTATTATTGATTCCAGGTTCTGGAACTGAACTGGCTCCTCTCCGCCTGCCCTGCCCTTTGTGTCTGCCGTGGCGTTGTCCCTTTCCTCGTGTGACTGAGTCGTCTGATGGAAAATTGTCAGACACGACTGCCTCCTGAACCCAGTCATGTGCGGTCCTGACCCTGTCAGGCGTGACCCAGTAAGCGCAACCAATTCTCCCGCTTTCCATCGGGTTTATTTTGGCTGCTACGGTGAGGGATGAGGACGTTTCCCTCTCTCTTATGCTTTGCCAACTGTTTCCACTGTCCTGCATGTTTACCAATTGTTCCAGTGGTTGCTCTTTTTTTTCTTTTTTTCTTTTTTTTGCAGAGCTGAATAGGCTTGAAGAATGGGGCAGCAGGGGAGGGTTCATATTTCCACATTTCCCGCTTTGCTGGATTAAGTCAATTGGGTCTGATAATGCACATCCTGCAAACATTGACCTGCTTCTCAACTCTGTCACAAACAAAAAAAAAACCTCCATCTGTCTGCGAGAGGAGAAAATAAATACAAGGAGGGAGGGAGGAAGAGGAGAGACACAATCTGCGGAGGATTCTCGTCGGACGCAAATAGGTTTATGGGATTGAGAATCCCATTTATATATGATTGACTTTGTTTGTTGGAGTTTTGAGTGTTTCCGAGACGATCATCATATGCCAAAAGTTGGATTCACACACACACAAACACGCAGGGGCATATATGCAAAGTTAGGAATGTATTCACGAGGAAACGGAGTGGAAAGAATTTCCAAACTGAATTACATTTTTGGGCTCACAGAATCAATCACTTATATTTTCTGCTAGAACAATGCACGCAGGGAAAACAATCATGTCTTTCGAGGTGGAGGTGAATCATTATTACTCACTGTCTCATCATGACTGTACTCCACAATCACAGAAAAGATTAATCACAGCTTTTTTTTTTTTTTTGTGGTTTTGTTTGTTTCGCACATATTTCTGCTCTGAAGGTCTTTCATTCAAGACATGGAGGGAACAATGGAGGAGAAAAAAGGTTGAAAAGAGGTGTAGAAGAAGCAAAAGAAATAGATTAAGAGAGAAAGGCTATGTATATCTATATATATATATAAAAAGCATAATATCGGTAATCGCTACAAAGGGCCAAGGTCTGGAGTTTCACAGTCTTTCATGTACAACAGGCGCAGTAACAGTACCGACTCGTTTGTCTCTCTGCTGTGATGACACCTGCCGCTCGGCACTGTGGGAGCCCGCGAAAAAAAGCAAAGTCCACCCTGTAATATATTCTGTGCATTTGAGTTTCATGCATGTGTGTGTGTGTGTGTGTGTGTGTGTGCGCGCGAGAGTGTGAATGTGCCAAAGTGTGGGTGTATAGGTGACACATTTTAATGCTCTGTTGACTTCTTAAATCCTGTTCCATGCCTTCAATCTGGTCTCAAGTTTTCCAGTCACGTGCAGACCCCCCGCCTCTCCTCTTGGCGGCGGGGGGGCTCCACAGTGTGAGGCAACCACCAATCCCCTTATAGACCCACTTGTCTCACGCTCAGCTGGCTTAGTTGTCTCATCTGCCTTTTGATTTAGGAGCTGTAGCATCAGGCGTCCACGTTGCGCCTCCAATTTACATTCAGTTCGGGATCTAATCGAATTGTGTAGCTAAAATAGTCTTTCTGGATAACTGAGCTGTATACCGTGACTTTTTTTTCTATCTCTCTTTCTCACCAGATTGTCATGTGCACCTCTTCCTCATATATTCTCGCACTTTAAAATGGACAATTGGCACATTTTCTTGGTTGTTCTCTGTCCACAAATGTCTTCGCAATCTGTCTGTGCGAGCATGTTTCCGTCTGAGCCGCTCATCAGCTGTTCGTGCCTCATCTGCGTCTTAAAAGTCTCCCTAATCTGATCTCTTAAAGTACACAGCTAAATTAACCAAGGTGAAGCAGCACTTTTCAAGACAAGGTCAGGATGATCTGCAGCTGCTAAAATCCAAAAGATATAAAAGTACAGAGCAGACATGCTCGAGAAAACCTCAGAAGATTTGGCCTATTTGTCAAACATGAGAATTTATTTTTATTTTTGAGCTGTGTAACCTGGATAGTTTCTTCCAGCTGGTTTGAATATTTTTCAGCTTGAGCTTGAGTGAGAGATCTAATCAAGCTCAGTGTCTGATGGCAGTGTCTTAACCAGCCTTTTTATTTTAAACTCATGTTACACCCACGTATCACAGCAATGCCTTTTTTTTTTTTCCTTTCTTTCTTTTTTAATACAACGCCCCAAAACTATAACATGCATCGCAAAACCTGAGCAGACACTGCATGTGGAGAGAAGTCGATGCTTAAATTTGGTCCCTTTAATAAACTGCCGAAGGCATCCAGTCACACATATTTTCTGTGTGCTGTCTGTGTTACACACTTTTAATTAAGTCGTTATGTCTACTTTCAGTATGATCAAGGCTCTTCTAACCAAAGCAACGAAGCGTTTTTTTTTTTTTGTTTTTTTTGTGGCACAATTCATTATTCTTTCAGAGGAATCGTTCAACAGTTTGTTGCCTGGCAACCTAGTGTGAAGTTACTTCACAGTTAGTCTGGCACATAACCCCCCTTAAAACCACAGGATGTCCTTTTCACACTTAGTATTTTTCTTTTCTTTCTTTTTGTTCAGATCAAACAAACTAGATGTAACATATTAATTAGTGATGTTGAGAGGTACTCATAGGCAGATTGCCGTACTTTAGCGTTTACTGCACAAACCCATTGCAAACTCTTTTCTCTGCAGCCACTTGTTGCCTGGTTTATTGTGTCCAACATACAAGTAAGAAGAAATATCTTTTAAAATTTTCAGTTGTTGCTTCAATTTCTTTTTTATAAATAGCTTTCAAATTCAAAAGTAGTTTCTACCTAAAACTTTAGGTGAATGCATTTGGTCCGTTCATTTAATACAGCTGCCATTTCTAAAAAAAAATAAATAAATAAATTTACATGAATTGAAATAATTATTTCACTCTGTAAAGTTTTAACTTTGGGAAAGTGCTGAATAAAGAACGACAACGTAGCAGATCCTAAAAATGTGTTTACTGGTGGCGAGTTGCAGTATGGTCATTAACCCTGCTCTCTTCCATGTCAACACATGAGAACTGGGTTGACCGAAAGTCCTCCGTCTGCCGTGAATAAACTGATTCTGCAACTTTCTTTCATTCAAAACTTTGTTTCTGTCCATATGCCTCTTCAAACTTTAATAAACATTAAATATTAATACATTTTTGCTTGTGAAGTCATGCAAATATGTTACAAGAAAAAGTTAAAATTGGCTTAATTTTTTTGAGATGCTTTTGATGGACACTTAGAAATATATAATACAACTCACCTGTTGTAGATATAGTGCAAAAATATTTTTCAGTTTTAACACTTGGCACTATTGTTTGTTTCAGTTTTAGTTTTCTTATTAGTTTTGCTTTACTGAAGTGTTTGATTCCACTTGAACTGAGGTTAAAGCAGGCGTCTATGGCCTTCTAGCTTTCACTGCTTTAGCTGTAAACTAAGAATACTTTGAATATTGCACATTGTACATTTTAAGTTGATGTTTGCGTTTGATTGACCTTGATACTGCAACTCCACCAGCCAGGTCACTACTGCACAGACCCTGTTTCCAATTGATCCAGTGATGTGAATACCAGCAGTCATATCCCATGTGATTTACACATCTCTTTATATACAGTCTATCCTTCTTTAGGAATCCTTAACAATTAGAAACTTGGTGTATGGTATCCCTACGGTTTATAGGTGTACATAAAAATGTGCCTCTGTGTGTACATGTTTGTATATGTGCATTTGTGTGTATTAGCGTGATGCTCCTGCGGCTCCAGGTGAGCCACCACTCGCTGCAGCCTCTCTGCCTTCTTCTCCCTCCTCTGGGCCAGCTGTCACCACACAGACGAGATCAGAACAGAACAATGCCGGTGCGTCAGCCTCCATTCTCTGTGCTGGAGCCTTGTGGAAAAGGGCGACCTTCAGCAGCAGAGCTTATGAAGGCGCTTCTGAATAGCCACGGTACAAAACCCTGTGTGTTTGCAGTCCAAAGCACTGTGGCTTCTCATGTGTGTCTGCTTCAAAGCCCTCATGAGATTTGGATGTGAATCAGGAGCAAAAACAGTTTTTTTCAAACTATTCCATGCGTTCTTTTGGGCAGATGAGCACACCTCTTGTTAAGAGGAAGATGGGTAAACTTGCTCTACTTCTCTTTTCCCACGGTGCTTCGACGCTTTAAGTGATCCCTTATATTGCTTCTCGGGTTGGTTTGCAAAGCCAATTCTTCCTATATCCGGCAGTATCCCACTTCAACATCGGTGTGTTGTTGCACTGTAATACTCAGATATTGTCATTCCAGAGTTGATATTAACTGTGAGACAACACCAACATAAGCACAGGTGTCCAGACATCCCTGTTCTATGGGCTCTAAATACGATTACAGGTTCCATCCACCCAGCCACCATCCTCTTGACAACAAAGGTCTGTTGAGTGATTTGATTGGTGAACTCTGCGAAAACGAGGACCACTCAGACACAGTTTACCAATGCGCCTCAGATGCCTCACATAAACACACATGTAAATATGCAGCTTTGAACACCCCAGGAGTTGGCATATCCACATGTGCCACCACTCCCTATGCATCCTTTCCCCTCTTTTTTGTCTCCCATTCTTCCTCTCACACAGTCACCTCTGTCTTGCTGTTGGTCACAAAGTAGGGCTGTGTGGGGAGGAAGTGTTGGCTGTGGCTGTGTCCTCTGGAGCCATGGAGCTGATTGGGCTCCAGTATGGTACACTGGGGCCTCTTGTGCCCGTAAGTCTTCCTCCTTCCCACCGTCTCAGTCCCATCCCAGCTCTTCAGACCAAGCCCCATTCCATGGCTGGCCGCAATTGTGTTGGAACTGTATGCCAATGGGCGGCCCATTGTAGCCGAGTTTGGGCCAAAAGCCGTCCCAGTGGCCCTCGAAATGCCCAGGGATGTGCCACCTGGCATGGTCCCTGCCATGTGTGCCAGGGAGGTACCCCCAAGTCCTGGCGGCTTGCTACTGTGGCTGTGAATGTGACTGTATGAGCTGTGAGAGCTGTAGGCAGCATGACCATGGCCGCCTTTGGGTTTCTGGCCATTTGGCTTGAGTCCCCCTCCTCCCCCACCGCTTAGGTGGCGTTCTGTTGGGAGGGTCGACACTGAGGAGATGGTGGGCATCTCAGTGATGTAAGTGGCCACCGGCTCTGGAGTCAGTGGACCCAAGGAGGTCATAGGAGTCATGGAAGTCATCGGGGTATGCGAGGTCATCGGGGTATGCGAGGTCATCAGGGTATGCGAGGTCATCGGGGTATGCGAGGTCATCGGGGTATGCGAGGTCATCGGGGTGTGCGAGGTCATGGCCGTCAGAGAGGTCATGGGCGTCAAAGAGGTCATGGGTGTCATGGATGTCATTGGGGTCATTGAAGTCATCTGGGAATGGTTCATTGAATTGGAGGTCCGAGGGTTTGTATTCATCGGGTTGGTGGTCATTGGAGGGGTCATGGATGACATGTTCCCCATGGAGGGTCTGGAGTTGCCCATGGGCTGGAGAGGAAGGCCACCTTTTGTTGGCAGCTCCACCATCAGTCGATGCTTGTTGTAGAGTTCACCATTGTACTTGGCAGCTGACAGAAGGAAAAAGACAGAAAAAAAAGAAACGTAAATGATTGTAAGAAGCACTATTAACATTTTCAGTTGAATGTTTAAATCTGTATTTGCTTTCTCCACTTTGGCTGCAAAATAGAGAGAAAAGCTGTTACAGAGTGTGATTCAAAATAAGACGTTCAGCAGTTTGCAGATCAGCTGCAAACCGAGACATGCACATGGGAGTGAGCACACGCAGCCAGAATTTTGGATTGAGCGTATACAACATCCCGTCCCTTTTCACTCCCACAATCTGAAAAGGTCGTATAAGAAATTCCTCATATTTTCACTTTGTTAGTCAGCCTCCTAACTGACCAAGCAAGGTCTCAGGGCTGCTGTTCACGCCTGCATGTGGAGGCCTGGGCTGCCACCGGGGGAGTGAAATCAAAAGTAAAACAAAAAATGTCTCCTCTATCTCCCTGAAAAAGCCAGGAAAACATTTCACTTCTGTGTGGGGGGTGAGAGGGGTGTTCGGAATAAAATATAAAAGATGAATATCAGGGAAAAAAGTGACAAGTTGGTGGTCATTTTCCAACAAGGGGCTTCTTTTTCTACATAATGAAGAGAATATTTTCTGGAGACCTCTATGATTTGGTCTAGAGACTAATTGAAGACAATTAGCAATTCCCTACATTTATAACAATGTGTTTTTTAAAGCTTGTTTCCTTATAAAGGTTCCTGGCTCATACACACTGTTGTTTTTTTGTTTTTTTTCTGCCTGATTTTCTTGAGCTACTCTGGCTTCTTCTCAAAATCCCAAAATATATTGACAGTGTGTGATTGGATTGTGGTTTGGTGTTGAACGTGACGGACTGATGACCTGTTCATGCCCTGCCCTTTAACCACTGTCAGCTGGGTTAGGCTCAAGCGTACGCTTCTCAAACTTTAGCAAGATGAGTGTTGAAGACAGATGAAAGTATGTCACATTGTGAAGATACAGAGAATTGGTGTACGTTTAAAAAAAACTAAACAAAAAAAAGCTCTAAAGATATGGACCCAGTTTCCGTTTTGTGCAACAATGTTCAACTTGCGCATGATACCATGAGCTGCTATTTGCTCAGGACATTCCTCTTTTAGTTGATAAATGCTCCAAGTCGTCCTGCAGTTGTGCTGGCTCTTGAGAGATGAGCTCAAGATAAGTGCCAAAGCTTTGTGCTGTGCACAAATGGATTGAATTCTTATCAGAACATATTATGTTACCTTCACAATGTAAGTACAACAAGTGGTCATAATGCATTTGTGTTGCATTGATCCCACATAATGAGGTAATGTACTCAGTTATACCCTCGGTTGTGACAAATGGCAAGTAGAGTATGAAGGGTACAAATGAATATATACACGTATAAAGGAAGCTTGCCCAACAGACACCAATGTAAATCTTTTTTCAAGCATCTTTTTTTATCTCTGCTTCCCCGTGTGTGTATGTGTGTCTCTTCAGCCTCGAGCATTCAACTCTAATGCCCCACATATATTTCTCCCTCTGTCAGTCAGTGTCACAGGGCTACAGCCTCCCTTATCACCACAAAATGTGGCCCTTTTTTCCCCCCGCTGGATTGGCATTCGCAGCCGATTCATTACTCTTTAGCCTCTTGTTGCCTCCACGTCCTTGAAGATAAAGTTAACACTCTGCGAGTTTGCTTTGCCACTGTAACTATAAATCTCGTTTATCGCTCCACAGATGGAGGAGAGAAATGAGCCAGCGGACCCGTGAAAGGATAGCAGCAAGAAGGCGAGGGAGGAGGGGTGTTTGTGTGTGAGGATGAGTGTGGGGTTGGGGTGGAAGGGGGCTGCTTCTCTCCCGCCGAGCTGCCGCTAGACCGCCCCTGGGGATCAAACTTGCTCAGGCGACAGGTGAATCAATCTGGGGGTAGTCAGCTCGACGGTGCGCACATCCAGCAGGGTACGTGAGTGGAAAAGGAAAACACTGCTGTACATGCGGTGTGGGCTCGGCATGCCTCTGCCTGAGAAATCCAGCATCCCGCTGAGACTAACACATTATGCATAAGCAAAAAAAATAAAAACCTGAGCGTTGCTTCTTAAAAGTCTCTCAGTACCAATAACACGAAACCTTTAATAGCGTGACACCTGAATATCACTCAGCTTTGTTTTCTGGATTACTTTTTCTGAACTTTGCTAGACAGTGACAGCAGAGGTGGACAAACGTTACCACTAAAGAGTGGAGGCAAACAATATGAAGCAAAGGTCTAATCATGTTGAGATTGAATGGTGGTCTCAGCTGCAGAGGGCAATTTCTCCACTTCACTTAGGAGCCTCCTCAATCTCCCTTTTACTCAGATGGGTAATCTGCTGTCAAGGCAGTAAAGGGCTTTATACTCATTAGTCTTTCAAGCATTTTACTTTTAACAAGATTTTTTTTCCCCAAATTCAAAAACCTAATGCATTGCTAAGTTTTTTTTTGTTGTATTTATGAACCAAAATATCCATTAGTCTTCATCTCATGTGGAAGGCTTTATGTAGTGAATGTTGTGTGGAAGATGTTTTCCCTCTCCGGTTTTCTCTCTCTTTTAGGCAAAAACTATTCAAAGACGGTCTCAGACGAAGATAATCAATGTTGGTGCTGCGTGTGAGCTCTCAGTTGCAGGTCAGCTAAGTTTCCACTGGTGATTGTAGCACTAAAACAAGGCCACTGGAGACACACAGACAAACTCCATGGGCTTTTTATGTCTTCTAACAGCTCATACTTATAGCCACGGTTATTGGGAATCAATTTTCCACTTTGGTTTTAATTGAAATATTTCAGCCACTGATGAGTGAAGTCTCATTCAATTTCATATTGTCAGGCACAGTATCCCAAAAAGGCCTCATATACAGCATATCATGAGAAGATGCATATTTTACTGTCAGTATAGAATTGGACTTTTTTCTTTATTTTAGTAAAATCTTGACAAACCTGGTAATCCTCTCACAAGCTAAACATTTTCTTCCTAAAATCCATCTAACATCCAACTTCTACACTGGCTTTATTCGAACAAGGATTACAGGGACACTGAACTGCATCCCTCCTGCATAGGGCACAAGGCAGCCAGTCCATCGACAGTTCAAGGACAGGACAATTTACAGCCATCAATTAACCAAATGTAAGTGTCTTTGGATTGTGGGTGGAAGCTGAAGTGCCTGTAGAAAACCCACGTTATTTCTTTTTCGGTTTTCATCGGCCCCATCCTCACAACAAATCAGTGTACCAGTCACCTAGCAACCAGTTTTATAACATAGAGAAGGACTGAAAACTGAGAAAACGCTTTTTTAAGGCTGATTCTTCACTTAACATTTCCAATATAATGAATATTTGGGTTTATTTCTTATTTATTTTGTTTGTAATTTGTCCATAACTGCAAGTTTTGGGATATGAGACCATGAGGGAGCCTGTTGAAGCCTTCAGTGTTGTGGAAATTGATGCTGAATGTGAAGGAAATTTCAACTCTGTCACGGACAACTGATATCACTGGTAATAAAGTGTTCCCTTCATCGGTTTTAGTTATCTTACACTACATCAATAACCAAAGAGCTTCACTGTCTTTGACCTACTGCATGATGAAGACTCTAAAAAGTTACAATTCATTTACAATTGACCAATTCATTAAAATATCTTTACTTCACGTTAAACAATAACTGACTGTCAGTGGCTCTTTGAGTTTTGCAGCAACGATAGGTTAATTTAATTGGTTGTAATCTACAACATTGAGAGGGGATCAAACCTAACTCCACAGTTTGTGCGTTCCAACTCTGTAAAGTCATTTATTTTTATGCATATTAATCGTTTATGTTATGGAAATTCGGCACAAATAAAATTTGTTTCAACAAACGAAGAACAATTAGGACTCAAAATATAACTCAGACACTAGTTATGTAAATTAACTTTGAATAGGAAAAGAAAAAATGTAGAGATACAGTGGTACTTTTTAAAGGATGAGTAAATGTATAAGTGCTAACCTTTAGCTATTTGCCCATACCGAGTACTGATACGAGTACTTATCAAATGCCATTGAGTCTAATTAATCCTACACACGCAAATGATATGCTCGCTGGGTTGTCTCGGAGATCTTTTACAAGTACGAGTACCCCGAGCAATATTGGACCTGATACTCAAAACTGGTATCGGTATCTGTACATCCCTAAAAAACATTGTTTATGCTATTTACTTTGTTCTTATATACAGGTGTATACAGTGTACCAGTGATGTAGAGGAATAAAAGACCAGAGTTATTGAAACTTAAACTATTTGAATAAATGAAACTGAGCAAGTCAAATCACTAAGGTTTTACTTTGACGGTCATTTGTTGTAAGTGAAACTACTCACAGCCATAGTAAGACGGGACCTTCTCCTTGGGGTTTATGGCAGTTGTCGGACTGAGCAGAGCATTTGTGGATGAGACGTCGACCGTAATTGGTCATTTGTACTTGCAGAAGACGGCGTCCTGCTCTGAGCTGAGTTACGGGCCTCTATCCAGGGACCGTTATTAGCTGGCTTTTGCCTGGGTTGTTGTTAGAATTCGATTGTGACCTTATACCCATACACCAAGGGACCAGAGGAGATGGGTATTGATTGACAGAAATGTGGCTCATCAGCTGGATGGTAGACCATTGGGCAAGTGGCCGAGGCAATTAAAGAAATGGGGAAGTTTGGGGTTTGTCAAGGAAACTGCCATCGTTCTGTTGCTTAAGTTCACCTTCTGATGTGGTCAACATTGAGCAAGAACATCTACTGTCATCTGTTGTCTTTTTTTCTCTGTCCATTTTCTCTGTCTTAACTTCTATCGACGTGTTTCTCCACACATACATTTTCAACAGTTCACATGTGACATTTTTATAGTTTGGCTTGGTAATCTGCTGTTTGCCTCCTGGAATCCCCGACTGCTCTGTCCTGTATCTCTGGACAGCTTTCCAATCATTTTCATAGGTTCCTCTTTGAATACCACTTGTGGAATGGAACTCCGTCAATCAAGCGGAAGCCCAAGGGGGGAGACCTCCCTTCAATTACAGAAATGGAATCAGATGTGAGCCTCTATAAGGGGGGAATGAGATTAGCAGCTCAATGATTCTTTAAGGAGCGATATGAAGCGTGATGGATTGTGGTGAGAGGAGAGGGAGTTTGGGACGGAGGAGAAAGGAAGAGGTAAAGGAAGGAAAATCCAGGGAGAGACAGCAGAAGGCGGTTGATAAAGGTGGCAGTTTTGAAGGAGGGAGAAAGAGAAAATGGGAAATGGGAAGAGGTGGGAGGGAAAAGGTGAGAGGAAATGAAGGGGATAAGGGAGAGAAGCTGAGAGGGAGGAACCAGCATGGACAGTTAAGGTTAGGAAAGCAAACGGGAGGTCGGGCTCCAGAGAGAGGTGAAAGTAAGACTAGTCACATTTGAGATTCAAGAAAAAAGCAGAGATGAAGAGACGGAAGGGATGAAGAGTGGCATACAGCCACATTCAGTTCTTATACTGCTGCCTGGTTCATTTTCATCCGTGAAAAAATAGTTCTAACCTGATTGTACACATTTTCTTCATCATGAATGACATTGACATTTCGACATTTTATCCCATTAACTTGAAATCAGGAACGTTTACTTCGGCTTAAGAACGAAGCACAGCCAGACGTCTACGGCCACAGGCAATCACTGCCTTCAGACTGTGTCAGTACTATAAAAAAAAAAAAAAACAGCTGAAGGAAACCTAATTCTGCCTTGGAAAAATAATATATTGCAGTAAACGTTCAGTCTAATACATTTTATAGTTGCGTAGGTAATTCTGTTCAAAATCCTTGACTTTGGAACATTTTTGAGGAGAGTATTTAGAATATATTTGCGTATCATCGCAAATAAATAAATCAATGCTGTTTAGTCAGAATCAGAATGAAATGTCCAAGGTTGCCAGAAAATACAGTTTTGTTTACTTGAATTAAAAAAAAATGTAATTAACATTTGTTAATCAGCATTAACTAATGCTTTGTTGCAAACCTTGTGGCAGCAATGACAGCATCTTGATGTGTTTAATATCCAGTCAGAAGCCTCTGGTCCCTGTGTGTTGCTTCCAAAAGTATTCAACCTTAGAAGGGTTCAGCCGATGATCGATGGATTTAATGCAGCTGAGTCTGATTTAGTTATGTTTGTTGGAGAAACGAATTTGATCTTCATCAGATTGCTAATTAATGACAAGGGGCCAGTTTGGTTTCCTTATACTCGTGTTGCCGTCAAGACAAGATTGTGTACCTGTCATAAAAAAATAAATACTCTTAATACTTTTAAGAAAATTAAAAGACAATGTCAAAAAGTAGAGACACTTAGTGCCCATATATGGGGCATTTTGTATTTTAAAGCATGAGTCTCTGAGTTTTATTGAAGAACCAAAAAATATAAAAAATTGAAATTATCTTTGAAAAGTAGGCAGAAGCACTCCAATTCCTGCACTTTTCTTTTTCACGAGAGGGTGAAATATCTTAGATCACCAGACAAGAGAGACAAGAGAGTACATTTGTTGGTGCTTTCGGTTGCTTCATGTATTGTGTTTATATGACGTTGTTTCATTGGAGTGATGTAATGATTATAAGGTATGTGAGAAATGCTGGGGTAATTCTGTGAGGCAGAGTCGACTACGATTGTGAGTGAAAGAAACACATCTCAGTCGTCACCCCTCTCCTAAAACCGTTTCAGGGATTGATCTGTTGGGACTGAATTCGATTAAGATTCTCACTGTCTTGCTTCAATTCAGAATTGGTTCACAATTCAACACGACTCCAGCTAAGAGATACAACAAATTATTTTAAGGCTTTATCAGCTAAATTAGCAGTTAGGCGCATGCAGCTCTTTTTTATTTGAAAAGCAAATTACATACGGGCAGAAATGTAATAAAGTCAAATTTACTGACCTACATCATTGTCTAATTTTCTACAGTAAAACAATTTATGTGTTTTCTTCGTCCGAACACACTCCGAACGCAGAGTGCTGCACTGTGTGTTGGTGGTCTTGTCTGTTAAAGCAGCAGCGCTGTGCTTCTCCAACGTCGGTCTCTGGGTGATAACATTTCATCTTCCAAAGTTCTGCCTTTATTAAATTATTCAGTTGTTAAATCTAAAATGCTCCCAAATGCTTCATTTCACTCGGAGGCAAACTCCCAGACAACCCAAATACATTCAGCATTTTTTTATTTTTTTTTTGTTCTACGATGTTATTTTCACGAGCACATTGAAAAAGTTGAGGAATTTGTGAATCCTGCTTAGAAGCCTCACCAGAAAATAAATGTTCAATTTGGTGTTTGAGTGAATTTATGCAACCTCTCATTGAAAAGTTAATCCTTTGCAGACACAATGTGGAGATGTGCATCCAAATATTGACTTTTCTTCAAAACATGGCCCTTCGGGTTGCAAGCAGATCATCGCAGCTCATATTTGAATTGATTTTGATATAATGCTGCAGGAGCAAGAGGGAGAAACCCCATGTGATAAAAAGGTCTATACCAGGAGTGTCAAACATAAGGCCCGTGGGCTAAAACCGGCCCACAAGAGGCTCCAATCCAGCCCGTAAAACCACCAGCGCTATTTTACCGGTCTGGCCCACTCAAGATGACATTGATTGGTTTGTATGTAGCCTCTGAATCTACAATGTGTTTGACACCCCTGATATATACCCAGCCTGTGACATCTCTGTTATGCTGAAAGAGAAGGAGCAGATGTACCCAAGAGTTACATCTATCTACCCAAGTTCTTGTTTTTAACTTGAAAATGTACTTTGCTTAGAGGATTTCTGTATATCTAAAGCACTACTTATCCTATACAGTTCATTAATACTTCCATTTTTGAATTATTGTGGGAAAGTTTGGGGCAACACCTACAAATGATCACTCCTACCGTTGTGCACACTCTAGTAAAGACCTAGCATACTGATTGATAAGGCTTCCAGGACCACACTGACGCCTTATTTATTAATTCCGGTCAACTAAAACTCCCAGATCTGGTAGAAGTCGAAACTGCCAAATTAATGCACAAAGCTAGAAACAAGCAGCTACCACACAACATACGGAACCTTTTTACTGATAGAGAGGAGGGTTTTGATTACAGGGGGAATCTGGACTTCAGAACCAAGAGAGGAAGGGGTCCTCATTCACTGTCTGAATGTATGTGTATGAATGCAAAACATATTTATTTTTTAGATATGTTTGTGTATGTGTTTCTATATGTAGGTGCGTGTATATTGTGTGGTGAATATATATATATATATATATATGGATATTGGTTTAAGTATGTGATTGTAGACAAGTGAAGCGCCATATGCCTGAAATAAGTTGAGTTTGTTCTGATAGATAACTTGTGTATTGTTTCATATTTTACATAAGGGTTTATAATGTATTCATATTATTTTTCAACTAATTCAAATATCTGTGCAGTGCGCCATCTGCTTCTGCTTCTCCAACATCTATTTGTGTGTGTGCGTGTGGGTATTGTTTTTCCAATCATATGTCACAAATCTGAACATTGTATTATTGTTTAGCCCCAGCAGGAAATAAAACCAGGTGAAAATCAGTTCAGTATTCAGCGAGTTATGATTGATTATAAAGCGATGACACGTCATTGCTCCTGCCAAACCGATTAGGCTGAGCTGAGCGGGCGATCGGTCCAAGAAGGCGACGCCACCTTGCCAAAGCAAACATTGTAGTGACCGACCACACGAACAACAAAACCGCGTTAATCGGTCCATATGATGTCCACAAAACGGGACAAGTCGGATTTATCCGCTCCGGTTATCACTTCTGGGTCATCTCCGAACTTGTGCCCCTCCTTTCCGGCAGCTTGTAAAAAGTGTTTTGCGTTTTGTTCATTTGTTTTCTGAAATGTAAATGTGTTTCGGGACCTCTTAAGGTGTTATGGTACTGTAATTTTGTTTTATGACATGAAAAAATGTTTTCCAAAACGTAAATTCGTCTCACAATTTCTAAAAGTGTTTCACATGTTGTAATGCGGTTTTGCACCTCTCAGCCACCGTAGTTTACCGATTCCGGTAACTTTGCTGGAATATCCTTGTACCTATTATCCCTCAACCTGCCTCGTCTGTTTTCCCCTCGGATACAGATTTCATTCATTTCCCAAAATGCCAACCCTCAATCCTCAGAGCATGTGTTGCCTCCATCTGTTGTGTTTACGTGCGGTGAGATGAAAAGGAGCAGTATAGCCTGACATCAGAGAATAAGGTTCTCCAGTTGCGAAGCAGTGGGGTTGCACCCTCCTCCTCAAATTGCGGCACATCTCGTGGCTTCGCTGCACTCTGATCTATTGAAGCTGCTGTCAGCGGAGGAATTGGCATGTCTGCTTCTCCTATGATGGATTTCTTTTCTCCTCGCTGAATATTGGTGCGAACGGTTGAGTTGTGAAAGAATCTCTTTGTTCTTCGATCCGCAGGGACTGACACCAAGATGTCTTGTGTTGGTACTCTGGAAAACTGAGCAATTTTCTGCAATCAAACAGAGCTACAGCTGCACTGGAACTATGTAGACATTGTCTGATGTCTAAATTTGGCCCTTTTTCTGTGAATTATAAAAATACACCATCAAACAGTTGTCAGGTTCCAGGACTCGGGATGACAGTGTTAATCATTGCTGTATTTACTGATGCTCTTTCTCAAAACTCAAACTAAAATGATCTTGTCCACTCTTACTTATTCAACCGTTTCTCTGATTTCACTTTTACAGGCAGTTATATAAACGGCGACTGTAATTACACAACTTCTCCTTGCTTCAGGGGCACAGAACAGTGCTCAGAATAAACAACCATGATCATCTATAACTGTAACATGTCACGAATGAGTCAAGGCTCTCGAACAGCACCGTGGTGTGGGAATCATAAAACACTGAAATGCAGGAAGTCTATGACTGTTTGTTATCAGAAAAAAAAAAAAAATTCCCTCACATTTCCACTCGCAACGGGCAGAAAAAAGGTTTTCGAGGACAAGGTCTACAGAATCGTTTTTCTAATGAAGGACAGAAGTGCAGACAAATGGCATCTTGTAACTGTTTATTCAGATATCTAAATGTATTTGTAGATGATATCTGGAGCGAGTGGGTTGAATTCTGATTCAAGTCGGAACAGAGTACCTGTCTGGCATTAATAAGCTGACGAACACAGGCTGAAAAATGGATGTGTCACTTTAAATTCGGGTTTGGGTTATGAAATAGTGGCGCCACTGACAAATAACATATGGGTAAAAAAAAAAAGTGAGGCAAATTCAAATCAGCTACACCTGCAAAGTGACTCTGAGGTCAGTGAGATGGATTAAGCAGTCAAAAAGCTTGATTAGTTGTTTGTGTCTAACAAAACATCCATTTTTGTAGTGCCACCAGTTTTAGCTGCCACATCTAAATGCCAGATTGCTGGAATTTATGCTTGCTTTCCATTGTATTTGTGTCTCTGTGAAGTATGAAGGCATCCACTTACATTTTTCTTTTTTCCTTTTCATTGTCTTGAATGTGTTTTGTAAAGTTGCTGTGATACATTAGCCGACCTGTCAGTATTGTTTGTGTTTATCTAACGACCGAGTCAGTCTGGAATTCCAGCTTGAATCATCAATTGGAGGACGATACTCTATAATCTGGATGTTAGCAGCCACAAAACATGTGCGATAAATGACCAACATGGAGAGAGCAGCAGATAGGGTTTAAAATGGGAAGATCAGTTTTATTTGAGGCTGTTAATGTTGGAGACAGGCTAATATTAAGGTTGCTTACAGTCGGATATCTTTCCTTTTGCCATTAGGACAATGGCGTGAGGCCAGGACTGACGAGATGCTCCCATTTTAAAAAGGGGTTGGGTCAAATAGTAACTATTAGCAATGCTGTAAAGAGAGCCCAGCAGCTCAACAACTCTCACAGAAACTTCAGGTGTTGTTATTGTGTCACTGATTTCAAAGTAGTCATAGCATGTTACTACCAAAAATAGTAATGTGTTACTTATATGTCCTTTCTCCAGACCTTTGAGAAAATAACTTCAGTGTCTTTGTATAACGTTTCAACAGGTTATAGGATGTACATTATCTGCAAACATTGAAAATAATAAAGTTTGCTATACACGGTGGTTTTGCATCCTGCAGCGGAGATGTGGAAAGACGTAATGATTAGAAAGTAATAAAAAAATATATATATATTTATAGGGAAGTTACTGAGGGTTCACTCAGTGCTGGAGAGTTACTTTGAGGCTGTCATGCATAGAAACCATGAGCAACACTCACCTACAGCCTTCAGGGAGGCGTACTTGTTGAGATCCTTGTTTTGGAGCTGCTGCTGTTGCTGCTGCTGTTGCTGTTGCTGTTGGTGGTGCTGCTGTTGCTGCTGTTCGTAGACGTGAGCCAGCTGGCTGAGGGCAGGGTAAGGGTGCTGCTGAACCATGTTTGAGCCCGGTCCCACATTGTTGTTAATCTGACCACCCTCTGTGGACAAAGAGACACAACCAGGACAAGGTTACACAGTCACATTCAAAGTACCTGACAGCTCACTCCCATTTTTTTTTTTTTTTAGAGCTTTAATACTGCTGCTTTAGTCAATGTTCCACATGCTTCGCAGTTCTCAGGACTCCTGAGCATCAGCTGACAGACTTATGCCATCCTCTCCAGCTGCTGCCCATTGTATGACTAAACTGCCTGTTACACATTTGGACAGCGTCCAGCATGTACATGCACAGTATGAAAGCTGCACCTGGCGTCTATTACACGAGACTTTATGAGTAATTTCATCACATGTGCTACTATATTTTTGTCGGTACTCAAGCTGGAGTACACTGTGAATATACAATTTTACTGAATTACTGAGCTGTCGTTTTGATGCACATTTGACTCGAGTACCTCGTCCTCCTCATCTGGAGGACACCGTGCATCAATCCTAAATCCAGGTTTCAGCTGCTGTGTGTGGGGAAATGTGAGAGTCCCCAGTGAGAGCTGGCCATCACTACTGTTGAAAATGTCTGCAATGAGGTAACAATGAGAAGGATATTACACTGTTTTCCAATGAAAAGGGACATTTTAACAGTTGTTCAGCAACTGAAAATGAACTGTACTTTGTGTAGGTGAGCATGATTTCTGTCACCCAGCAGTAATATCTCCAGTTTTATCCTGAGCTTTGGGGCATTTCGGTGTGGACATTAGGGGTGGGTACTTTTATAGGTACCGACCAAATTCCGCTGGTACTCTCGAGTACCGATTCCCGCAAAATGAAACGGTACCTAAACGCATCCTTGTGACAGTGAGGGAGTGGAAGAGGAGGGGATTTTCCCAGCCGGACTTGAACAGAGCATTGTGCACAGAGTGGATGATGTCAGTAGCTGCAGCAGTCAACGGAGCAAGCATGGCTGATAGTAGAAGAAAAGTAGTGAAAAGTACGGCTCCACCTTTCAAAATGCGATGCAGATAACGCTCGCTGCAATATTTGTAACATGAAGTGCAAGGCCAACGACATGAAATACTTCTAATCTGAGGTTAGGCACAATCTTTTTTTTTCAAGTCTGAAGAGTGCACAATTTGAAGTAGCTGGGCTTTAATTTGTGCATTAAGACAAAAACAATGCCCACCCTACCCCACCTCAGCCCCCCCGACGGAACCACGCCCTTGGAAGACATTTTCAAAAAGGTCCAAGCACCGTTGTTGTGTAAATGGACCCCTATGCTTCAGATTTTCAAAACCTGTAAAGCACCTTTTCTTCAATTATCATATACTGCTCAGTCACAGGATGTACTACAGCTCTTTTCCACCTGGTTCAAGAAGCGCTATACATGCTATATTAATTACAGTATCATGGTTGCAAAACTGGCAAAGTGTAACATCTTCCTCTAATTAAAAAAGTGACAATTCCATTTCAAAAGCTGTGCAGAGGGCCGAGCAATGGGGAACTGCTGTAGCCGGGCTGCACAGTCTGGCTTTCAAGCGCAGCCGAATGTTAAACTATAACGTGGGAATTGTTCTCTCGCTGCGCTGAGCCCGACAGATAATTGCAAATTCCTGTTACTGAAGGCAAAGGTATCCCTGCTAAGTGAATACATTCTGCTAAAAGCCTCGCTACTGCCACTTGGTAATTCAAAAAAGATGAAAAAAGTTTCAAAAACGGAGGGCGAAACTAAAGGGGAAAAAAAAACGGGGAATTAGTGGAACTTGGAGAGTGACGAGGATTTACACAGATAGTAGAGGGAGAGAGAGAGAAAAGGTTTAAATGCGGTTGGCTGAAGCATAAATGGCAGAAATCATGAGGTGGAAAATACAAGATGGTAAGACAGATAAGAAGATGGGCAGTCTCAGAGAGTCCCAAGGTGTTCCTTCATTCCCATCCCGCTTTTTCTTAAAGCTGCCATTCAGATGACCTTTTGTTGCTCCACCACAAACAGAAATGGGGAAGTTGGGCGGCAACAAGCCGACGATATCGATTACCTCCACCTTTTTCTCCCTGTTTCATCTCAGCCAGACGCGTATTGTTGGGCTCCGATGTGCACACAAAGGCCTTAAACCTGCAGCGCTCCGACGTCAAGCCGGAGCAAGTTGCTTTGTTACTAATCAAACACTTAGCTCTGGCTCCGACTCGGACCAGAAACACACAGCGTCTGACTGACAAGGTGGAGAAAGAGTGGAGGCAATCCAAAAGAACATGGGAGAAAGAGAGAGAGGGAGACGTGGAAATGAAGACTCCCTGATGTGACGAAATGTCCTGTGGTGTTTGGAAGAAAGAAAAAAAAACACCCTGATGAAGAAGGGGTTCAAACAGGAAAGTGGAGCAGAAACTAGGAGGAAGTATCTCCACGATGCATAAAATGGTTAATGTCAATGTGTTTGACTGAGTTGGTTTGGTAACACTGGCTCGCTGAGGGCTTCATGAATGCTGGTGAGCAGAAAGACAGTATGTGAGAGGGCCGGGCATCGCAGAGAGACAGAGAGGAAGAGGAGTGTCATGGGTGGAATGGATGAGGAAGAAAAAGAGCTGAAGGCTTTGAGTTATCAGGATGTCGAAGCAATTTCTCCCTCATGAATTTGAAAGAATTTGTGAAAAATAAGAATAAAAACTGCGTTCACTCCAGTCACGATAAAAGCTGTTCCGCGGCTTTATTTTTTTCATAGCAGGCCAAAGTAGCTGGCATGAGGTCACCTATCTTCTCATTTCGTAATGGCTTTGGTCTGGTTGAGGAGCACATTTGTGAAATTCAATATCCTATCAAAGCTCAGGTGTGCCTCCTTTCCAAAGCACTCTGCCATGACCTGCTTCACAGTGAATCCATAAGCAGTCATGAATACGGCGGCGTAGAAATGCAGAATACATTGTTACATAAAGAAAATGATATCTGTGAAAGAGAAAATTGTCTTACATCCAGGCAACAAGTGCTTTACGTTGGTAATAGACAACAACCTGCTGGAGAGCCTGATAAGATGAAAAGTGAAATTATACCCACACGTACAGTCAATATAAAGCAGGATAGTCATTGCAATTTTAAAAGTATTTATTTGAGTTAAGTAGATCTATAGATACTTGTGTAAAACATATTGATTCCCTTTTTTTTTTTAAGTGAAATGCATCTCTAAATGTTGACAAAAGTATAACATAGAATTTTTATATTAAATGTCTTGATAAACAATGCTTTTATAAGGATGTCCTGTGCACACACACATCAGAACTCATTATTGCTTTGTCAGCATGAATATACCAGCTTAATCTGAAGCACTGACACAGATCTTAAATCAACTAGTGTGATTGTTGTGAGTCAGACACTAAATCATTCCATAATAAAAAGAACATAGTCCTCACCAGGCTGGCCTACATATATAGAAAAAAACTGAGTTCCAATTAAAACTAAGACTTTTCTTTTGGAAAGACTTTTTATTCGTAAAACAGAAACAGGACTTCTTGTTATTTGATTTTTCTTTGATTCAGTCCACCGAGTCTGTCTCCCATCGTATTTGATTAACTATGTCAATCCAGCCTTCAATCAAGATGCTTTACCTTCTCACTGGTTATATCTACCATGTTTACATGCAGGATATTCTTGAGTGTCTTGTCTTCGGGAGGAAATCGCAAAGGTACGGGATGTTGAAGCTAAAGGAGACAATCAAAGTTAAGTTTGTATAAGGATTTACACGGCCTAAGTAAATGTTTGACAAGTCTTCAATCCAAAAGAACTGTTTGCAGGGATTCTTTGTTGAATTTGCTTCTCGTTTCAGGAAGTGGAGATATTCATGCACCCTCAGACAGAAGAAAAAAAAGACAGAGGATGAATCTTGTTCCATAATGAGTTCTAGACAGTGGTGCGCATGCTTAGTAGCGGCGTTATCAAAAAGTCTTGTTTCCCCCCCGTTTCCATAGAGACAGAGTCAAATTATCGTCGAAAAGTTCCACCTTGGGAGCCATTTTCAACAAGTTGTGTTTTCAGTGGCTCCGAGCTCATTTGTTGTGTAAACAAGCCCCCAAAGCACAACAAAAGTTTTCCGTTGTCACTTGACAACGTGCCTAAGTTACAACTCAGTCATGTGTTGTGCTGTTTGTTACTCTTCTATATAGGCATCCTCTATTTCTGCCATTATCTTGACAAACGTGTGTACTTCTCTAGTTGTCGCAGTCTTAAAACCATTCACTTTAGAGGTATGCTGATGCAACTAAGCAATGAATATGAATGAGCCTCATCTTGTTTTTGTGACTTGTAGGGTTTCACATTAATTTCTAAAACTCCAAATGCACCTGTAAATGAATTCAATGTTTGAAACAACCAGATTCAAGATATATTTCTGAAGTGCTTGAGTATATAGTCATGAAAGAAGGTCCAAGAGAGGTGATGAACAGATATTACTGGACACATTTTGTAGGATAGGAGTCATCTTTGGGATATACATAGATTCTGCACTGTTTGCTTACAAAAGCAATTGTCATTCAAGTGTCTCACAAATATATCAAAAGACTCTCATTACATCTCAGTATGGATACAAGAGTGGTAATGGTAATAGAAATTTGAGCCCCCATGCCGACTCAGATCAAATTATTCACATCGTCAGCTTTACTGTGATCGAAGCTCCACCTCAGGAGATCCATCTTAATCTGCTACATCATGAGCTCAGTCAAGAAGAGTGAAAACAAACAAGGCGACTGTGAGACATCATCCCACCTCAAACCCGTTCGACAGGATGACTGGCAGCTGTCACCAGGGCGTCCAGCACCGTGATGAAGGCCCAGCGGTGTGGTCACTGCCTGAACCATAACAAACTGATTCTCTGAGGTCACTGCAGCCCTCTGCCTCGGGCTACGGCTGACCTTTCTTCCTGCGGCTGAAACATTTCCTCACGATGGGAACAAGCAGCAAAACACAGAATTGAAAATGAGGAGAAACACAGTGTATAAATTTAGGTTCCGGGTCAAACAAAGAGCCTAAATCCTTCAAAAAACTATATTCTTGACCGGATCTTTGAACAAGCGTTTACTCACAGAATGAAATCGGGTTGTGGCTTATAAACAAACTCTTGCAGAGAGAAATGTAATTCTCACGAGGCAAAATATTCATTTGTGCTAAAAAAACAAGTTTGATTCTCTCAGTAATTTGAGACGTTCACAGCTGATGTACTATATAGACAACATGGAATAAAGTCTGCACAGTAATCAAAGTGGGAGCATATACAGTACAGAAGGTAAACAGAAGTTTATCAAATTCATTCAGTTACACTGAAAAATACGATACTGTATGGTCAAGTTTCATCTCATCTGCTTATTGATCACAGCTTTAAATAATGTGTCTGACAGGTAATAAGGACTTTTGCAGCTGTAACTTAAAAGAAATGTGTGTGTAGCAATTACCAATGCCAATATCGGGTACCAGGTCTGATACTGCATGGACCTGTACTCATGAAAGATCCCTGATGGTGAATATTTTGTCAGCAGTAGGTAGACAATAGAGGACGAGCGATGTCAGTGGTTTGGAGATTCTTCAATATTAATGAGAATAAGAAATGTAAGGCAGAGTGTAAATTATGTTCTACCAAAATATCAAGAGTTTGTACAACACCAACAACGTAATCTCCAGAGACACTCGGACCAGCAGAGTCAGCCTTTTTATTGCACCATTTACTGCACAAAACCCAATCAAATAATTTCTGGTGATACTATAAATTAACACAAGACATTATACAGTGTTCATATCGATGCCGCTTTGCTCTGCAGTGTGTTTAATTGTTATAGTTTGGCTATAACTGTACAAAGATTACTATTTAATCAGTTGTCTTTGTTAACCATTTAACCCTGGAACCTGTCACATCTTGACATCAGCTGAGGAGAATGCCCCACAGCTGACCACAGCTGTTGTAAACGTACAATCCAGTCCAATCCTCTGTTAGAAGAAAGACTTTTCACTCTGAATAAACTCATTCTCCCTGAATTTAACATCAGGCTTAGTTTTATAGAACCCTTTTTTTTTTTTTTTTTTTGCACATTTCTATATATATGTTAATATAAATGAAGCCCCTGGTTAGATATTAGTTCTACGTTGCTCATTTGTGTGTTAAAAGTAAGGAAGCACGGCCAGAACCACGGTGTGAGTTAAGGTAAGTGACCTACCGTGTGATGCCTGCATGTTCTTCCTGCCTGCATGAGGGTTTTTTTTGTTTTGTTTTTCCAAGGTAATACTACAGCTTCCTTCCACAATCATTAAACTTGCTTTTGGCGGCAATTATCATCACAATTAATATGATGCCAGTCAGCTCATGTCAGCTCAAATTCTTTGCAGGTACACGACCCAAATTTGATTAAAGAGCGATTAATGCATGGTGGTCGCTGATGAAGTATTATACACTTTGACTGTATAAACATTATGCAACAGAGCTTTCATAACTTCCGCAGGAGTGCTTTGTGCACACAGTAGGCTTATTGTGTCATTTTTAGCCTTCTGAGAGCGCAGCGAGAGCTCCAGAAGCCAAATGCTTCCATTGCTTACACCAATGCTGATCTCCATTTGGAAATCTTTAGTTTGAGCAGCTCAGAAGTCTTTGATTTGTGCTGTGCTCCTGCCAACACTCTGCGAAGCAGTCAGAGCCCCTCCTAAAGGGGTCTACGCTGTGCTAGACCTAAAATAAGGTGCTCTAACAAAGCAATCGTATTTTGATGATTATATATTATTTCATACTCGATGTAACAAACGGAACAGGCTGTATGGTGAAATTGCTGCTATGCAAATGAATTTAAACGTGAACAAGTTTGGTCTGACTGAAGAAATGACCTATTATTTAATCTAATATATTATTATCCTTCCAGTCCAATAATACTACAATACAGTTCTTCCAGTCAGTACTGCTGACCTCATCAAGCCCTGCCAGGTACGTTGTTTATAACGCTGTAACGGATCTCACAGACAGTTGTTCAAAAGGTCAGCTGTCAGTATTTTCCTCTGACGCTTGTGAGTTTGACAACAGGACTGCCTGGCTGTGCTCATTACTGGCTGATGTGATTATTCATTTCCTTCCTTTGTCTCACAAAAATGACTTTTTTTAAAACGGACAAAAAACAAGTCTATTTTTTTCTGAAGAGATCGCCATGGTCTGCTGATGGAATTAGAGGAAGCAGTGGTTGCGTTAAAAGGCATGCCACCGTTCAAGTCCTAATTTCAGCATTAAAGATGAAAAAGACATTTACATGAGTTTAAACTGCAGGGCAAAGGCGCGGGGATGTCAGGATTACAGTAAGTGTGACTGCGCTGATGAGACAGCATGTGGATGATGAGCTTATGACCGCTAGGTAACAGACAGTGCAGTCAGCGATGAGCAGCGTGAGCGTGCACGGCATAGAGCTGCAGAGACGCACAGGACCAAAAACGCAGGGTGATTTCAAAGCCTCTCTCTCTCTCTCTCTCTCACTCTCTCTCGGGAAGTAGCGAGACATCCAGCATGGAGCCGTGAGGCAATCCTCCAGGGGCAGAGGTGGTATCTGTGCTTTTCTCATGTCCCAGACAAAAATATATTCTGTTCCGCTGCACACAGAAGCGGTTGGAAATAGAGTAGACAATGCTTTCATCCGAGGCCCCTTGATGTGTGCTGTATAGACGCGTGTGTGTATGTGTGTGCAAAGGGAATATGCAGAGGATGAAAACATAAAGACAGACGGAGATTTCACAAGCAGAGCCAGAGCACATGTATGTAGGAGTGCCTCATGCTTGGCCTGGCTCCATTGCTACTGGCTGTACAGTGTAATTTCACCGCGTGTTTGATTCGGCGCTGAAAATTGTAAGCAGCTGACTCATCTATTATTCCCTCTTTCTCCTCACTCTGCAAGTGGATAAACCCTCTTCTTTTCTTCGGCTGCAGCACCGCTTTCTCTGTCATTACTCATCTCTCTCTTCCTCTCTCTCTCTTGTCATGGCAACAGTATTCTCTCGTGTAGTATTTGCTCTGCAGCACACGGCGAGTTCGCATTGTCCCGCAGTCACCCGCGCCCACATATCAACAGGCAGGCCTGCTGTACTGTACTGAAAAAGTCATTGTTATGCAACCCTATGTTATGCTGCCTGCTGCTCCGTCGGTCTGTCTGTTTCCATGCTTGCAGCTGATGGTTCAGGTTTCGGCTTTTGCCTTGTCTCAGCTCGTTCTAGGTCACATTTTAGCAGCTTTGTCTTGTCATAAAAAAAATTAATAAATAAATTTTAAAAAAAGCATGCATGTTTTATTGAAAGACTTGCTCCAGTTTGGTTAAAAAGACAATTTTATGAGTCACTGCAGGGTAAAGCACTTTGACGCTGAATAAATGTTGTCACAAAAGTCTGCACCAACAACAGGAACCGGTGTAAACAGAGGCTCACGATGAAAGCTGAGACGTGTGCAGTTGTCCAAAGGCTGCTTGCCTGTATTATTTTGTGAAATCGGGGCCGATGCTAAACATCTCTCTGATATTAGCTCAGGGGAGTCACAGGGAAATAAAGTGACACACTTCCTAACAATGGAAACATTTCTGACAAGTTAGTTTATCACTTGTGAGAAATCAGTTTCTCGTTTGATGGCACACACACACACACGCACGCACGCACGCACGCACGCACGCACGCACACACACACACACACGCTCCTTCTCGAGTGGAAGTGTGTGGGGTCCACTATGTCTCTCAGCATATCCATATTTTGTCACACTGAGACGATAAGCAGGTTATGTGTGAGGTTGTAGTTGAGAGCTCCTTCTTTATTTGCCCCCCCCCCCCCCCCCCCCCCCCCCCCCCCCCCCCCCCACACACACACACACACACACACACACTTCCCACTCGGTCTGTTTACAGCAGATGAGAAGCTGCATCTGTTTCGACCTCATCCCTCCGGCCTGTATCTCTGCCTTGCAGCGTGGAGTACAGCGAGGATCACAGACTGAGTAGGGGGCCTTGTGATAGGCCCGCTGAGCTCGGGGGGAATTTTGCCCACAGCCGAAGCTGTGAAATCCCCTTTGTGTAGCGGGCCAAAAAGGTGAACGAGCACAAGTGAGTGACGTCTTTGGTGACCTGTTGGGAGAGGTTCATTCCTGTGTGATTGTGAGAAAGCTCATCAGCTGTTTGTGATCCACAAAGAGGAACGATTGTTGGAGTGGAAGCAGTACGGACTGTGCAGGACGAGCAGATGTCCGAGGCTTCGTGGGTCTTGCTGCCTGCTGGCACTGTTAGCAGTGGGAGACAGGTCAGGAGCGCGAGGGCAAAAGACCTCACGGAGAGAAACCATTTGACAGCAACGTTCAGACTTTGAAAGACTTCCAGCTTTATGGGAGTCAAACAAACAGTGTACAGCTTTAGAGGTGCTTCAGAAGTCACAGAGTGGCCTCAATGAAAAAAGTCGCAACTTGTACTGTGGGGTGAATCGTTGGACTAAAGATCAAACTAGGGAATGAAAATCCCTATTTCAGTTAAAACTAACGTTAGCTTGAACCTGTTGAAAATGTGTGACCAGCCATCGGAAAACTTAGCCAAGAGTAATAATAATTTTTAAAAATTAATCTGTTGGATAAAAAGTAAAGAATTTCTTATAGAGGTAATAGAGTATTTAGTATTCAACTAGAAGAAATTCACAAGCGATTGAAATGTGGACATTTCTATTCAAGATTTATATCTACCAATCACCTCAGCATTCTGTTAATAAGTTACTGTACCTTGAATGGGTTAACAAGTTGAGGACACTCATTTGCATTCATGAGGTTCCACACAAAAATGTATTTTTGCTATGGTAACTCACCTGAACTGAGTACACATAAATCTGTGGAACAATTTAAGTCTTGACATTGTGATTGTAGTGAGTTTTTTCAACTTATTTACTTATTTCAAATTTCAAATTTCTTTATTTTATATACGATTATATTCTACATTTAAAATTGTTATTGGTTTAAGGGATCGTTTGGTTTGATTTGCATGTTTTACAAAGATGGCTGCATATATTGGAGAGTGGATGAGTTAAAAGTACAGTTTAAATAGTTGCAATGCCAACGAGAAGTACTGTTGAAACAGCCTTAAAGTTAAGCACATTAATACTGACTGTAACCAGAACCCCTTAATGCACTGTCGTACTGAATATTGTCATGTTGAAATGTGGACCTTTTAAACATGCATGGTTGCATAAATGAAATGTTACTTTAGCAGTCCTAGATTCATATCGTTAAGCGACCCAGTGGGATTAAGTGCTGGAAAATTAGCATAAACACATCCCATTGTTACTGATGGTACCAAACGATAAAAGGATACTATCATATCGTAGTCATGTCACTGGCACCATCAGTCATTTATTTGCCCACAAAACGCAGCCTGGAGGACTTGGGCGTGAATAACATATCTCATGTAGCGTAGCCTTAAGCCTCCAGCATGGATTTAAATGCACAACACTGTCTGTCTGCTCCAAAGCAATGTGTCACATGCTCAGCCTTATATATGGCCCTGTTTTCCAAACATTGTTCATCTCATTATCATCACCATATGCTTCGAGCTTTGTCTTCACTCATTAACGCATCAGCACTCACCCATTTAGAAAGCGATAGAGGAGTGGAGCTACGGGAGTCAGTGTTGTGAAAAGCTCAGGAGATGTGCACAAATGTGCCACTGAGTAATGTGTAGAGTCATCTTTGTGCCAAACCTGATCACATGTCTCAGAATTCCCCGCAAGGCCTGACCATTAAACAGATAGGAGTGTGATGTAGAGACACAGTATTATTGAAAAGTCTGTCCTGGGAAATGGCGGGGGGGAGATGATAGCAGAGAGAATGGCTTATCTATGCTTAATTGTTCCTCCCTGAGCCTTTTGAAAGCACAATGACTTTCGCTGTACCTTTTTATGATTAGAGCTTTCTGTCATACCTTCCTCATTCTGAAGTGCTATCGATTTCTATTGTTCTTTTCTTGTTGCTTGTGGAACATTTGCAGCAGAAATCAACAGCTGTCTCCCTCTGGCATTGTTTTGTCATAAGACAATGTATTGACTAATGTCCCACAGGACATTGTTAAAGGTAGTCACTGAATCCATAGTGAGATATCAATTTGATAGCCACAATAGCAATATCTCAGTCCACGGGAGCTGTGTTATAAAGGTTATCTGCTCTGCAAGGGGGCTTATCCAACACTGAGTCCAAAGGAAAAACCTAAAAGAAAAGAAATACCTGCTGTTAATGACCATCTGCGTCCCATGAGTTGATTCTTTTTTTTTTTTTTATATTCTACTTCAGAAATGGTCTACCAATCATTCACAACATTAAAAGCACCAGCATGTATAAAGAATAACCTTAATTAAATTCTATTAAGCAGAGTCATATTTCTATTAGAAGGTCAGTACTTCAAGTTGATACATTGGATGCAACGGTCAATTTATCTCAAAGTCATTGTGATAGTGTCTCCAAGGTGGCAGTTCTTGTTCGGGCATCAGAGCAGAGGAATGTCGTGATTACATGACAACAAGTTACAAGTGAAAAAACACTGTTTTTTCTGTAATGGAAAAAGAATAAAAAAGATCGATTCAAAGACATTTGCATTTAACTTATCTATTTCTTTCTTCTTTGTGGTTCTATTGTTGTGGTTAACTGCGGCATACAGGTATGACTTCATCAGAGTTTTATCTCCATCCAACTTTTAAGCCATAAAGCAGATGGAGGTAGTCATTTGTAACAGCATTATAATGTGTCATTGCAACTGACTTCACACTCTACTAAAACAGGTAAATGAATCTACCCTGTGGCATCTGCATTGCACGAGTGGATGGAAACAACTCAAACGTGAAAGGGCACTGGAGCAAACTAAATTCAAAATAACACCTCCACATACGTATAAAGACCTGTTTATCAGATCCTTAAAACCACAAAGTCCTGTGCGCCGCTGAGTGCTGACAGATGTGTGGGAGAACCTCTGGTGGAAAGCAAAATGTGTTAAGAAGTTGTTTTGAAAGGAAAGCAGAAGAATGCCATTTATTAAGTGCATTTTCATATCAACAATGATCAAACACATTAGTCCTACGCCGAGAGCAACCATCTTATGAGTGTTAATTAATACATTAGCAGCGTCATAGGCCACAGCTTGTGAAGGGGCACAAAGAGGGCCATCGGATCTATTACAGAATCTTCCATCAACATTAAGTGAAGTTTTATTTTATTCATTTATAGGCTCCAATTATGTGGCCATACTGGCGTGAAGCTTACGAGAAAAGGTAGTGTGATGCATCTCTGAACTCAGGCCCCGTTTACACGACAACGTTTCAAGTGGAAACGCACTGTTGTTGCATTTTTGGCTGGAAAAAAAAAAGATTTGTGTTTACACGTAAACTGCAGAAACACTGAAAACAATGCATTGTTCATGTTGAGCCACAAGTGAATGCTGTAGTTTGTTTTGTAATGAAACAACAGGCCCAGAGAACAAAACTCTAGAGACTTTAACAATGGTGAGAACACGGACCGTCGTATGGACAGATGACAATGCTGGATTGCTTATAACATTTTCAAAAAAGTTGCTTGTTTAGTGGCTCCGAGTACCAATGTCGTGTAAACGGACCCCCAAAATGTAACGAAGGTTTTACGATTTCACTTGAAAACGTTGTCGTGTAAAAATGGCCAAAGTCCATTAGTAACCGGACTCACTTAGATGGAAAAGTACAATGAAATTAAAACCGTCTGAATTATTTTTATTTGATACAATTCTTTTTTGTGAAGAAAAGTCCATCCGATAAGAGCCTTGGGGCGGCCATTTCTAGTGGCTACTGACTGGGTGTTCCTTCCTGTGACAGTGCTGATCAGTCACTGTGCCTCAGAGAAAGAAAGAGAGAGAGAGACAAGCTTGCTCTAAAAACAGAGAAATAAATACCTGCTCCACTACAGCACATGATTGACACAGAGAAAGCCTTATTCATCATGATGATGGAGCACCATTCAAGGAAACGGAGCATCCACAATCACATCTGGGCAACTTGTTTTTATCAACGCTCTTATGTTTCTCTTACGGAAAAAATGCATCGAAACAAAAAATGTCATGACCTGATTTTAGGGTTTACATGTTCAAAGTTCATTTCAGTCTTTGTGAACTTCTGATTAGCTGCCAACGCAGTGGCACCGCGACTTACTGGGCCCAACTATTTCCCCTCCATCATCCAGTGTTATGAGTCAGCAGTTTGACTGCCGCTCTATCAACTGAGGGCAACATGCTGTTAGAGACAAAGCCAGACAGACAGAGTAAGACAGATTGGGAGGGAGGCAATGGAAGATGGTGATGATAATGATGTGTGTCACCGTGGGGGGGCTGACACCTCTGACAACATGTCAGCAGTGTCGACCCAGATACCACCAGTGACAGACAGACAGACAGGACGCTGCTGAACTTGCCTTGCGAGAACCTGTCAGGTATTTGTAGTTCTTATTATAACTAGAGTAGACCCACACACGTGCATACATTTAAGGAATGTAATTACAAACTAAATGTATTTTTGTGATAATATCAGGAGTCTGCATTAGTATTGTATTGCCTATGCTTCAGCTTGAGCTGAAAGTCTGCTGTGCAGGTTTTACAGAGCTCAATTAGCATTTTATTAGTGTTTTGGTGTATAAAGCTATGAACATTGCATCATGCACCTTGAAATTGTGAGACAAATCAGCGTGACCAAAACAGCAAATAGCTGAGTGAAAGGCGTTTGCTTTTGCTTATGAAAGTTTCAAGGCCACCTTAGGCACCATTTACACATCAACATTTCAAGTGAAGATGCATAGTTTTTTGTTTGAGAAAGGTTTCGCGTTTATACGGCAACAGTTTTGAAACGATGTCCGTTTACAGGAAATACTGAAAATGATGTAATTTTCACTTTGGGCCACGAGTGAATGCTGTTGATTTGTGCTGGGAGACGAAGTCCGAACATTTTCAAAAAGTTCCATCTTTGGAGCCTTTTCAGTGGCTCCGACCGGCATTGTCAGAAAAGTTTTGCATTTTTAATTAAAAACATTGTGTGTATACAAATTACAAAACAGGGAGTGCAAGGCAAATGCTGGTTATTCTTTCACATTGTACTATTTAAAGGGTCTTGATTTGAGGTCCGGTTTGGGGACCGTGTGCCAGTTGCATGTTGTCCTTGTGCACGCGTGAGTTATCTATACATACTTTGCCAGTTTTCCTTCCACAGTCTAGAAAAAATTGTGGTGAAGGCGACTCTAACTGGCCTGTAGGTATGATTGTGAGTGTGTGTGAGAGAGTCCCTGCCTCACTCAGTTTGCAATGGACTAGAAACGTGTCCAGGACGTTACCTGCCTTCATTGTTAGTGAGGATCGGCTCCAGCCCAAAGTGATCCTTAATTGGATAAAGCAGCATAGAAGATGAATGGATTGATAGTTAAAAAGGTAACTGATCTTGGTGTTCTGGTGCTCTGGACAGTTTGACTTCTTCCTTGTGTGTATCACCATCTGAAGATGACCCTCTCTGCATTTTGAAAACACGTATTCGTCCTACTGCAGGTTTAATAGCCACCATGGGTTCCCCTGCAAATACATAATTAAGGATACTATCTAGATGCCCGTTAAAAGGGCATTTCAAAGATTTTCTGGAGTTTAGTTTCCTCTATAAAAGGTGTGAGGATTTGCTTGGGGCATGCCAGTGTTTGAAAAGATTAACCCTTTTAATACCACCAAGGTAATCTTGTTTGCTTTGTGAGAACGGCCTGAACAGCTCAACCTTTTCTCTGAGAAGATGGCTGGGTTTGTTTGTTTTTTTTTTCAACACACTCATTTACAAAATTACCAACTTTGGGTGGGGCCAACCTGAGACAATCATCACCTCGATTTTTAATCGTTTGGAATAACTGAAGGCACGATTCTGATAGCCGATAGCATTTAATTAAACTCTTTGAATTTATTCCCCTTGATGTCTCTGACCTACAGTCTGCTCGGCTGACTTTGTTGAAGAGAGGCTTTATATTTAAAAGCTTTAGTCTGCTGCACCTGGCCCTCGGGCTGAATCCCTGGCAGGTTTAAGCGTTGGAGCACAGCTGTGAGGGGCTTTTCTTGGCCTGCGAAGACAAGGCAGGTCAGTAGGAAGCTTTCTTCTCATTCATCCCTGCACAGACAGTCAGCCAGCCAACCAGTCTGCAGCAGCAGGATGAGAAATGCCTGGCAATAAGTGCTGAACGCAGGCGAAAAGCAGCTCCAAATGCGAGCGATAGCGACTTAAGCTGGGTGCAGTTTACGCGACATCAGAACAATCTAATCAATCCCAGGCTGCAATTAACAGGCTTTTTTTGTTTGGTGAACAAAGGAAGGGTTTCGAGGTGTATGTCTAGGGAGGTTCAGAACAAATAACCCCTTGTTACACGCTTCCCAGAATTGCCTGAAAGCACAGCAGCTCGATATCTACAGTTGTAATTTATTTTGCTGGTAGGACTCATGAGTTTATGACATTTAGCAGTTTCCCAACAGCAACAGCCAAACCGTAATCCTTTCCCCCCTTATTATTATTTCTTTGGTGTAGTATTGTCAACCTCCCCCAAATAAGCCCAAAGGCATCAATGATGAAGGGAGTCGAGGCGAGGCATGCGATCGCCTCGTATCCTGCTTGTTGCTCCATCTGTGAGGGACATAATCTGTCTCATGCTCCTTCTCATGCTCCTTCTCCTTCATTCTCCTTCTTCCTTCAGATAAAACACTAGCATTGCCGTCTGTTGGCTGGCTGGGAGTCCTGCTACAGGAGGTTTTAACTTCACCAAAACTGCAATATGTTTCGGACCATGCGTTTGCTGGCATGCAGGAAAGGGCTGTTGGACCCGTATTTGCATAATTGTAGACATTGCACAATTTTTTGTGAGAGGAGGGAGGCTACAGCAGAGGCAGATTGAGAGGCTTGGTATTTAGAGGGATGTGTCCTCTCCCTCTCTCTTTGCTTCAGCGTCGCTGCCATATGCCTGTCTGATATCAGCACATGGTAGGCAACACACGCTCATCCATGTCCCTGTTTATTTGTGTACCTGTTTATCTTCTTTCTCTTTTCATTGCTTGTTTTTCCCCCTCAATCCCCTTTCTCCCGTAGTCAATCTGTTGTCAAAAGCTTCCAGAGTATTTATCTGCCTGTAATATTGTTTTTGCTCACACCGAGAGAGAGAACAGGTCAGCACACTCTCACTGCATCATTAAATGCTCCAAATGCACATATCCGAAGGGCTATCTGATACCTCTCTCTTGCTTTCCTCCAGCCAGTGAAAGATTTGGTAGAAATGAAATATTATTTCAGGAACCTCGAAGTGCTCCCGAGGGATCCTAATGCTAAGAGGGACAGATTATCCTGCAAGTGAGTCCCACACTCCACCTCAGGACCTGTCTATTCATCCACAAAAGATGCTTAGGTGACAATCTATTATTAGCAATATAAACTAAGCACAGCGCATATTGATGGCCCACTGCGCTGCAGGGATCGACTTGAGCAAGACATCCGATACTCCCCGAGAGAGTTAGGGATGCAAGTGAAAAAGGAGAGGGGAAAGAAAAAGTAGGTTACAGAAGAAAGACCGGCAGCCTCACTCCATTCGTAAGCAAAAGCACACAAGCACTGGCATGGTGCAAAGTGTACAGTGTGTGTCTCATTGTATTTTCTATGAATGTGACTCTGTTTCTTTGCAAGAAGGAGGGCTGCAAGAGTTGCAGCATCGCTGCAAGAAGCGAACAACACAAATGTCAATATATTGCAATGCAACCATTGTAGTAGTGCACATGTTATTGCATGTCTGCTCTCACAAACCGGCGCACGTTTTCACATCGGTATTTGCACTTGCAGGGTTTCATTTCCGCAACAGTTAGAAGGTGATTTTTCTTCCATGTGGATACCTTTTGTGCCTCTCATGTGCCTCTGTTTCATGCATGAATCTCTAATATAACTGAATGTTATATGATAGTATTTAGGCGGCTCGAGAGAAAGAGAGAGGCGACGGCCTTGCAGAGCAGCAGTGTTGCTGTCGGCTCTTCTGCACCAGTCTGTGTCTTGGCAACACAGTACAGTAAGAAAACCAGTGCAAGCAGGCAAAGGCACCTCCATCTGCCTGGTGAGTAGTGCAGAGCAGGAAAAAACAGAACAGACGAAACCGTCCCTGTCTTCTGTGCAACAGTGTGAGGGTTAGAAGTGGGTCATAAGGAAATCCCCATATGGGCCACCCTCCCCCATTACCCTCCTTACCCACTCTCCTGGGCCCTTATGCCAGCAGCCCTTATGAAACTAGCCCAGAGCCCTGAGCAAGAAACACTGAGAGGATAAACACGCTGCATATGCAGTGAGCTCTCAATACTGGGATAGGTTGCACATCTCAACAAGTTACGGAAGATCTGGATTTTTCAATGTAAGTGAATCATTCAACATGTTAGAAAGTGCAAGATGCAGTCAGTCTACCATCGCTCTCGTCCGACCTTTAGGATGCCACATTTGTCATTTGTTTTCCGACCTGATGAGTTCGCCCAGGGTGGAAAACCAACCAGGTCCGCCACTGCCTCCTCCTCATTGTGGTTACCAGCCTGCTCACGCATGTCCGTGGGATGGCATCCTTTGCTTCAACCAGCATTAGTCACAAGCTAGCCAACGTGGTCGTGTTGTTCACTCTGGCACAAACATCACGCCCAAGCTGATCCCACAACTGATCAATTTGGTTGAGGATGAGACTGCTGGCAGGCCGTTTATGCAAGAGCAAAGCTCGACAGAATACATTGTTTGTCAAGTGGGAGAGAATAGTTGGCAATTTCTTTTAAGGGCACCACAGTCACACTTAGATCTGTTGCTCATCCCACAAATGCATGTTCCTTACCGATTTTAAACTATTCAAAAGAAAAAGAAACAGGCGAGCAAGACAACCTGGTGGGTATTACATTACATCATCTGTCAGCAAGGTCAGGAGCAGGTAGACCAGAGAGGACAAGCCATGTCAGCGGTATGGAGCTTCTTCACTATTAATAAGAATGACAAACATAAAGCAGACAGTAAATGATGTTCTGCCAAATTATCAAAAAGAGGGAAAGGTAGTTCTTACAAAAAAATGATATCGGTGCATCCCTAAAAGTCTAAGATTTTAACAAATCCTGCAAAGCAACAGACTTCCACAAGCTCCAGCAGTACTTGCAACAAGCACACGCATCCCCACCCAATGCTTCATACTCATGTCTTCCCAAATGAACTAAATCTAAACTGGTTAATTATGAGATTCATCGCTGTTAGCACCTGTTAGGTAATTAATGCCAATCACTGCCTTCTGGGGAGGAAAAATTATCCTTTATGAAAACATGGTTTAGCGAGCATCAGTCTGTCTCTCCCCGCCTTCTCTCGTGCTTCCTCCTTCCGTTCTCTCTCCCCTACTCATTACCTTCACCAACCTGGGTGCCCCGTGCCTGCTGTTAGCAAATCAGCCCAGGAAAAATAAATAAGCACTGTGATAAAAACAAAGGTTGCAGCGATGGCGATGCTTCTACATGGAGCAGTGAAGGAATTCCGTGGAGTGCAGATGGGCAGATGATATCAGGGTCAGGAAACCTGATACATCAGCTGGCAATCAGTAGCTAATAAATTGTTTATGCTATTGCTGCATCAGTAAGATAGTTTTGATCATGGTGTTGTACAAGCTGTGTACATTGATATTCAAACCAACGGTGTTTAATGAAATTTTAAAAACATATTGCAAGTTTAATCAAAGTCAAAGACTTGGTATGGAAACCTTCACACCAGGGCTGCTGCGTCTGTTAGGTTATTGGGTTTCTTCATATCGATGCAAATCGTGCAAGTTACAGATGTGCAATGAAGATGATGATGATGATGATGACCTTCTCACTGTACAAGAGCTGCAAACTGCACTACTGCTGGCAATGATGCCATTAAAGGTATTGCCTTATACCAAGTAATGCACACAAGACATAAACACAGATTATCACTTGCCAGCTTTGCTGAGCTCACTGCTACAGTGTATTTTGACAATCGAAGAGCTTCTGGGGTTTTATTGTACCATCTTTATCTCTTTCTTTTCACCCTTTTCACAATAACTACTGAATTAGATGTAATGAGTCCTTGTGAATAGCTGTTGTTTTAGTAATTGTATTAGGTCCAATTGAACCTACCAGAGTCCAAATGTACTATTGATGGTGACTGCCGAAGGCTGTAAGAATTACGTTGTAGACATTTTAGAGAGGCGAGAAACTCGTTACCGATGCAGTGTAAAAGGCACGTATGTAACATAAGAGACAGTGTCTTAAGTGTAATTAACAGTCATTAGAAACACATTAATAGTTTCCAACGAAACAGTGATTAGACCTAAACCTAGCTTCTGGCAACTGTTTTTTTCTAACATGATAATGGAAGTGAAGTGGACTCACTACAATGTCCGATTTTGTTTAAAATAACCTACATAGCCAAGTAAGAGGTTTGCCTTATCGCTCCATATGTCCTTGGTAACAAGAGCCAATCAAGTTGTTCAATTATCCCAGGGGTGTCAAACATAAGGCCTGTGGGCCGAAAGTGGCCTGCAAGAGGCTCCAGTCCGGCCGCCAAACCGCCAAGCAAATTTTAGAAATTCCAAAGAAAACAAACAAAAAAAAGAAAAAAAAAAAGATTTCTTAAAAGGAGCAGACACAACACAACACTGAGCTTTCTACCTTGTTGGAAGGAAACTAGCGTCAAAGCCATGCTGTCCGGGAGTTTGCAAAAACATGCATTATGCAACAGTTATAGGAGGGTTTTCTGAATATTTCACTGTAATTTGCACCACAAGGTTTCAATAAAATTTACTTTCTGTTGAGAATGCAGTCCTTTTTGGTAGAAATTGTTTGGTTTAGTGAAAACAGACATTTTCATTACATATGATATTATTCAAAATTGGTGACAAACAAAAATTTCTGTATTGTTGTTTTTCTTTAAATTATTATTATTTTTGGGTCATTTCAGGTTTTTACTTTGGTTCATGGAATTCAGGTGAATGTATCTTCATACGTTGAGCTGCAACTGTCATCCCTGTTACTCTTTTGGTTGATCATTATAGCTTACTTAGATCCAATGATAATGTATACCACTTTATCTAACTTGTGTGTTCTGTTCTGTTGGAGCCGATCCCAGCTGACCGTGGGAATAGGGAAAGAGCACACATTGTACAGGTCGTCAATTCATCACAGAGCAAACACAGAGAGACCAGCAGTCACAGACACTTACACCTTTAAACTCACCAATTACCTCATGCTGTATTTGAAGAAAACCCATTCACACTATGGGAGTACATGCAAACTGCAATATCACAAAGATGGTAATATGATTACTAATACCAGCATCAACAATGTTTAGGGGTCACTCACATTTGGTGTCCATCTAAAAAGTTTAGTTCAATTAATCCAATGAAGCATGTGGTTTACAACTTGGTACTGTTCATAGGCAGATTTTGACGGCACATTATTGATGTTACAAGTCAAGATGCAATTAGGTTTCTATTTGCAGCTCATTACTATAATATCCCATCTGAGCAATTTACTATTTAACTTTAATAGCGCTTCATACACAAGAGACGGAGTCCTTTCAGTGCATAGGCCTAATAATTAAACATTGAAGGTCTGTGGCTTTGCAAAACTGGCTCCACAAGCTTTTATTAATTTTTTATTGCTGTGGGATTTTGAAAGGTTAAAAGCATCCATACAAGTCAGAGTGTGCTGATGCATCTTTAAGTGTTTTGTAGTATTGGTAGGCCTAACTGAGAGATCTTACATCCAAGTGCAAACATTTTAAACACCTGTCTGTCGGCCTTTCTGCTTGTCATTTCGGCATCATATTGCGTTTCATCTTGTTGTAACCGACTCATTTAGGTCCTGTTTACACAACCATGAAAACAGAAAACTGAATTTTGAGAGTCAATTTACATGACAATGGTGCTCGGAGCGACTGCAAACACAATTTTTGGAAAAAAGGCTCCCAAGGTGGAACTTTTAGAAAATACTCCCACTGCGTCTCAGTGGAAACCGAGGAAAATGTAACTTTTAAAACACTGCGCAAATAAAGAATGATATGCAAATATCACAAAGACTAATGCATCATGGCCATAGTAAATAATTCTTCTGGACATGCGTGAGTTGATGGACAATAACGACAATGTTTGGCTCCAGAGTATCCTGACTCCCAGCCCATATTCTCCTGAGACTTTGTAGTTTTAGAAGTCTCTGGGATCCCGTGTTTTTCCCCCCACAGTTCAAAAACATGCATATTAGGTGAATACAAGTGTCTTGATCGAGTGTATCTGACCTGGTATGACCATCAGACTTTTCAGTTTCTCCACATATCATCTACCACTGCAGCTACACAGTTCAGATGCGGTTGTAGTCTTTCTTGAGTTAAAGATATTCCCAACTGAGACAACCGTTTAATCAGACATAAATGTAAGTAAACAAACTTATTCCCAGAAGTAGGAAATCCTGATTGGGGCAAATATAAGAGATTTGTGCAATCTTAAATTTAAATCTTAAACGGCCTTAAGTAGCCCTACATTTTCCAAACACAAACTTGTGCCTCTTTATATTGTAGAAAGTAAAGCTTTTTTTCAATGTAAGAAATTTTAGATTCTGCATACATAATGTTTAAGAAGGTGATGGAGAAATACACAGTTTATTAACGGTGTTTGCAGATGAATATCACATCACAATGAAATGTTTCTGATATCTGTCAACTGTTTGACCCACTATCCAGTGTTTCCATGACAAAAAAGGGGGAAACAGACCATGAAAAACACGCTGCTGTAAAGGCTGTTTCCGCTTCTGAGAGACGTGCTTTTAACTTCTATTGCTCAGTTGGTGAGTTGACTAAGGTAATGATAAATTTGAGACAAGCAGAGTCTCTAAAAGTAAAAGGATCTAGTGATGCTGGTTGGAACATATTACTAAAACACGACGCTCTTTCAGCTTTCAACGTCAATTGTTTAGTACATGTAAGAGTAATCTTGTCTGCACTTAAGATTCTCTAAGATTCTCATATTAAAGCAAGTCTGCTGGAAACAATAAAGTCTATCTACTAGGGACTGCATTTGTAAACTACTTGTGGAGCTAACGTTAGTTTAATTAGCAGTTTTTAAAAATAGTCTAACTACGATCAGACAATAAATAATCAAAGGAATTTCTGTATGAATGTGACCACATCAGACAGTCTACATCGAGGTTGTAAAATTCATTTTAGTTCAGGGGCCACAGACGATCCGCTTTTATCTTGCGTGGGCCGGACCAGTAAAATAGTGCCATAATAACGTTTAGATTAAAACTTTGAAGTTTTTTGTTGTTGTGGTGTAGTGTACACCTGATGAAAATGCTTAAAATTTCGGGAAACCAAACAACTACGACAGAAAATCACTACAATCTCAACATAAAGCCAATTTTAATGATACCTTTTGGTGCAAAGAAATTTTTAAATAAAAAAACAACTTTTTCCTGTAGCGATGGCATTGTGCACTCCCCCTGACAACATGGCTTTGAAGGTAGATAGTTTTCATGGCAGCACCACAGATAGCTCAGCTCAGGTCTCAGTGTTGTGTTGTGTTCCTTACTCTGAAGAACTTTGTTAAGAAATCAATGTTTTCGGACCAGATTGGAACCTCTTGCGTGCCAGTTGTGTCCCATGGGCCTTATGGTTGACAACCCTGGTCTGCACACTCTAAATACCAGTTTTCTCTATCGCTTCGCCTGTTATCTTCTCAATACCCACTATCCACAGTTAAAACAAGAAACCTCTGCCTCTTATCTCAACCCTTTACTCTATGCAGCAGCCGCCACATGCACGTCAATACTGTTTGTTCACATTTGACATGTAACCAAATCGACAGCAAATGGGGACTGTGTACACAGGGGGGCTTTTGGCCAATTCAGGACTAAATGAATGCCAAAAGCACAAAAGCCACATTACCACAACAGAAGAATGTTGTCATTGTGTTCTTGAAGGGGAAACGCAACAGGGAGCTTTTGTCTGACTCTTATCTGTGCCGTGTCTTTCCACTTTCATACCATAAGAGGCTCGGAAGATCAATAGCCTCCGATATAGATTTCCTCACATGTCAAACAGTCTCAGCCGCCCCTCTGTCAGCTCCATTCTTCTTCCTTGGTCACAATCTATTCTTTTTTTCATCTTGCGTTGCTTCACTTTCTGTCAGTCTCTCTATTTTTCAGACTCGCCGTGTTCGACTACCCTGCGCCTGCCTCTATATATCAGAATAAGAGGGGTAAAAAGGCACTTTCAGAACTTCTCTACTTCCATTTCCCAAGATTCCTGTGGGGGGACTGATTCAATTGCTGCCTGCTGGTGAGGTTGACAGTGACATCTAAAGGTACCTCTCCCTCTGGATGACTGTCTCTTATACTTCTGTCGAAGTCCTGTTCTTCCACTCTCTCTGCAGCACTCGATGCAATTATCATCTCCATATGGTGGAAAAAGTGCCTTTCTTGTGCACTTGCAGATGGTTATCACATGTGCAAAGACGTGCCAGTTTTATGATTACAGGTTTTCCACTACACACTTGAAGGAAGGATTAAATCTGCAAGCCAAATAGAAGTTGAATGCTTCATCACAGGCCGAGTGGTGCCTATTACATGTTACTGGGCAGCCACCTAAATTAATGTGCTTGCTGATTTTCCAATAAGGTAAGGCCTGTCGGGATTATGAAGCTCATTAAGTTGCTTTGTGTGCAGACACAGTGTCACACTGCCACCTGCAATCTGATGAGAAGATACTGAAATAGCTCATTTGCATATATATTCATATATATGCAAATAACGTAAAAAACATAACGGCCAATGAAAGGGCATAAAAAAAACAATAGAAATATCTATACCAAGCATCGTGGACGAGCTCTTCTTAATTTAACTTGACTTCAGCTGCTTTGAACTTAGTCACCGAAATATCTAGTCTTGCTAATTGAATATGATTTACAGTAACAGTTGTAATGACCCTCACTGGCTGTAGTTAATGTGATGTAATCGATGTGGGAAAGCAGATGAAGAGCAGATAGAAGTAGGAGCAGGAAGCTGGTTGGTACTTTGGACTTTAATCCAAACATCATTAAGTCAAAGTGAAAATATCGTTGCGGACGTAATTAATAAAATAACAATTTTCCTGTAGTGCTGCCTTACAATCATGTTGGGCTCCATTTACATGACAATGTTTTCAAGTTTTCAACAGTGCTTAGAGTTAGTGAAAATGCAACTTTTTGAAAACAGGTCTCAAGGTGGAACTTTTTGAAAACAAACTGACTTCCTCTCTGTGTAGACGAGAGAATACGTTACTTTTCTGTCATGCTGCTGTTGCACATGTGCACCACAGCCATCTTAAATAGTGCTTCTGCAGCTGCTAGAGTAGATGGACAATAACAACAATGGCGGACTCCAGAGTGTCATGACTCCCAGTTCATACTCTCCTGGGACTAGTTTTGTAGTTGAGAGTCACCCGTAATATCAATCCAACTTTGTCCACCATTATTAATATTTATAGCATATTGTCCTCTATGTGCATGTGTTCAATTTCAAGACAAAAAGAAACAGCACCCACTGGTAAATGAAAACGACATACTTTTTTGCATTTCTGCCACTTCTGAATAAACAGAGATAGTTTTCAAAATGTTGCCGTGTAAACGCGAAACCCTTCTGAAACGAATACGCAAAACCAATGCATTTTCACTTGAGACATCGTGTTATTGGAGCCTTCGACTCGCTATTCACTTCCTAGGGAAAGTTGTATTAGTGTAGTCACAACCAAGGGCTTCATGCTCACTGGACACACTATGGCAGCGCTTGGTGTACAAGTCAGAGAAACAGTAGAAATAAAATACCCAACACAAATATCAAAACACTGCTTATATGCACAACATTGATTTCAGCTATGTCGTGACAATTACTCAGTGACCTGGAAGCTGTCTGAGTTCAAATGTGGACTTTCACCCTAAAAGGAGACGGGTCTTTTGACCAATATGAATGTGATTTAGATGACAGATCTTTCTTCCTGATCTAAAGTCACATTTCTCTCTAAACCACGGGTGTCAACACATTTTATTTCAGGGGCCACATATGACCCATTTGGCCCTTGGTGGGTTGTTCAAATAGTTCCATGATAACCTTTAAAGTTTTCTTTTATGTGGTGCAGAATGTTTATATTTTCACAAAAACAAACAATTACTACTGTAAATGACTACAATTTCAAAATCAAGCAAATTTTAATGACAAGTTCTGCTGCAAAAATACTTGTCTCATGTATCCTATGGCTGTTGCATTATGCATGTTTTGTTTTTGTTTTGTTTTTCAGACTCACCCAGACAGCATGACTTTGATCAATGAGGTATCTATCTTTCATGGTAGTATCACCGATATCTCAGCTCGGGTCTCGGTGTCGTGTTGTATTCGCTACTCTTAAGAAAATTGTTAAAAATCAATGTTTTCTTTGAAATTGCGAGCCGGATTAGAGCCTCTCACGATCTCATTTTGTCTCACGGGCCTTATATAAAAAAGTCATTGATCACACAAAGCACATGTTCCCAAAACCCAAATGTAAGTGGGTAACTGTGTTTTCTAACCATATCACAGAGATTGTATTGTATTAATTAGAAAAACTGATATGGAAAAAATGGCTAGCTTAATTTTGTACAATGGTAACATCTACCTATCAACAAGTCTAAAAAGCACTAAATACCATGTTATATTGCAAAGTTTGTGGTTTCACAGTTTTGCCATCACTGGGAGGTTGCCAGGTAGCCAGTTGCTGTTCCCCCCATCTCTCGTATTTATACTAAGCTTAGCTGTCTGACTGCTGACTGGGCTTTCATTTCCTACATCAGACATCACATGCTATCAATTCTGTCATTGAAATGTGGGCAAGAAACCACATTTCTAACTTTATATATCAATGATGTGAAACTGGATCAGCATTTCGATCCACCTTCACGGTGGGGAATTGACGTTAATTCTCGTCTGAAACGGAGGCTGCAAACTTTTCAGTCAACATTCATGCCGAGAATCTTGGGTTTCAGTCGGAGGTTGTTGAGGATGGTTGAAAGTCTTTCTCTTTATATTATGTATTCAATCAATGTCGTCTCCTTGACTCTCCTCTGTGACCCTGAGGTGATTCTGGCTGTGAGTTGCTTTCTCTAACAGCACCAGGATGAGCAAAATAAAGACAACTTCAGACCTCTCCTGAAAGAAGAGCTCATGACCCCCCCCCCCCCCCCCCCACCCCCCCAACCCCACCCCCACCCCACCCCCCAATAAAAACAACTACTGTTTCTTTCAATTCAAATCCTTCAGGAAAGGAAGAAGTCATGCAGACTCTACTCATTTCCAGTCACCAAGCACAAAATGTGTGCAATGTCACTGCCTTTGAACCTTGTTGCGAACACAAATCCAAATATGTTGCAGACGCCTGGTTCTCTCTGGAGGAAATCATGAGTCTAAAATTGACACCCAAAACAGCACTACGACGACAGAAAAGAACAGATTTTGTAACAGAATATTGCCATGGAAGGCACGAAAAACCATGAGAAAAGGCAACAGTGGCCAGGAAACAAGCAGAGCTGACAGTGGGGGCTATTGGTGCAATCAGGAGGGCGGAAAACAAAACTCCTTCACTGTTTTTATGAGGCGTTCCAGGCTGGTAATTCACCGACAGATCTTCTGCCTGTCTGCCTGCCTGAGTGAGAGCCCAGCATCGTGACGCATTTCGACCAGCCACATGTCCCCATTCCATGGGCCAGCACCCAGCAGGATGGGGGGGGTTGTGTGTGGAAGCGGGGGCCTTAAGCCTGTCCATGATTTTGTATGTTTGTGTAAGTCCATATGTATGTATGAGGATGGGAGGGTGAGTGACGGGAAGCCTGCCAATGTGTATTGACCTCCTCAGGGCAGGGTGACGAGAAAGCCAGGCCATACTGAAGCCTGCAGGCAAAAGAGAGAGAGAAATCTTCCAAAAAATGGTCTGTTGGTGGGTAAATCTGTGAGGGGTGTGGGGGAAAAGCACGGACAGAGTTTTAGGATAAGGGAATGGGGTTCATAAATGTGCTCACAGCATGAGCGTTCCCTGCTTGTGACGCTGGAGGCATCAGTGAGTGAGCCAAGCAAATCTGCTGCCTGCCCCTGGGCTGAGTGAAACATACAGGCCTGAATCTGAAGTGTCGTGCATATGCAGCCTGCACACGTGTGGGCGCATTTTGGTGTCCATGTGAATATGTGTACATAAGAAGGGGAACCGGAAAAAAAAATAGCCTACAGTGTTTTGGGAACGTGAAAAGTGATCTGCTGCTTTGGCCAGTTCATCTGAAACAGACTGCTTTCTGTCGATGCCAAAGCTCTCAAATACATACACACAGAGGAGTGAGTGGCCAGCCTTGCTCCCACTTTACTGTATTAAATCAGCATAAACATCAATGGTACCAACATTGTGTCAGGTGGACACCACCATTATGCTAGATAAAGTGTAGTACCCCTTAACTACGTGTCAGAACGATTTAAAACAAGGTTTTTTTAAGCAATGTTAATGTTAACTGTGAGAGTATTTTTCCATTTCACTGAATTAATAAAGTTAAGATCAGTTTGAGTTCATACTCGTACTGTTGGGACTATTTGAACCCTACAGCGAGGGGATCCAGCAGTTTTATTATTATAGCCTTCATCCACAGAGCCTGAGGAGGTCACTGAATGGTTGGATGACTATGAAAATGATGGGAAACACATGCTGGCACTGGATGTCAATCAAATTAAGCGCATTCGAGAGTGGACCAATGTGTTTGACAGCACTCTCCACCTCCATCATCATAACAACACATGAGAGAATATATCTTTCCAATGAATGGCATTATTCTTTCAGTTGTCAGTCATCCAAGCCATGTTATATCTAATCATATCGGGACGGCAACTGCAGTTTGAGTTTGAAGGCATTTCAGCCCTCATCCAAATGGTTTCATCTGCTTTCTGTGAAAAACAGCAAAAAAGCTCAACAATCAAAGTCTAAAGAGCGTTCAAGCTTTTTCCTGCAGGCACAAGCTGACCTATTTGTTCATGATGCATATTTACATCAATCCACCATGATCTTTAAACCAATGATAGGTGTAATGGCACTGATTATTGAGTTACAATAGAAGCTGTCAATGGACTGAATACATTAACCAGCAGGTGAATCAGTCCAAATCATTTGGGCGCATGTAAAGATCTGAGCTATTTTCACAGGGATGACTTGTGAAGGGTACATTAAGTCAGAGAATCCTCAAACGTCTTATGCGATGTTGCCAGGATCCCGTGGTTATTAACCATCAAATACGATTTAACAAAGAAAAGATGACACATGTGAGATGTTCTGAAAAAATCTTCAATTCTGCCTTTGAAATGAGGTTACTTTGACATAAACCTTAGACATTGGCCTCGGCCAGTATTCAAATGCTTCCTGCTGAACTGCTTAAACTGTACAGGAATGAAGTTCATATTCTTGACTTGTTTTCTACATTGCAGGTTTTTCTCCAAAAGAGCATAGGTATCTACTTCAGGGAAATACTCAATATCAAGTCTTTTCAATCTTGCAACTGATGCTTGTTTGTTTCTGTTCATCCCAGATTCGTAAAGTGGCTCCATCACATCCAACACCTGACAGTTCCGTCCAGAGATGTGCAGCCCGATGAGCAGCCGAGATACTGCACAGAACCCGCACAGACCCAGGAATCATATCACAGCCACCCCATGATACACACAGTGTGGAATGGTTCAGGAGTGAATTTCAGCATAATGCAGCCCAGGTTACTACAAACTTCTTCCATTTCTGAGTATAGAAACAACATCTGAGCTTTTAAAATGTGGAATTCAGTGTAGATTGATTTCACAAACCTTACTAATAAGGTACTTATGTAATACATGGAAATGTTCAGTGTTGAGTAGTCTCATAAAACAGCAAGAATATTGTCAGGAGGAATTCACTGTACACACCATATTGCCTGTGATACAGGAGATTAGAGCTTTATTCTGTTATAAGAATCACTGGAAAAGGAAAACTGAAAATAGCTGCAGATTACAGAGGATTTTATACAGAGTATTACGCAGTTACATGTTAGCGGGCCTTAATGGACTTATAATGCTTGACTGTATATCTGACACACAGTAAGCTTGTTATTGTTGTAAAGAACATGGCTGTGTTCTCACTGGGCTCCTCTACTGAATCTGCACATGTGAGGAGAGGAAAGTTGAATGAAAACCCCCAGCTAGTGTTTACAGTTGTCTTCATCCGTAATTACATTTTTCTGCAAATACATACGACAGAAAATAATCCTGATATTTGAAAAGGGCTTGAATCATTAATTCCAATAGTTGATTAAGAAGAAGAGTCAGTGTAGCAGTTAATTAGAAACCAGTGGTGATAACCACCTGTTCAAACATACAGATGGGAAGTCTGTCTGCTTATCCCATGACTGCCTCTGAGTGCTTTATCATCACGGGTAGTCAAATGTAAATGAGACTGAAGTAGATGAAGATGGATTGAAGTAATAGTCCTCATCTCACTCAGGATTTGACTGAAGTGCACATCGGGTTACGACATACACGTGCAGAGATGGACACAGGTGCACATACAAAAAGGGCACCTAAGCGAACAGAGACAAGAGGGCATGCGTGCACGTCCACAAACACACGTGCACGCAAATGTAATTACCTGTCAAATGCAGGATGTGACTTCCTGGGAGTAAATGAAGTGATTAATATTCGTGCAGATGGAGGGATGTGGGGATGGGGGTGCACGGCTGATGAGAAGTTAAGATATTCTTCATCCTATTGCTTCTTTTCTGACGCCGCAGCACAATGAAGAGATGTGAAATTTCACAGTGGAAAGTGCAAACGACGGGCTGCATGTATGACACTATTTTCACAAGCCATAAAGACACTGCATGCTTTCTTCTAAATGGCTGCAGAATGAGTGCCTCTTCAGACAGGAGCCTGATGCAGTCTGATGTAACTTTAGAATTTTAGGAAAAAAAAGTAATATCTGTATTTTATAATCTTTCGCCTTGCATTCTAAAAGCCTTTTGCCTCTCTCGTCCACCCCTCCTTTCTTCCCTCCCTCCCCATCCTGTCTTGACACCTCGTTGGCCGGCCTCCCTCTGCGCCTGAAACCAAGTGGATGTCTACTGTTGGTCGATGCTTGCCGGCTGCGCGGCCCCAGAGCCCTAATAAGCAGGAGTCTAATGGCATCCCAGGGCTGCCGAGGGGCCTCACATTAAGATAATTAGGCAGGGAGAGGGTGCAGGAATGAGGCCCTGGAGAGGAAAAGCAGACACTTTTGAACTTTCTGAGAATCTGAGACTTGACTTACTGTCTCTTAGCTTTGTTGCTCTTTGCAGTAAACCTATAGTGTGGCTCCAAATCACTCGGAAACCATTTTTTTTGTTGGGTTGATGGGTTTTTCAAGCCGTCTAAATCACTCTTATTGCTGGCTGTCACTGCGAGACTAATAATGCTGTTTGACAGCGAGCAGAAAACAAACTGCACTAAAGAGCATAGAAGGATGCTTCTACTACATTTCTACATGTGTAAATCGAAACAGCATGCAAACGCTGCATCCAAATGGCTTTACTAATGCCCATTTGACACGGTATAAAGATCTCAGCACCTACTCTGACTTCTTCTAATGTGTTTGGTGACAATATTGCAATTTATAGTCCATTAGGAACATATTATAATGGGGACCAAAGCCTCGTTTGTCTTGACCGACAGAGAGGTGTCTGAAATGTTATTAGATATTATCAAGCCACTTAAAGCGAGCTCCCATCATGGAAACTTCCACCTCTTGAAATTTCAATTTCCAGGGCAGCAACAATTGTCAGCATGGCCAAATAGATATGACAATATCTCAGATTTTTGTGTCTCTGTGCTGAACATGGAGGCTATCAGCAGATCTGTCCAAATGGCAAAAATAGTCCCACCATTTCTTTAAAACTTAATAAACCATGTGGGGTTTTTTTTGTATATATTGTTTGATCACTTGTTACAAAAAGGAAAGCAATGAGAAAATATGTAGCACGTTTTTAACCAAAACTCTGTTCCATAGCAGTGTTTCCTCTTGCGTGACTAACTTTTATCACCACCATAACTAAAATAAACACACGCTTAACATTTGGATACTTTGGCTATTTTAGTTAGGTGTAGATTAATAAATTAAACTAATAAATGTGATATGAAGATAGGTTAGTAAACAACAGCACCCACTAGTGACCCTACATGAAAACGACATCGTTTTCAGCGTTTTCTGCCATTTCCGTGTAAACGGACATCGTTTTCAAAATGTTGCCAAGTCAATGGGACACTATTCTGAAACAAAATTGCAAAAACTGGGATTTCACTCAAATCGTTGTGTAAACAGGACCTATTTATGCAAAGAGTGTATTACCTTGAACAGCAAGAGATTGTGCAAACTTATCAGATAAGAGAGCAGGTGTTTTACAGTTGCTGGAACTCAGTACTTATTGTAGTAAATGTGTTGTACATTACGTGTATGGAAAACTCAACCAACAGTCAGGAACTTTACTCTGAAAATATTCCGTCTAAAACCTTTAAGCAGATGTGTAGAATTGTCTTGCTTGTGCCAGAATGTGAGTAAACCCAAGTTTGGAGGAGAAAAATAAGGAGAAGGGGAAAAAAAAGCGTAACGGACATTTCCTCAATGGTTTGGATCAAAGAAAACGAGCTGTAGATATAGCGGGAGCTTTGCTGTCACTCCAACAGGCTATGAGCCTTAAAGACAAACTCGGGGATGGAACCTCCACTGTGCTTTTTCCTGCCTGTTTGAACACAAGGACAGAAGCTGAGCTTCAAGCGGAGACGGAGCTGGAGTGACGCCTCGCAGATAACTACCTACAGCTCTGTCATTTTCTCTTTCACAGCCTGCCTTTGCTTGTTTCCTGCGGCCCGTGTGTAGGTTCGCTCCTCTTTCAGCTCTGACACTCAGCAATCAGATGTGACGGCTCGTATGACAGCCGAGGAGACAAGGTCACCCAGTCGCCTACTTTTAACGAAGGATATGGCGAACTGCTTTTGACAGCCCTGCACTGCCTGTACATAAAAACACACGTATACTGCATGCATGCTGAGCACTCACCCCCCCCCCCCCCCCCCCCCACACACACACACACACACACACACACGCACAAGCAGAGCAGGGATATTTTGCAGACGAGGCCTTTTCTCGTGCCTGTGCAATCTAAGAAGCAATTACCTATTAAAATTTCATCCTTCCCATCTCGGAATGTTTAGGAAAAGATTATAACTACTATGGAGGTAATTAAGCCTGCAAATGTTGAATTGAGTTGCGAATGTAGAGGACTGTGTATGTTGTGTCAGTGTCTGTGGGAGTGTGTGCTTTGTCTTAATGAAACTAATTGTGCTGCCCACCTAAAGCTCTTTAGTGGGATACTCAGAATGACAATTATAGAAGCAAGAAGCTCTACATTATTGGTCTGGAGGAAGTTTCCAGTGTATTAATTTATAAGGATAACCGCTATATTCCAATTAAACTTCACAGCTAATGTATTTATTAGATTGTACAGTGCATATAGTAACAATGAGATTAGCTTTGACAATTAGACTTAAGAACATTTCAAGTTTATTAGGCTTGAAACTTTTGTGAAAGTCACCCTGAATTAAATGGTAGAGATGTCTTTCCACTTTTTAATCTAAAGGAGAGTTCAGCTTGAATTTAGGACAAACACACAGGCCTGTCCTTCACTGTGCCATCACTCCAGATATTGCCGGAGAGATGCTTTGACTCCTCCTCTCCATACTCCATTGTCCTTCTCTTTTCCCATTCCTCCCATCTTTGTCTCTCCCGCTCTTTGATGCTGGAAGCCAGGAGACGTGGGATTTTCAGCCTTTTAAGGGTTCTAGCAAAATCTCTGAGGTTTTTTTCGATGGCATGAAAGCCGGCTGGACTGCTCCGCCTCAGGAACTTGTGGTTCACAAAGCAACCGTAGTGTCCATTTTTAATATGAAGTAGGCGTTGCGGGCGGGGTGCCGGGCCAGATACACATACGGCCCCTGTATATAACAAAAGACGGACCTCAGGCTTGTGTATTACTAATTGATGGGGTGCGCTTCTTGCACGTGTGGTACATGCGATAATTATTGTGAATTATCAAGGCACAGCAGAGAGTTAATTAAGAACAGAGGCATGCTTGCTGTTCTGCCTGACCCACTCATAAATGATAAACCATGATAAGGCAAAAGAGATTCACTTACAGACCAAACAAATCCAAACATGTATTAGCATTTTCCTATTACTCTCAAAAGCAGCTTTTTGAGGGGTTTACTAATAGATCCCTTTCATATGTTACAATATGGTGTCTCATAATTATATACTGAAGGGAACATTCATCTGTTTTTCCACACACTGTTGCATGTCTCTTTCCGAACATACAGAAGATATTATTTTATTGGAGGATGAATGCAAAGCTGGAAATTAGCACCAAACTGAACAATGCAATGGGGAATCGGCTGCTTGTGAGAAACTGTGATATCGCCGCTCTGCCATATCTGTCCCGTCCCTGCATGATGTCTTGCGGCAGTTATGTGACAAAGGGTCAAGTGATTTTTGCTCAGGCATGCACAAAAAGGCACGCTTCATCGGCTGATTTTGCAATTAATTGAAGGTTTTATGTAATGCAAGTAACAACTTAATCGTTTGATTTCCGTAAGATGACTGCAAGGGTCACTCGTCACTTGTCAGCCACGGGAAATTTCTCGCCTTATATACGAAGCAGAAAACTTGGCAGAATAGATTCATTGATGACAATAACGGAGCAATCTGGCCATGAGCTATAATCAATATGTAGTTTGCACTAAAAATACATTTAGCAGTGCAATCTGCTACATATTTGAATGGAGCCCTGTCGTGTGCACATGGACGTGAACAACTGGCCCTTTTAAACCAAGCGCTTATCTTTACATTGCAATTACCGCTCTCTTCACTTTTCTTCTCCTTCTTCCGCCATCTGTCCTTTGCATTCACAGTAAACCTCCTAATGAAAAATCACTTTGCCCTTTCCAGTCTATTTATCTCCCATCTATTCGCTTAAAATAAGAATAACATATCCACGTCCAGCAAATCCATATCCAGTTTCCCTCCTCTCCTGCAACCTGTGATGGATTGCCCCACTCACCACCAGAGAGATCTGTAAACCAATCAGGTGGCTGTCACCGAGGATCCTACCAGATCACGGAGGTTAATAACATTCCACATGATTACCCACAAGTCCCAGGATTAGAGAGTTCAGGGGAGCAGGTTCCACATTGCAAATAATAATCACTATTTCACAGCCATGGCCACTTAGGTGATAGGCCAACCTGTAATCTCATCTCTCTCGCGCTGGGGAGAAAATAAACGACTTGAGCGAACCCCTTCACCTACTGAAAGAGTCACTTATTTGTTTATTTGTTTGTTTTTTTGTTTTTGGCACTTTTTGGAAAATGAGGATGCTCTTACCTCTGCTAAAAAAACAACAACAACAAACAAACAAATGAAAAACCTGTTTTTCAATGAAAGCAACCTTCCTCCCCACTTTTCCATGATGTTGATAGTGTCTGTGGGTGTAATGCTTCACAGAACAGGGTTATGTCACCTTATTGTTTGTGAGAGGAGCTGTTGTAGGATGGCATATTGGTCTCATTCTCAGAAAACACGAGCGATTATCCAACCCCGCGCATCCCTTCCTTACATGTACACTTCCTGATTCATAAGTGATGGATGTAATCCATGTGATGTTTTCTGATTCAGACTGATTTAAAGGCAGAAAAGCAAATAGGAAGTGAGGCATGCGTCCAAAACTCTTCGTTGCTACATGTTTGCATTTGAAAATCAAGCTCTAATCTCATCAATCTGGTAAAGTCTCCTCCACTTTTAATGAAAGTAGAACACTGAAAGTCAATACCAGTTAAAAAATTAAAAATAAAACTTGGTGAGATTGATTTTTTTTTTCTTCACCAAAGTGCACTATAAGAAGGCACGATGCAACCTTTTGATGTGTGCGGATTTCAGCTGCCGTCAGTTGGAATGGCGCAAAATGCCATTCATGTTCAGTTTGATAGTAACACAAGAAATGAGGGAATGACAGCCCCCTGTGTCACTCCATCTCAAACACATCGTCTATGGCAACTATCAGCATCAATTTGCTTCAGTTTGGACACCAGAAGTACAGGCTGCTGCTGCAGCTCTGCATTGAACTCACATGTACAGTATGCTGTGGTCTGTACATTGTACATATCCATGTGCGTTTATGTGTGTTTGATCGTTGGTGTTAAAAAAAAAAAAACAAAGAAGCTTGGTACTGTAAAAGCCCACAAGACTCAATAGAAATAGATGGCATTCATACGCTTTGTGTTATACCCCATCGCCCCTCCAAAAACCCTACACACACTACCTCGCCGACTCACTCACTCACACACACACTCCCACTTTCCTCTTTCTCTCATTATATCATGTGGGCATGAACCAAAATAAAAACGGTGAATAAGGACTGGATTTGAAAAGCAAGAAAAAAAAAGACAGGCAGATCTTCTCTTTCTAACGCGTTATGAAATGGATGAATATCTGGCCGGCGTGAGATAAAAACAAAACCCAACACTGGTATGTGAAACAAAACACGAACAAGCCTGCAGGGAAGTGTGTTTTTTTTTTCTTTCTTTTTTTTTTATCTCCTCATGTTTTATTTTTGAGGATTTTCTGACGAGGCAGCATCCTTCCCAAATTCTCGCCATCCTCACATCACTGTGGAAGAATTCACATAGGCCTCTGACACCAACCTGGACACACTCAATGTCTCTTTAAATAAGCAGCTTTTTTTTTTTTTTTTCCCTTTTTGCTGACACACACTACACCTACACTTCCATATGCTGCTCTAAGTTATACACAGAGTTCACAACAGTCAGTAATGAGCTGTCCAAAACTTCCAGAGGGGAGAAAATAGATAAACTTACGGAGGTTTGTAGGTCTGGAAACATAGTGTTGTGAATGCATCCCGAGGGCCTCCTCCCCCCTGAACTGCTCACCTGGACACCCACCCTGCAGCACGCTGGCAACAGCCCTGTGAGAGAGAGAGAGAGAGAGAATGCGTGATGGTTGCAGCCACAATAAACTGTGCATGACATGGTTAATTTAATTATTCAGTTTGAATGCATTGACACACACAATCTATTTTTTTTTATGAAATTGTTCAGGGCAACTATGTGAAAAAAAGCACCTTCTCTGATGAATGGATAATATTTGGTTTCATTTGTTTTCAGTGGCAGTTGCACACACTCATTACCTCCTGGAACACACAATAAAGGTGTAAAAAAAAAAAAAAAGAGAGCGCGAAAGAGAATATTTCAACTGATCTCCAGTCAGATGAATACACGATGGTGCGCAATGCCGCCTTTACTCAAGTGAAAGAAACCGCCCCCGCCAGTTGAGAGAAGAGTAGATCACGTAATGTTGTGCCATAACCACAATGGATGGATTGGCAAGAATGGTAGGAGCAGACAGCAGTCACTCCTGTTTGAGGTGATGCTTTAAGTTGCCATGGTTTCCCATAAAGCACATAGCCACTGTGATGCAGCTATATGATATTCTTTATAGGTGTGAAAGAAGCTGCAGGTGATTTATGATATTGTGATTAATTCTACTGATATGTGTCCGATGTGCGTGCGGAGATGAGGACGGCACGTTGCGCGCGCCGGATCCCTGCGTGCGTAGGCTACTATACTGCAAGTCTCTTTGTAAACAAGCGAGCCGACGAGAAGACAGGGAGAGATGAAGAAAAGATGGTGAAAGAGAGACTTGTATACCTGGACATGTTCTCTCTTTGAGGCCGGTGCGCCTTTTCCAGCCCCAGCTTGGTGAAAATCCCCACGAGAGCCATAATGGCCACTACTCCACAAATGATGTAAACAATTAAGTTCGTCTTGTCTTTGGTGCTGTCGTGCATCTTGTTCATCTTTTTGTAGGGGGTCTGCCCGGTCTTCATCCACACCGGAGTGTCATAGTTTTTGCAGGTACTCTGGTCCAGACGCGAGTGCTTGTAGGAGCAGCAGAAGCGGAAGCCACAGGTGCCGCAGCAGTACAGATAATTGCCCGTTTTGCAGATGAACGGCGGGTCCCACTGGCCCATCACGTCGTAGTAACCCCGACATCTGTCCTCTGTGTGCGGGGTCTCCTCGGACACGCTCTCCTCCTCCCTGGAGCCGTTGGAGGTGGCGATCATCACGAATCCTCCGAGCAGCCCTGGCTCCCCGTCAGCCTTGCACACAAGCGCCATAACTTTGAGCAACAAGAAGCCGAGGAGGAAGTATCTCCCTCTCATCTTGTCTTCTCCCCCGTTCAACTTCACGCAGAAACAAAGCGACTTGGACAGAGGGGGAAAGGCGCACGTTCATGATAGGCTGGAAAGTCCACAAACATATATCCGAATAGCAACGCACCGTCATCCGCGCTCATGCACATCTTTCCTAACATATCATCATCCAGAAGGGGGGAAAAAGACGCGCAGAATGAAAACAATCTGCTGATCTTGACTGAATAAAACTAACTGCGCTCCAAGGCGTGCGCTCTGTTGCGCATTCATGCGTCTTCCCAGTAAAAGGCTTTCTGTAGGTTCAGGTTTCGCGTTTTAAGGAGTGCATCACTTCACTTATCCATCGGTGCGCTCTTACGCACAGGAGTAGGCAGAGACACAAGCTGCACCGAGGATGAGAGCGCAGTGAGCCAACAGAAAGAGCCGAGGGTGGGAGAGCATGGTGCGCAAAAGAAGAGGAGGAGGAAAACCGGGGAAGGGAGGGAGACTGCAAGGGCTGAGAACCAGAGAGAGGGAGAGAGAGAGAGAGAGAGAGAGAGAGAGAGAGAGAGAGAGAGAGAGAGAGAGAGAGAGAGAGAGAGAGAGAGAGAGAGATTCTTTATTTCGAAATATTATGACAAAAGCCCCCGAATACGCACATCACTATTCTGCTATGCGAGGAAAGACGTGGGAGCCCTCATTTTTGGTCCACTTTACGCCTTTCCAGTTGTAGGTTGGCCATTGTTTGAGGACAGTGGTACAATGGCTGGTGGCTGACAGAGCTTCTCAGAAAAGGGAAAGCATTTTGGAAAAGAGTTCTTCACCAAAGAATTAACCCCGGTAAATAATGCCTGAATCCCCAGAGGGCTTTGGTATAGGCCCAGCTTCCTTTGTTCACATCCAAATGAAATAACCACAGATTATGAAAATGAAAGCATTTATTAGACATTTTTTAACACCTTATCAGGCAAATGATTGCAGTGGCTTGCAATGGTATTCATAGCCCTTAAACATTTGCATATTTTGTCACATCACAGCCGCAAATGTAAATGTATTTTATTGGGATTTGATGTGATAAATCAACATAATGTTCCACATATTTGTGAAATGGAAGATAAATGCTACTCAATTTTTTTTAATTCAAAATCTTGTTTGCAAAAGTATTGTGCACCCCTGAGTCGATACTTAGTAGAGCCACCTTTAGCTGCAAACCTTTTGAGGCATGTCTCTACCAGCTTTGCACATAGACTGCCATTTTTTGCCCATTCTACCACACGAGTATGCTTTAATCCAAACCATTCCCTTGTAGCTCTGGCTGTATAAGCTTGTTGTCCTGCTGGAAAGTGAACCTCCACCACAGTCTCAAGTCTTTTGCAGATTCTAACACGTTTTCCTCCAAGATTCCCCAGTAATTGTCTCCATCCATCTTCCCATCAACTCGGTCCAGCCTCCCTGTCACTCCTGACTGAGAGCATCCACACAGCATGATGCTGCCACCACCGTTTTTTACAGTGGGGACAGTGTGTTCGGGGTGATGTGCAGTACACAGCGTTTTGCATTCGTCCAAAAAGGTTCATTTTGGTCTAATCTGAGCAGAACATGTTTGCTGTGTCTCCAACATGGCTAATTGCAATCTGCAAACAGGACTAGTTCTGGCTTTGTTTCAACATTGGCTTTTTTCATGCAACTATTCCATTAAGGCTCGATTTATGGAGCCAAGGCTGATAGTTGTTCTGTGGACAGATTGTCCCACCTGAGCTGTGGATCTCCGTAGTTTCCCCAGAGCTTCCAAGGCCTTCAATGTATTCACTTCAGCTGTATCTAAACTGAAATTAGATTGCACACAACTTGCCTTTATTTTCTAATTAGGTTACTTATGGATTGTACTCCTGGATTGTATTTATTGGTATCAAAGTAAAGGGGTATGAACACTTTGGCATGCCACACTTACAAGTTTTTTATTTGGAAAAAGAAAAAAGAAAACCAGTATTACAATAAACATTTTGATAGGTGCTTCCCTTTGCTTATGGTAAAGTATAACTGCTGTCCAGTCAGTGTATTTGAATAACACATTTAACTTGAGCAAATCAAACTAAGTAGTACAAGTTTATTTTCAAACGTATACCTAACCCAATGCATTGTAATTCATATTTTGAGTTATTGTTTGCAAATAAGCAATCATATAGAGGGTTGATGAACAAACAATTAGAAATGGATTATGTTTAGGGATTATTTTGGGTAGAAAATGATGAATTGTGTACAGCACATAGAGAAATGTAATGTAATCACCAGCCAATTAATCTTTATTTGTAGAAATTAAAATCATAACCCAGGCTTTAGTTGTCTTTTAACTGTTTGGACAAAGTTAAAGAGAGAATAAGTAACCGTTTTTTTCTTTATTTAGAGATAATCGGTATTGTAGTCCCACAAACAGTTATTCCTTCTCAGTGACGTAAAGAAGATGGATGTGCAGTTATAAAGGCCTCTCTCCATGGTGCTGAAATGGTCTAGCCTCTGTCCAAGGTCCTTGTCTTTGTGTGCACCAAAAGCAGTGGGCAGTGAGTGACAAAGACAAAAAGTGAACTGTGGAAAATGTTTAGATTGTCGAGGCTTTTCTGTGCAAGTTTGATGAGGCGAGCAAAATAGCAGATTAAGATCACAATGTAATTCATCTGTGTGGACAGAATTGTGTGTGCTTGTTGTTTTCTTTGTTTCTCTCATTTTTCACTGCTCTTCGGGCAGTCTTGTCGAGGTTGTACTTAAGAGAAACTCCAATGGATTAGAGGGATTCAATGCATTTAGTATTGCTAGTGTTTGGCTCTCTTATGTAAAGAATACATACGTCATTAATGAAACACCGTGAACAGTAAACGTGGCTTTTTGTTCTTGGCTTGATCATTTGACGGTTTGCAACCTATTAAAGTGGCACCTTGTGTGTCTGTGTCTGTGTCTGTGGGCACTTGATGCTAAGCCTGATTGAACACCAGCTTCAGCCATCCAACCATTTTTTTTATATACAGTTTATCACAGGGCAAACACCAAGAGACAAACATCCACACTAAAATATGCACACCGATGAGCAATTTAGGGTAATTAATTAACTGTGCATGCAAGTCTTCGGTCTGTGGGAGGAAACCAGAGAATACCCACACAGAATAAGCAATCTTGAAAAACATTGGTATAAAACCTGTGACATTCTTGCAAGAGAAGGTGAGAGAATTCAGTTTTTTTTAATTCAATCGTATTTCTATAGCACCAAATCCAACACATTTTATTTAATTTCAAGGCACTTTTACAGAGAAAATCACAACAATTCCACATCAGCAAGCATGAGCGATGGTGTAAAGTAAAAACTCCCTTTTTAACTGGAAGAAATCAGCGGAACCAGACTCAGAGGTGAAGACTTTTTGCAGAACCAGACTCCGGTTGAGGTTAGGAGGTACAAGGAGAGAACTAGATAGGACAGTGACAGAGAACTACAAGCAAACAGACATAAATCCACTGGCTGCAGATGTGATGGGGGGCAGGGGGCTCAGACCACCAACGTCCAGTTCTACTGTCAGTGATCCAGACCACAAGAAAGAGAACGTTAGAGGGCAATGAGAAAGGAAAGACGCTTGGTGCAGTAAAGCTCTTCCAGCACTCATAACCTATCACGGTTTAACTAGAAAATGGTCCAAAGTGGTCTGGACCAGCCCTAACTGTAAGCTTGATTAAATAGAAAAGTCGTAAGCCTATGTTAAATGTTAAAAGCGACTGAAACTGGGAGCTGGTTCCACATGAGAGGAGCCTGAGAGCTGAAAACACAACTCCACCTTGATGGCTAATGTCGCCATGGGGACACCAAATTAGATTTTCATTAAAGAAATCAATAGGTGAAGGCATAGTTATGGTTTATGGGAGCGCGCGCGCGCACTCAGGCACGCGCACTCCCATACGGGACGTGAAGTTGGAGTGGAGCCACCCGCAGAGGGAGAGCAGCGGCTCACAGCCGCCACACCACGGACCCTCCTCAAGACAGCCTCACAGGTCCCTCCACACCAGCTCTATAACCGGCGGAGGCCATGGCCGACAGCGAGGACGTCTTCCTTAGGGCCAAACATCGGACATTCAGAGGACTCACTGAAGGTAACTCGACTCCCCGTTAGCCGCGTTAGCTTCGCCGGCTAACTCGCAGTGCTAACTCGGCTGTTACACAAGTTGTTGGCGGCTGCGGTGAATTAATGATCCGACTGAGATAAAGCTGTGTCCTCACAGGTGCTCTGCAGGTTTTTGTTTCGTTTAAGAGGTCGGTGCTGTCCGCTGTGGCCAAACACGGGGGCTAGCTTGCTAGCTTGTGTTTATATTGTAGTGATCGTGGTGTATTTCTGTCACGCGTGTGTCTCTACACAACTTGTTATGGACTTGTAGTGGGAGTGCACCGGGGCAGTGATCTCTGGCAAAACCTGTGCATTCATCACAACTTGAGGATCGGGTAGAAACTTCTGTGTTTCAACATGACTCAGATTTCTAGAGGACACTAGATGTGAATGTTTCAGTCCTGCAGGCATGATATTCAGAGGTTCCCTCCGTGTTGTCTGCCCTTTTAAGTCTGTTGAGTTTGTTAGCACCTCCTGCTGGAAACCACTTAACCACTTTCATTGAAGCCAAAGGAAATGAAATATTTACTCTTCCTCAGCACTTTAATCTAAAAAAAAAAAGATGATTGTTTTCTGAGAGTGCCACCTGAGAAATCTGAACAAATGTGAGTAATGTAATGTTGCAGCAGACAGTTTCTTCCTATCTCCTGTCTTGATTATTTTTCTATGGAAAAGTCATACATCAGTCTCCTGTGAGAAATATTGTTCAACGAAAAAACTGCCAGGGGTTGATGTGAGTGCTGCACAACACACATTGTCTCAGAATTTAGGGAAATGACAAATGATATGGCTTAAACAAACACCTGGCGCATGCATGCACATCGACGTGACATATGGAAATGAATGCACACTCTGGTGTGCCAGTGTGATTTGCATACATCCCTTTTGCAGGACAAAGCACTGCTCGCTGACGTGAAGAAATCGGTATGAAAATCGGTTTCCAGGTTGTTCTTTCCAGGTGCAGGAGTCTAAGATATGTCTGTGAAAGTTTCTTATCTGTTTTAATAAAGTCAACTTTAAGAAGTCGGTGTTGGTGTTCAGTCAGAGGCTGCTGCGATGAAACTGGGCTTAAGCCACAGCAGGAAAACATAACTTTTAACTGCGCTGATCTCGCCAGCCGGCTTGATTTTAAATTCATCAACAGTTCTCACTGTTTGCCGCAAAAATCATGAGCAGTCCTCCAGTGAGTACTCATAAGTTAAGATCAAGGCCAGGCTAGTTTGGACTGAAGGCATTCTGGAGTAATTTGGTTAAGGAGATGATGGCGATAATCATAAAAGTAGAATGTGTTTTCCCTCATCATCTCATAAATGTCAATTACACCGAGGGGATCATTGTCAAGCTTTTACTCATCTTGTTCCCAGGAGCGAGACTCCCTTTGTCACTCTTTCTTTTCCCTATCTTTGCTCAAGTTTCTCTGGAGGACAGAATTAACATAAACTCATTTGGGAGAGAGATACATGGAGAGCATGTTAAACATGGAGGATGCTGAACAGCCAGCAGCCCCTGCTGAGTGTGAGTGAGTAGGGATTTGTGCAGAATGCAGATGTGGACTCTCCACAGTGACAGACAGCCGTTCAGAACCACAGTGGTCCTGCTTCCTCTCCTCCTGGACGAACTCGGATCGCTGTTGTTTACTCCTTCTCTTAGCATTCGCCCATTGTCAAGGCCACACCGAGAGTCCGTTTCCATATCTCTTGTGTCTTTCATGTCATAGCTTGTCACTGCCATCAGGCAGTGCTTCACACTGAAAGGCGTGCATTGTTTGCTTTGTTAATTAATATTTGACAGTGATTAGATTGCTGCGGTCAGTTGTGTAATATGAGGGTTACGTAAAACACTTTTTATTTGCCATTCATTAGCCACCATGTAGCTCTTTGTTAATTATTCAGCACTGGTTGCTCATACAAAAGACATGTACGTCATGTCGCAATTAAATTTCGTCCAATCCGCTCATTGACACAAGGCCTTACGCCAGTGAATAACTGAGGCTGTGGTGATACAGGATCTGCAAAGCTTCTATACCACGGTTTCTATTATTTTGTGAAAACATGTAAGCTAGGGGTCTCGCACTCAAATGGGGGCAACTGCTGGCAAAGTCATCTAATTGGAGATTCATTTATATCTGCATCTGTAGAATCAAAAAATGCACATTTCATTTCTGAAAATGTGTTTTTTTATTTCAAATACTGTACTCTAAAGTAAAACTGCATTCTCACCTCTTTCTTAAATATCCCCATTGTAGCTATTTGATGTAACAACTTGTAAATAAATGGTTACTCTGTACTTAGATCTTAATATACTTTTTAGATTTAGCTGTAGGATTTAACATACTCACTGACATTCCTTTTATGATTCGAAGTCGCGCTCCAGGGAGCTGATGGGGAGGGTCAAGGGTCTTTCTGAGGCACCCACAGTGGTGAACTCCAGTTCTTCTCTAACCTCTAGGCCACCACTGCCTCCAGACTAGTGGAAGTGGCTCCCATGAAATGCGCTCAATCCATCCAGTGGGAGCAGTTTTTGGGTTCACTGTCTTGCTCAAGGACATTTCTACATGTGGATAGGAGGAGAACCTGAAACCTTACGACTGAGAGACGACAACTATACAACAGAGCCACAGCAGCAGTCTTGCAGCTGAGCACTCTTCCTAATTGTTCTTTGGGGATAAATGAAGTTCTTAGGAGTGGAAGTCAAGCCAAATGGGCAAACAAACAAACAATCAATGACTGAGTCAGACATTCTAAACTATGGAGAAAATCTTGACTCCATATCAGAACATTCTTTGACCAGGAACATGGTTGCAGCATGAATCGTATCTGGCGTCATGATCAGCCAAGCCTTCAGTGCGTGTGTTAAACCCTGTACAACAACAGGTGAATGGGGATAAATCCAACCATTCGATTTTGCTGGATTACTTAAAATGTATGTAAATTGTTTCACTGCTTTATGTGCGTTCATGCTCCAGATGCAGAGCGAGAGTGGACCGGCCCGTTCTGCTTCATCCAGGCAGCGGACCCTCAGCTGGGACTGATGAAGGCCTGGAGGGAGGGCGACTGTGACGGCGGCGGGGACGAATGGGCGGAGGAAGTGGAACTGACCAAGCAGGCGGTGGAGGCGATGAACCAGCTCCGACCCAGACCGAGGTTCATGGTGCTGTGTGGTGACCTCGTCCATGCCATGCCAGGTACGGACCCGGCACAGGAAGTCAGCATGCTCGGTTTGAAATACCTTTAGAAAATGTTGCCGTGTCAAAAAGTGAAAAACCACAGTATCACAATCATAGTCTATCAACAGGTGTTTATGGGAACCACCAAGAGTGATTCCTGCAGTTGGTGTTTCATGAAACGTGTGGTGATGAGCTTTTTCTTAGTGTTTTGATACTTTTAATGAGCAAGCAGTGCTCGGTGATTTGGGATTCTCCTAAAAAATAGTAAACACCAAGTCGTTGCAAGTGAAAACAAAGTATCGCAGCGAGCGGCGTTTCCCAGCAGAGACCATCTTGCTGCCAGTAAAAATAAGAATCAACCAGTGACAGTGCCAAGTGTTCGGTGGCGTTTTAAGGACTCAATGTCAACTCACAGACACCAATCACATGTGGTTTCCTCAGCGATTTTCAGTTGGATTGAAAAATACTACAGAGGCCTTGAAAGTGTTGTCTGGTGGCATCTGGTACCTCACGCAGGCTGGAAAAGCTGCACTGTTTTTCAATTGTGCGACTTGGCTTTCCCAAATGACTGATAACAGCAAAGTGTTCGGGAACACAAGCTGTGAGTTTGCCTACTGTTTTACCATTTCACTCCAGTCAACTTGTTTGCACCTCATTGGTATTGAATAGTTTGGACTCGTTTATTCCCTTTGTGATACTCAGTGGAGATTGGTTTTGCACCTAGTTTTATCCACCTAACTTCTGTTTCACACTGTCTAAATAAACTGTTTGATTGTGGTGCTTCTTTTTTTTTTTTTGTAACGGGGGCATCAAGCAGCGAGGTCATGATTAGCAGTGTGATTGGACTGGAACCATCCTGAAACATTTATGAGACCGAGTCACAAAAGTTTATACCTTAGCTCAGGTCTTTTTAGTATATGTTTGAAAGTCAAAATCTGCCCTTTCCAGTTGAAATCCTACTAGTACCATTTTTTTTTTTTATTATTCTAGTTATCATTTCAGTTTGCTTCACACTATTTGTCCAGCAGTGGCAATAAAAGGTTCTATGTTGTTAAAACCGCTCGCCTTAATGCTGTACAAGTACGAAAATGGTCACGCCATGAAAAAATGCGCATAAATCGTGCGTGTGAAGAGCCGCACAGATTTGTTTTACCTTAAAGACAAAGACACTCTCCTTCCTGGGCCACCATCAAACACCAAACTGCCCTCCTGTTGCAGAGGATTTAAAGTACAAGATTGAGGAACAAGTCAGCCAAGAAGCAAGCAAATGTTAAGCAATGTCATTTAGGTTATATGAAATCATCCATTCATCTTCTAAACTGCGTCACCCAGTTCAGGTGTATTGGAGCCAGTGTCACATAAAAACAGTGGCAAAGTGTGACAGACTAACCATGTGTTATACATTTAGTCTTCATCATACATTTTACAAGGGACGAAATTATTAATATTGATTGGTAAATTATTGTACTCTTTGCAGTGCTGCAGCACAATGAAAGTACTTTGGGTTTACCGTCTTTGTTGCGAAATATAGCTGCTTTTCTGTGCATTTCACCTACCAAGACACTCGATATCCTCCTGTAGGCTTAAATGTCATTCAGCGTAAAATGATTGCGGGATTATTTCTCACTATCGCCATATCTGAGATATATATCAGGTATTTGTTCTGATGTTTGAGTCTCACTTCACCTCATGATGTGTGGAGGTCAGACTTATCATCAGTGATCTTTCCTGTCATGTCCACTGGTGGCTTCTGTTGTCAATCCACTGAGCTCGAGCTGACGCTGATCAGGCAGGAAAGCGCTTGTTAAAGAAGCTTTTATGTCAAGGTCAGAAATATTTCTCATAAACGTAAAATGGTCTAAAAATGCTTTCTTACTGAAACCATAAAGAGTCCCACAGTTGTCCCTCTGGCGTACAGGATTGCAAACAGGCTTGAGATGTCATCTCTGCCTCATTGTGAGATACGGCTGTCATTTTGGCGCCTCGGGCCGAATTGATTATTTCTGACCACAGTGCACCAGGTGGGAGAGGGTTGCGGCTAACGGCAAAATCAATGCAAGTATACATGTCTGGTAGTGTTAAATGGCCTTTGTCAAAAGATGTAATCCAACCAAAAAGGGCACCTTTAATGATTTATTTATTTATTTATTTATTTTTGTTGACGTAAACATTTCGAAAGGTTGATGTCAGCTGTGAAGAATTTATATAAACACCGCTGCTGCAGGTTGTTGGCACAAGCAGAGCAAATATGACATTCATCGGTCTTTAAGGAGAATGTGTAAAATATATATATATATATATATATATATATATATATTTATTCTCCGCAGTGAAATGCTCTTTAATTAATGCATTCTCTGAAGAACATCAACATTGAGATAGTCCAGAAGCAAAATATTCCTCACTGAGGTGAGTTTGAACATTGGCTTTCTCTTATTTCCCAGCCAGTCTGTAAACAACATGTTCCCAAATGACGGCGTCTGATATTTATCTTTAAAAAACAAAGTGCTTCTGGCTATTCTCAGACTCCGATGATGATGATTTCAGCCATTGATCACAAAAGACAGACTTAAAATTCATGCCCAATTCCCCCCAAAAATATATATCGATATGACGTAGCCACCGGTGTATTTTTGGTGCAACAAACTCATCAGCTGGGAGCACAAAAAAAGTTAGTTGCCTCCCCTTTTCATGAAGTTTACTGTGTAAACAGCAGACCCCCTGTGACAACATGCAATATTTATCTATAAAAAGCACCTGGTTGCCTTCGAGGTATTTGCAGGAAGGCAAAGTTTTGCTTTTCTGAAATGACGAAATAGTGCTGGAGAAGACTACCAGTTTCACGTGGAAAATGAAATCCGTCTTCTTGTCCTTCATTTGGTTTTTGAGTAACACCCACCAGTAGGATTTGTTGGGTTTTTGCCATCAATCTCATTCTGGGAGATGCATGTTAAATCTGTGGTAACCAGGACAGCAGCTTTGCTTCTTTTTGCCACAGTGGCAGCTGGTTTCCTCTCGTGTGCCAAACGCGTCCACTGTTAAGCCAGCAAAAAAGATTTTTTTTTAGGTTAGGACCAGGTTAGAAAATTGCTGGCTGCTTCCAGAAATGGTCTGTCGAGTATACAAAATAATCACTTTGCTGCTCATTTCCCACCTTGTTTGGAACTGACACTCTGTGTTTTGTTCAATTTTCGCTCTCATCTGTTTGTTTCAGCGGTGACAGAGATGTTGTGATTAATACTACATAGCCTGGAATAGACCAAGTCATGCTATTCATAAAGCAAAACACGGTTTTGAGCTGTAAACGGTGCATTTTCTAGCAGCGGATTTTGACTGTGTGCATCATTGAGCGTTCATGGCAAGTGGACATTTTTTATTGACGTAAGAATGATGAAGTGAAATGAGTGGCGTGTGTGCGTGTGCGTGCGTTGCCACGACCCAATGGCGAGGTAGTGTGGAGCAAAAAGAGCCGCGAGCCGTCCAACTGACTCAGACCACCTTTGCATGACAATTAGGGGACTAGCATGAGGCTCCTGCTTGGCCTGGAGGAATGGGCACAGGAAGAGGGGGGGGAGTTAGCAGGCGAACCTCACTGTCTTCTCCATCTCTGCACATGATCTGTCTCGTAGCACTTCCGCTATGTGTTGACACGTTTGGTCAGATTATGGTGAAAGTTTTCATGTCCCCGATTTGAAGAATTAAATAAAAATAGAATGTATGGTGCAGCGTGTCTTCTGTAAAATGTCCTTGGCTTTGAAAATTTATCTCAAGGCAAACGATTCCTATTCCCAGGTATGGCTTGGATTTATCACATAGCAACACTTGCTTTCATTTTTTTTTTTGGGGGGGGGGGGGGGGGGGGGTCATAATGACCACCAATTTTAACTGTACAACCGCAGTCACGAGCCCACCTGGAGCTGCCTCTCCCGATCATCTCAGTCTCGCCGTAGGCATCCAAGTATCCTTATCATCTCCATGACTGCACCATTTATACCAAAACACACCCACTCTTCACCACACGTTCTCTTCCCCCATGTCCCTCCAATCAGTTGCATTTAGAGGTTGGAGCTGGATCGATTTCACATGCATTGGGACAGTACACAGTGTAAGCGAAGGGTTTAAACACAAAGGCCTTGGGGACCTTTAAACATTGCGGCGTCTGCCCTTGTTACCGTCAGCGCTGGCAGAGCAGGTTGTGCGTGCCATCCTCATTACTCGCCACGTCCGTCACTTGCTTGGCAACCGGGCTGTGGCATCAATGGGGAGGAGGGAAGAGATATTATAGCCGGAGCTGCTCCTTCCGTCTCTCGGCTGACATTTCCCCTTAAACTGTTTATTTACAATACAGAATGAATGGGTGGCGGCCAGCGGAAGCTGGCTGTCAACCGGCATTGTCAACACTGCTGCCTGTCGGCGACAGGAAATTGGCAACTGTATTTTCTGTTCCCACGGATTTCACTCTCCATCTCTCCTCTTCATTGCGCTCACATTTTCTTTTTGCGTCCGTGTCTCCTGCTCCTGTCATCTGTCTGTTCTCTTCGGTAAACAGCTGAGGTCACATGCTTTGTTCCCTATTTTGACAACCTTCATTTGCAAGTCTGACACCGCCACGCAAACACACTAATTTATTTGCGCCTCTGATGAATCTATTTGAAGCACCGATGTGAATTAAATCTCGTGATGACAAATCAGAGCTTCTGTTTGTTTGCGCAATTGCTCTGGAAAAAAGCTCCATTGTTGGTGTCAAGTTTGTGCTTCACACTTAGGTTTTAAGATCGAGGAATTGTTGGCTATTTTACTTTCCTATCTTTTTAAAGACTTGATAAAGGAGTCATAATCAGGCGCTTTCATGTATGCAAGTTAGATAAAAACTCAATGGACTCAAATGTGCTCTATAGTTTCTCTTCACAGTTTCCATGAGGAATAACCACTCGCCCAAACTGAACAATGTTAAGTGTAATTAACACTGTGAAAAACGTCTCCCAGCAGTGTCTTCTCATCTAGACCTTTACTGATATAAAGGTCTGCGATACCGATTCCCCATTTCCTCCCCGATCCCAGCTTGAAACCACAAGAGACGCTTTCTCATCTCAAGGTCTTCCTTCAATCTTGTCTTGTTTCTCTCCCCATCTCTGCCTATCTGCTCCCTTATTTCCACTTTCTTGTGCCTTTCTCTCACTTGCTTTCAAAGCTGACAAATGAAGAGGATAAAGAGTATGGGTCGGGCGCAGAAGGAGGAGATGGGTTGGGGTGGGTGTGAGATGGAGAGCTGATTAGATTAGAGAAACATGCTGGACTTGACACTCTCCTAATGAGCACTACAAAGGATTCGAGCTGCGTCCCAAGGGTTTCATAAGAGATGATACAGCAGGGAGGAGTGTGTTAAGTATGTGTACGCATGAGTACAAAACTCACAAAGGTGAAGTAAAGGTTATCTTGGGACCTCCCTGTCCTCTCTGTTACAGTAGAAACCGCTTTAATTGCCATTGAAGAGTGATAACATGTGACTCAGTGGGATTCAGAAGCAGAGAAGAGGAGAGACTGTTGAGGAAAAATGTTTATTTTGTATGGGGTTTTTTGGGAGGTGGGGGGCATGGAAGGAAGTTTTGTGTGTGTTTACCAGATGGTTTATCCAGTCCATGTGGGCGGTAATAGGTTTCTTTGGGAGTTTGAGACAACTAGAAATGTAGACATGTTTCCCTGTTACCGATTCACAGAGGCCCAAGAGATGCACAGTTAAAATGTCCGGACGGAAAGATCCTCTTTCAACAAAGTCCTGTTGTATGTGTCTATGAACGGCTACAGACATAAGATGGGCTTGTGTGTCTTGCATGCTATATTCAGGAGAAGTTGGACCGGTTCCAAACAGGTCTGCTCAAAAACATGGCAATCTTCTGACAGCAAAAATAACTTGTCCTTTGTGTTTGACTGAATGAGATGAAAATGTCTGAAAAAGAACAGTCAAGGTTGTTGAAGGCAGCATGAATGCATCGTGACATGCAGTGGTTGCATGATGTAATCCTCTGTTTTGGTGTACCTGCTGTTCTCATAGGCTTTGTGGTCTGAATCTTTGGGCTTCCTTTAATGATCTTTTCACTTTTAGAGATGTGTTTGAGTCAGACTCTTACAGACTGCAAAAAAAAAAAGCGATAATCTAGTCTAGGAGTGTCCAACTTCATTCCTCTAAAGTCAGCGTCCTGCATGTTTTATGTGTCTCCCTGCTTCAGCATACCTTAAATTATTATGGGTGACTCTCATCTATAAAACTACCAAGTCCCAGCAAAATATAGACTGGGAGTCATGACACTCTGGAGGGCACCACTGTTGTTAATTGTCCACCTACTCGCACATGTGCAGAAGAGGTGTTCACTATGTCCGGGGTGCACATGCACAGTGTCAGCTCTTAGAAAGCTACCCCTTCTACACGGAGGGTTAGAGTTGGTGCATTTTTTGAAAGTTCTACTTTGGGGGCCATTTTCAAAAAGTTGCATTTTCGGCGACTCTGAGCACCGGTGTCGTGTAAACAGACATTCAAAACGCAAATGAAAGTTTTCCGTTTTCACCCTAAAACCTTGTCGTGCAAATGGAGCGCCAGTGCCAATGTCACCCTCAACACAAGCACTCCAGTATACAGCTGAGAGAACCACACTGCAGCATAAGGAGGATGTTGGTCAGTTCAGCTGAGATGTGGGCATGTTTCAGTGTGTCTGAAATGAGTTTCTGAACACTCATGTTCGGCCGATCGCAGGCAGTATGGAGATACATGTGTATGTGAAAGGTTGTGGGATACACTTAAACTTCACCCCTGGCTCAGAACTTGTCACAAACTGCCAGCTTCCGCTACATCAGCATTACCTGTCGTTGCATGCTGGAGTTAGTCACAAACACAGAGGTCTCCACAGGGTGAAAATGCAGTTGTTAAGGTGTAGAAAATGTATGTGACAGCAAGACCCCACGCACTGCGAGTCTCGACAGCCGGCTCTTTCAAGGAAATAGAGAGGAGTGCTTACAGTGTTGGACAGGCTCAACGAGAACCTGCCAAATACTCCTGTCAGGGTTTGAGAATCAGTGTTGCAATCTCATTAAAAGAACAAGGCCTTTCAGTCAGAGCCCCACAGAGAGCAAAGTGCTGCATTGTGTTATTTATTCGTGTGCACCCTGCTCTGTAGACAAATGATTTTTCCGAAAAAGAAGGATGTAGTGTAAGGATATGAAACGAAATGTTTTAAAAATCCTAAAAAGTCATTATCATTTCCTGTGAATTACAAATCCAGATTTTGACTGAAATTGATGAATGTGGAATGTATTTTGTTATTTCCAATTTTTACAATTCCATCCTTCCATCCATTGATCCATCTTCTATCTCTACCTCGCGGGGTTCTGGAGCCAATCCCAGCCTATTGTGGGTGAGGGCAGGAACAGGCCGCCATTCTGTCACAGGGCAAACACATATAGTCAAACAACCAGACACACTCACATTCACACCTAGGGGCAATTTAGTGGGAGTGCTAACCACTGCACCACCGTTCTATCCATGAGAATTTTGCAAGCAGTTACATAACTTAATGGGTGATTAAAAGAGCATTTTCGAGGGACAGGGCCTCTCAGAAGAAGTAGTACTCATCCATGATAAACAGCTTAAACAATTTGTGAAAAAGGTTCCTCCAAATAAAATTGCAAAAACTGTGAATATCCCATCATCTCATCAATGATGTATATGCAGAAATAATTGTGCTCAAAGGAGCAAATATTTGACGCTATTGAGTTGGGTCGTGCCTCAGGCACCTCTGCAATAATCAACAAAAACGGTTGAACTGACAACAGAGCTGCCCTGCAAGCTGCAACCTTCCATTCTGAGAATCTTGCAGTGGAATTTGTTGCCTACGCATGTACACTTGACACGTAGATGTAGATCATGCAGATCTGGAAATTTAAATCACCTTACCTTGTGTCTGAACACCTATAAACACCCGAGCTAGAACCTTTTAAATGTATGTCAATGATATCATAGTCTATTTGAGGACATTATGGCTGCTCCTGTTGCCCTCTGCAGGTCGAAAACCTGTGATTCTATTCCATGGAGCTACTTCTGTTCGGCTTCACCCTGTCTTTTTGCATTATGGATTCATCCACACAATCATTCTTTATTACTCCACGGTCAGACATCTTAATTTGAGGTTTGGTTGAGGATTGGTTTTGAGTTGTAAGGTGCAGATGGTTGATTCATGGTTATGCCATGTTAGCAGATGGCTGTGGTTGAGGGCAGGCAGCTGGTGGTTTGAGGAAGCAGAAGGCGTCGCAGCATCCCTGCCACTCTGTGTGGCTACCAGTGCTATTTATTCTCATTTATTTATCCACAGAAAATTAAGTGTGGCGAAAGGGTTCTTATTGAGGTGATAGTGTTCTTATTCACATTACTTGTTGTTATTTATCAGAACTCTTGTGCAATTTTTTTTAAAGCATCAGTGCTCATCTCCCTCTAGAGTTATCACTATGTCACTACTGCAGTGTTTGGTTCTACCTGCTGTGAGGATTTTTATTAGATCAAGTAGCCACAAGACTCCCACAGATTCACAGTTACTTATTGTGCGTGAACACTTGTTGCTTAGTGCCATCCCGGGAGTGGTGTTTGCTGTAAGTCTGGCATGTTTGAGAAAAGGGACTAGTCTGCACCACACTAGGGTTAGGCAGTCATATCGATGTTGGTGAATGACTGACTTTATTGCTAGAAGTTTGTTGGGCCAATAGTTTAAGCAAATGCACTTCCTCCGTTTTGCAACTCTGCAGCCCGTGAACCACAACTAGAGCTTGCATGTGCGCAAAGGAACCCCCCTCCTTTTTCACGACAGTCTGCTGCTTTTCACAATTTTCAAATTGCTTGATTTTGTTTTGTGCAACAAGTGTCCATCAGCGTAAAAGAGAGATCGTGAGCAGTAATGGTGACACTATACAATGAAGCAGATGGATGACATTTTCAGCATTTCCTTGCTTGTAGATTTTATAAATGTTTCTCCTCCAAAATAGCTTGAACACAACAATCTGTGTTTTTGAAGCTCACATTCCCTATTTGTGGGTGATCAATCCAACGCTTTGTGAATTCTACTTAACAATGATAGGGAGAGCCCACATCGAAGGATCGAAAAGCGACATCGTTCTGAGCGCTTGGCCGCCACAAGCCAGTTATCCATGTGGTAACGTTTCTGACACCTCCTGCTTGAAATCCAAGAAGTCAGAAGGATCATGAGGCCCTGCTTTTCACGGTCTGTATTCGTACTGTGCGCTGTGTTCATCCAGCAAAAAAGCCAGCTATACTAAAAACCGTGCACATTATCTGTTGCCCCAGAAATATGCAATATGGGAGGGAAGACAGTTGATACAGATCAATTATGCCTCATTGGGAAACGCCTTCAATAACTTGTTCACCCTTAGATGATGTCAAGCATAAAATGTGTTTTTCTGTTCTCCGTCACGAAGCAGCGCCACTGGAGCTGATGACAAGGTCAAGTGCCTTGCTAAGGGGCACATTGACTGTTACAAATGGTGTTTCTCATTCACATCTTCTTCACTTACCCTCAGAGTTGAACACTCACAGAGACTGACCTTATACAAATAAAAACTTGTGAATAAATGTCTGAAGTGGTACAAATCAATTTGTCTGTGACAGCAGGGTGAGCTCCGAGCTACAAGCTGCAATAATTGCTTCAGCATTTTAAATGTCAATGCTTGTGCCCCTCATTCACCATCCTAGTTTCTGTTAGTCAGGCTGCCTTTGTTTGTGATTTTGGCAACGGTCAATTGTTGTAATTGTGAAATAATGTGTCGGCACTGTTGTGGCTTCAGCTGTCATCATTTTCACAATTCAGCTTCAAGCTGTTGGTTCCACTGAGAATAACCAGATGTTTGATTGCTTCATGTAATTTTCTACACAAAACAATGTTCAGACGACTTGTCGTGTTACTAATAAATTATGCTTCCAAGCCTCGCGCGAAAGCATATTTTTCCATGATACTGAACTTTGCCAATTTCATGTTGACAAGATATCGTGCATTTTGATAAGGGCAAGGTTGGGGTTCAAATTTCATCACCCTAGAATTCCACTAAGGTCAATGGTGTGAAACTTATTCCAAGTGAAATATCTTGTTCACAATCTGCTGAAACAGCAAGCAGCATTTTGATTGCGGGAAAGCTGAAAACAATGTGGTTAGCATACCAGGCCACGAATAGGTGAAGTTGTTATTTGTGATGACAGCACACACACATGTGTACAGAGAACAATACATTATAAACATTAACAATGGCAAGTACACGGCTATTCGTATGGACAGACAATAAAGTTGAACTGCTATTATAGGTGACTCTCAACTAATAAAAGTACCAAGTCCCAGGAGAATATGGATTGGGAGTCATGACACTCTGGAGGACAGAGGACACCATTTTTGTTGTTGTCCGCATACTCGCGCATGTGCTCAAGAACTAATTACTACGACAGTGCTGCACATATGCTGTAGTGGTGCTTTCATAAAATTGTGTTATCATCTACATGATGTTGGAAGCATTTTCCCAAAAAAAACGGTTTTCCACAGAGATGGAGACAGTTTTTGCTTTTCCTCCCACCTTGGGAGCAATTTTCAAAATGATGCAAACGTTGTTGATGCAAAAATTTACCCCCAAAACTCAGCAAAAGTTTTCTGTTTTCACTTAAATGTAAATGGAACCTAAAGTTATTTCCAGGTTAATGATTGAATACTTTTTTTTTTTTAAACTTCTCTCAAAGAGCCACTGGTTAAAGAGTAATAATGTTTTCCTTTATTTATCACCAACGGACTTGAGCATTTCTGCTATTTGAACCCATTTTGGATTCATCATGTTTACATGCTGACTCGTAAGCAATTGCTGACAATTTGCAATCTGTTGACCTAAAAACAGTGGGTGTGCAAACTACCTAGAAGATGAGCAGCCTCAGTTCGCATAGCAGCATACCTCATCCAGATGAAAGTGTCATTTTCAGTAACTTCAGTTATTTATGCCAAACTTTATTTACAGAGTTGCAGGCAGTTTTACTGACTGACATTTACTGGACATGAGAATGGAATCATTGTTCCTCCGTTATGACCTGTTGTGGAAGAGGGCGAGAATATGCTCTCATTTGAATCAAGCATGTTGCAAAAGGAAGAAACGCATGGACTTGTGAATATGAAAGAGGAAACACTGTGTGCAATTAATTGCAATTTAAACAAACAAAAAAAAATTCATTATTCCACTCACAGCCCTGGTTTTAAACCTTTTCTCCCTCAGTCATGCACAAGCTGTTCTGTCGGAAAAGGCTCTTATGTAATGAGCAGTATCTAAACATCCAAGGAAACGTTTGCAGCAGAAGTAGGCCAGTAAAATAATTACTCAGATGAATAAAAGGAGGATGAAATGGGGGAGAAGAGAAAGAAGACGGGATAACTTAAAAGCAAGGGATGATAGGTTTGTTTGATATAAATTCTAAATTATAAATAGATGTGAGTCTCACCCTTTACCCACACTGGAATTGAATTCATTAATCTCAAAGCATTACCCTCATTCTTACACATTTCTCTCCTGCCTCTGAACTTCAGGCTTAATATAACACTCTGACAGAGTTTAATGTAGACTTGAGCACATTTTAAAGACTTTGTAAAACAAATAGCCTTGTCTTGATCCACTGAATCGTGCAGTTGTGGCTTCCATGGTTTCTTTTGCCACGTAAAGCCGGAGGATCCAACCAGAACGCCGCTCATCATGTCCGTAACCATGGTGATGTTAAGTCAGTCTGTACAGGGCATTGATCATTGAGCTGTCATCATCATCCGAATAATCCCCCTTCCCCGAGACCTGTAGTACCATCACATCCTCCGGCTAACATTGTCTGTTTCTCTGTTTGGCTCAGCATTATTACCCCCCCCCCCATGTAAAATATTATCAAGTTTGTTGTTTTATCCAATATTGAGATTCACAACCACCAATATACTATTTAAAATGGCTTTGAACTGTTACTTTATGTTAATCAGCTCCTCAATTTCCCCTCCAGACACACCGTTCAGGGAAGGTCAGGAGCGAGACCTGAAGGCGGCCCTGAAGGGGACGGATCCCTCCATCCCGCTGGTGTTTGTCAGTGGGAATCATGACCTCGGCAACACCCCGACCCCCGGCACCGTGGAGCAATACTGCTGCGCATGGGGAGATGACTATTTCAGCTTCTGGGTAAGCAAGACACTGAGTGCATCTCGAAGTAGCTTCCTCTATCATCCAGATTTCATTCATTGGTCATTTTAAAAGAATTGTCCTTGATTTGACACAAATTGTTATGCAGACTCCAGAGCGAGCTGTATATGTCAGTGATCACTGCATCTGGTCTAAAAGCTGAACCGTGTCACTTCATTAGAAAGATATTTGTCTAATTCAATGGGCTGCTAGAGGAGCATTAGCCCTGTCATTAAATCACCGTCTGATTCTGTGGTTTCAATTTGGCTTCAGCTTCTTTTCTCTATCCATCCATCTTCAATACCCGGTTTATCTGACGTAGAGTCGTGAGGCCAACAGCCAATCCCAACTGACAAAGAACAAGAGGCAGAGTACACTCTGTACAGGCTACGGTCCATCCCACGGCCGCAGATTAAAATGATAAGCGCGTTATACTCAGAAGGGTCATACACTGCTGCATTCATGTACGATATATAAGTTGTCAAAGTTGTTCATGCTTCATTTATGTGAATACATTATTACACATTGACAGTAGCTGGAACTGTATTGGAGTAATGAACAACAGGCTGGAACCAAGTTCTCACTGTTTTCTATGTGAAACGCTCTTCCTTTCCCAGGTGGGTGGAGTGCTCTGCCTGGTTCTGAACTCCCAGCTGTTTTATGATGCCTCGGCTTGCCCTCAGCTGAAGGAGACTCAGGAGACCTGGCTGGAGGCACAGCTGAGCAGAGCCTCCTCCTCAACGGTACAGTGGCATGACTTCTTCCCTTGCTATGTTGGGACTTAGGGACTTGATACTTACTGCTATCTGGAGGATTGGGATGCGCATTAACCTCACACTCATCCGACTGTCTCTGTCTCAGGAACCCAAACCCAAACATATCCTGGTGTTCCAGCACATTCCTCTGTATCTCAAGAGCCCCGATGAAGAGGACAACTACTTTAACCTGCAAAAGACAGTCAGAGAACGCCTGCTGGACAGGTTCAAGAAGGCAGGTAGGACGTCAGGGAGACACTAATTATCGGCTTCTCATAGACGGGCAACTTTTAAAGGAGACATATCATGCTTTTAAATCCTTCCTTTTTACATATAAATCATACAGTTGTGGTCTATACAACGCGAAACTGCAATGCTTGGGTCTGAATTCCTCATTATTAGAGCTCCACAGGCCCCTTTTCAACCCCTTTTCTGATGCGCTTCTGAGAGCAACTCGTTTTGGTGCGGTCTCTTCAAATGCAAATGAGACACTTCATACCCCGCCTCCTCTCCAGGTTGCAGAGGTGACACTCGGTTCAACTTCACCCTGTTCGGCCATCTTTGTAGTTTGATAGAACAGATACAATTATCTAGCGGCGCAGAAACTTTATATTCACACATTATTTACAAAATGTCAACAACGGAAGATTTGTCCATCCAGCCATACATGTTGGAGCCAGAGTCGGACCCGGCGGAGCGAGATGAAAATGACGATGATGCACCTACAGAACAACGTCTTCATATGGATGTAACGCAATGGTGTGTTACTATATTTACACTAACTTCTCCATCCATGCCCACTACTACAATACTGCCTGTATTACAACGACTATTTAACACAGAAGTTACATTCTAATCTAAAACGAGCACACAGCGCTAACATATGAAGACGGTGCAACTGCTAATGCTAACAAAACAATGACAGGGACGTCTTATCATCACACTTTTTAGCGTTATATACAGCTTACCGAAGTGCTCTGTTCGTCGTCTCCATAGATAGAAGGAACTGACCGCTCAATCAGACGAAGTCTTTCGGCAAATCCTTCTTTATACTGGCGGAGGTTGCTGAAGCAGTCGTCCTTAAAGTGATTCGCGCACACAAAAATGACCTTACCCACAGATGTGGGTACATTTCTGTGAAAAATAAAACTCAACCAGGCACTTCGAAAAGGTTCTGATGCTGGGAGACGGTGTAACGAAGCTTGTGGGTTACTACATCCAACAACCGAACATTTCGACTTATCCTCTCGTAACTTCGGTTGGACTACAAAATCGCAGCGAGAAACAAAAATGGCGGATTGCTCGAAATGTCGATGTCCTAATTTGGCAGTTCCGCTGAGAATACTGTGACGTCATTGTTCAAAAAACGTAATAGAGAATAGAAAAATCGAAACCGATCGCAAAATATGACCAAAACAGAATATAAAGATATCAACGGAGCACCTGAAGAGACTACTTTGAACTTTTCTGTACTTCTAAACACTCTAAATATACAACAAAATGCATTTAAGGGCTAAAAAAGTGGATTTAGCATGATATGTCCCCTTTAAGAAATTGCTGCTACTGCTAATTCTTCTGTACGCGTGCAAGTAGGACAACAACAATAGCAGCTTCCAGAGTGTCATGACTCCCAGTCCATATTCTCCTGGGACTTGGTAGTTCTATAGTAATAGTAATTCAGCTTCATTGTCTATCCATACGAACGTCTGTGTACATGTCATTGTTAATGTTTATAGCGTATTGTTCTCTGCACGCATGTGTGTGTGGCTTCATTACAAAAACAAACCGCACCAACTTATCAGCTAGCATGCTATAACTATCTCGTTTTCAACGTTTCCCTGTAGACGCAAACCTTTTCTGAAACAAAACTTCAAAAATGATGCATTTTCACTTGTAATGTCCCGATGTAAACCAGGCCTTAGTTTATTCAGTCGAATGTAGTTGGAACGGATGCAGAGCCAGTGGTGGCGTATAGGTTAGGAAAGAGAAGGAATGCTGCGTCACCACTGTGGTTGCCTGAGGGCTCTCAACCCCACAGGGTGCACGAGAAACAACATCTCACCTAAAACTTGTGTTAAAATCAAACATGAGAATTACATGATCTGCTGACGACAGTGAAAAACACTGGTTCAGTTGTTGATGAACCTTGTTACCTTCCTCCTCCTTTGTCAAAGAAGTCATTTCATTTTCTGTTTTTCTTTTTTTAAATTTTCTTGCCAGATCTGAGCTGCCGTTCAGGAAACGGCTTACAGTAACTCAGCATAATTGTGCTGATTATTTGTGCAAGGGCAGAAGAAATATTTCTTAAAACTGCAGAATTTGTTGTGCCCATTTATGTCTCTAAACAATTAGAAGTCACTAAAGAGACTAATCGGTTTTATTGTTATCACAGATAAGCCGCCGCATTTCCACAGCTCTGAATAATCGGCAGTGTTTTCCACCAAGCAGGATTTAGTCCACTGTGAAGTGGTCTTAAGTTTCTTGTCTTAATGCGTCTTAGCAAATATTCCTGTAGAACCTGTTCACTTCAAACATATCTAACCGAAGCACAGTTAAGATCCCTGCCCAGAGGATTAATGCTCCATTATCCAGACCCACAGGAGGAGCTCTGAGCACACGCGCCACGTAGATGTAATTGAATTAATTAATGCATCCACGTCCTGTAAGGAGAATAATTCCATCATCGAAATCCATTGTTGGAGGCTTATGAGAGAAGGATAGAAGAGGGCCGGACAAAGAAACTCTCACAAGGACGGAAAGTCTTTAAGAAGACTGAGGATTGGTATTTGTCGCAGTGTCCGGATAGCTCTCAGCTGATTGACGAGACCTCTCATACAGACGTGCGTCCCGCTTCTCAATGATGCATCAAGGTGACTGACGGCAGGATGGTGTTAATTTCATTATCCGTCCATTATCCCGTCGTGTATTTAACCGTCTTGGCCCGTTTTGGTCTGATGACCTCTCTCTCATAATTGATTGTTCCTCAGAGGGAACACTGGTTAAAGCTTTAAAGGGCAATCCGTGCAAGCTTTTTATGTGCAGGAATGGAAGGTGTTACTTGTACACGGAGAACATGCGAAGTGCGAGTGTCCTTTCCCCACCCACACTCTTGCTCACTTCTGCCCTGCCAGCAATTATAAATTCAGAATACATACAGGGCATGGTACTGTATGAGCCATATACCTCCACACGTGTACATTGTGGGTAATAATTGATGGAAGACTTTCTCATGTTCGTAGGCATATACATTAAAGTCCGTGTGTGTAAGTGCGGTGCCTGGTAGGTCTGACTACAGCAAGAGATTTGTGGGATTTAACTCGAACCAGTCACGACTTGCCTGGTTCTTTCCCAAAGAGGATGATTTCAAGTAAAGTTTCTTGACTTTAATCTTGAAATTTTTGCTCAATATTGGATTTCACAATCGTAATATGCTTCATTTTGACATTTTTATGAGAATTCTGAGTCATTCTGATTGTACGAAGTGGAGAACTTGTGAGGAAAAGCGCATTTACCTCATGAAAATGACAAGGAGGTGCACAAAACCATGTTGCTATTAGTAGCTCTTGATGATTCTGCTGAATATGTCAATTTCAAGTCGGTAATCGGATGACTTGACTTCCATAAAAGTGAAACTAGTTATTGTTGAATTATACAGCCTTTGCGTCTTCATTCTCTCTCCGCTCTCTGATCTCTCCACTCACTTTCATGCTCCTTCTGATTTCTCCGTCTCTTCTCGGAAGTGACACGTGACTGGTGCTGTAATATCTGAATCTACTGGAGTCTGTCCTGGAGGCATGCTCGCAAAAGAGACTGACTGGGATCATTACGGCTCTGCGTCGGTTTTTGATTGAGTTGCTGCTGCACGTTTGTACCACATAAAAACTGTAATCATGGGGGCCAATGTCCGGATGAAAAAAAACTAATTAAAGATCTACATTCAGCCATTAAGGAGATGGCAGTGTCAGGGTTCAGCTTGTTTCAGTTAGGTACTGTTTGTTCTGCATCAATTCATGAATTTAAAAAAAAAAATTTAAGACATGACCTCGTGAATTATTGAGAAAGTTATCAAAAAAAATAAAAAAAATTTCTTCATTTCTTAAATTACTAAATGTTAGTTTGTCTCTGACCCTAATCACATTTTAATCATATGATAGAATTATTCATCACCTTAAGTCCAGTTTGAGCAATTTGCTTTTAATTAGTATTTGTCAGGAGTTCTCCGCTGAGATATTTCTTATTTTGCCTGTAAAATTTTCATTTCTTGATATTCTCGAAGCATTTTGAGGCTACTGCTGTCTGTATTTTTCATGGTATCCATGGTTACAGATGTCTGTGGCAAGGTGAAAGAAAGAAGAAAAAAAAAGGCAGGCAGGCTATCTGTTCCCCTCTGCCATGATACTTCACATAAACTCTCTTGATCCAGTTGGATTTTATTTCAAAAGCTTTTTCTTCATCTAGCCTGCCCACTCGTGCTGATGCTAAAGCTAATGCAAACTGCCTCTTCTTCACTGAAGAGCAGCAGCAGCACATTTTGGAACAATCACCGACTTGTTCACTGTGATCCTGTTGGGCTTGAGAAGAAATGCTGAATTAAAGTTAGTGTAGTGGTCATTCATTCACACTTTTAGGGCGCGTTTGCACATCAATCTTTTCAAGTGAAAATGAAAAACTTTGATTGTGTTTTGGGCTCCTAGTACACAATGATGGTGCTCAAAGCCACTGAAAATGTTGTAAATGCAAAACTTTTCTGCAATGAAAGTGCAAAAAAATTATCCCTTTTCACTTAAAACATTGCCTTGTCAACAGCACAAATTATGGTTAGTTCACCGACCTTTTTATAGACACCCTATCTATATAGACTTAAGGTTCTTGAAGGAAAGTGTGTTTCCACGTTGTGCTGAGAGGCCATGGTTTTTCTCATCCGTGACAAATTATTTCTCTTTACGACATACTTTGGTTCTGGTGAAACTATTTCTACCTTCTCTTCATGATGGGTTATTCACTCATCATTTCCATTCCCCGTTGGTGTGTCTTCACTGCCACACCTCGAGCTCTGAAGCCTCCAGATGTGCACTCGCACTTGGACAATCATTACTGTCATTACAGTAGAAGGGCAGCGTCATTAACCTCTCTCTGGCATACCTTCTCATGCCTTATTCCCTGGAGGATTGAAGCATGCCGAAGAACATGAGCATCGGCACATTAAGCAAGAACGTCATTTTTCTTTGAAGGTTTTCATGAGGTGAGCTTTTGACAAAGATGAGTTCCGGTGCATATTTGCACAGCTCACTTATATAATTTTCCCCTGCAGATGAATGGTGCTATTACAGCAGCTGAAGTGTTCCATGTTCCAGCGTGACGTAGAAGAAATGTCTTTAGAATGCTTTTTGTGTGTCTGTTGTTTTTTTGGTTTGTTTTTTGTGCTGTAGTCTTTAGATGATGGTCTTCTTCATTCCCTCAAAGTTCTCGTTGGTTCCTATTTGAGATAAGCCAAACAGCAGTCTGTCGGGAACCGAGCGGGAAAATTGGACGAGTCTCCTTGTTCATCGTCGATTAATACTAATGCTATGGAAAGTGACCATGAAATGGGATCAGTCCATTTTACTCAAACGTCTGCTTGGCATCAGATGAATCCCGAGAAGTAAGCGCACACTGCTGTGTGTGTAACCGAGTTCTCGGACCACTCCAGAGGTGTCTTTTCATGGCGCGAGTTGTCTCGCAGCAGTCGGGGACTTGGCTCAGCATTGTGAGGTTGTTATCGCTCCTGCTGTGTTTTCCGCTGCCCCCGCACCACTCCACTTTCATATGATGGAAATAGAGACGGTAGTCCCCCTGCACACAAAGAAATACATTTAATTGATTTTTCTTCCACAAAGAAGTCCTTTTTCCCCCCTCTTCTTCATCTTTGAGGGTCTATATGGTGACAGTTATTTGAGTAATTGCATGTGGTTTTCTACGTCTTGTGTGTTTATCTGTGAGTATTCCTTGCCATTTTTATGTGTTTTGCATTTAAATTACTTTGCAATATTGTGTTGTTCTTAACATGGTGTGTGTGTGTGTGTGTGTGTGCGTGTACGTGTGTGTGTGTTATCTCAGCAGAACAGCTGCACGTTGAAAAGGTGCAACACCAATTAGTCTCCTTCTGGCTCATCAGAGCGAACAGTTCCACTCAAGGAACTGTTGTCTGGATTCTAGCTCATATTAATGACACCGTCTCTCCGTGATGACCCCCCCCCCCCCCCCCACTGGACAGTGTTATGCGGCCCCTTTTTCAATTGTGTGAGCAATTACTATGGTTAGTGATTTCGTTTATATTAAATCGTTTGACTCGGGACCGTCGTGTAGGAGCATGGAGGCAACTCTCAAGTTTATTGCTTGCTTTTCAAACTAATATGACAAGCCAAGAAAAAAAACACAAGTTAGACAAGCAAGTTGTGTGTGTGTGTGTAATGGCGTGACTCTTCAGAGAGTTCTTTAAAGACGGTCTGTGGAAAACAATAACACAAAGCGTTGCACACCCTGGAGGAAGCCCTTTACTTGTATTATTGTTACGTCTGTGCAGGCTTGTCACTGTCACACTCGTAATCATAATAAATAATGCTCTCCAGGCTTTATTACCTGCACTTTTTCTGATTTGTCACTGCATGAATGCATCTGATCCAGCATCTAGTCACTGCACAAAGAGGAGGACGACGTGCAAAAAACTGTGCGGTTGCCTGCTCAATGAGGATGTTGAATTTAAAGAGAATAGTGGGACGGGTCGGTATAGTACTGCCATAATAACCTTTGAATTTAAACTTTAAAGTTTTTCTTTGTTGAGGCATCGAGTAAATGTAATGAAACTGTCTTTTATTTTCACAAAACCAAACAATTACTCCAGAAAATTACTACAATCTCAAAATGATGCCAGTTGTAATGATACTTTCTGGTGCAAAACACAATGAAATGTCAAGAAAACTTCTGTCGCTGTTGCATTGTGCATGTTTTTACAAACGTACCCAGACAGCATGGCTTTGAGGCCAGTTTGATAACAATGAAGTAGCTGTATTTCATGGCATTGCTGATACCTCAGTGTTCCGTTGGGTCCATTTCTCTTAAGAAATGTGTTAAAAAGTCAGTGTTTTCTTTGGGATTTTCACAATTTGCTTGGTGGTTTGGTGGCCCGAGTTGGAGGCTCTTGCGGGCCGATCTCGGCCCAAAGGCCTCATGTTTGACACCCCTGCATTAGAATCTCCTTATGGAAGACTGAATTCCCACAGCTCAGGACCGGTGTCAGGTTTCAGATAGGCGAGCAGATATCCCTGGAGCGCTCTCAGCCTCTCCCCTCCTTATAGATGGAGTGCTGTAATTTGATTTCTTTGCCCTCCCTCATATGCTCATAGATTCATATCCTACAGTCAGGATCTTCACACGTACAAACAAGGAGGGATGAGCACTCAGGCTCATACATCCTTACCTGCTGCCTCTGTTTGCCTGCAAACCCTGTTTACGTTAAGAAAGATGTGGGGAAAAACACAAAAACAAAAGTGCAGCTGGGACTTTTCGTTGGAATTTCCAGTGTTGCTCGCGGCTGTCGAGTTGTACATACAGTAGGTAATTAGAGGCAAAGATAAGCTGTGTGCTGCTCTGTGTAGTCTCTCCATCTTCCCCCCCTCTGTCTCTCGCTCGTTCTTGCTCTTTTTGCCGCCGGTTGTCTTTATCAGCGAGGCTTCTGCTCCCTTCAAAAGCGAAGGCACATTTATCACCCACTGGGGACTTGATAGGAGGCCACGGTTAAGCCTTTAACCCCATTGTTTTAGTGATGAGACTGAATTAATAATGCTTCAGCTTTTTGTAATGCTTTCTTCCCCTGCCTTTGAGGTCTTCTGTTTCTGGATCTAAAGGTACGTGTTGTTTTAAGATGTCTTCGCTCGGCTTTCAAACTGAAAACTGGCGCGTTTTTCTCAGAAGCTGTAACGACATAACATAGTATTTCAACAACTTTGTCCAACTTGGAGTCACAGAAGACCTGGATCTGGTCTCACTAGCTAGTGTAAACTTCAGATAAGTCACAATTCTATAAAGGAACAAACAGAGACAACCACCCATGCACACAACATTCTGACAAAAATTCATCTTTGTGACAAAACTGCTAACCATTATATTCCCAGCCAGTTCCAGTAATATAGCATAGTCTGGTGATTTAGTTTAATTATTTATGTATTGTTTGGGGGAGGGGGTTCTTGTTAGTAATTGGGTTTATTTTTTGAGGTTTTTTTTTTTTGTGTGTCTGGATCATTTGTTAATTTCTGTTGTCGCCAGTGTTGGTAGTCCAGCTGTGTCTAAAAAATCCAAAACAAAGTTGGGTCTGCAGTGTCATGTTTGTCCAAACGGCATTAAGCATAGTGATCCATCTTGTTTTCATGCTTGAAACAACAATGCCCTCAGAGGGGTTTACATCACATCCTCTCCTCACGGAAACCTTGTTTGAACTTCATTCTGAAACTCGTCTTCTCAGCATTGTGATGTCTTTTTGAGACAGAAACTCGAGATGCGCCAAGTTTGAAAATCAGCGGCTTTTGCTTTGTAAATTTGGTTTATGTGACCTGCCTGAAAATGGCTTGTCAACTGTTGAGGACAACTAAATGTGATCAAAGGTTGTTTTTACAGCTACTACCCAGATGCTAAGTGTTGGGCTGAAGATTCCATTGAACTCCTCCAAGCATTTTCTGTGACAGAGGAGAAACACAAGGACAATGAACAGGCCATGAAACAGCAGGGAAGAAGCCAGAGACCCCCGGAAGTTTCCAACCCCCCAGGTTGACAACCAATGGGGATGGTCGAACCCGACCCGAACACCACAGGGGTCTGAAATTCAAGCCTGGGTAAAGCTTTCCCCACCAACTCTCTCTGCTTCTCAATCCGATCACCGAGAGAGACACACGTCTCTGCTACCTCAGGACGGTAAAGAGGGCACCAAGTAGGTCCAAAGAACAGAACCAACGCCAGCCCGCTGGACGAGCAGGATGCAGTTTGGACTACTTCTGTTTCCTTTTTCCTTTTTTGGGGGATTCTGGAGACTCGAGCCAGAGTCTCCTCTCCTCCTCTCAGCTGCACTGCTGCAGCTGAAGCCAGGCCTCTGAATTCAGGACGCTGAATTCAGACCCAGTAACAACCAGTTACCACAGCCTTCGGTCCAGAACCGGACGGTGCTGTCCAACACCAAACCACGGACAGTAAGAGCTTTTGTCTGGGCAGAGATATTGTTAGGTTAGCGTGAAGCTAACATGCAATGTGTTTCAATGTGCCGCTGAGAAGGCCGCAGCATCTCATATGTTTGTGTACGCGCGTTCAGGCGCACCAACCAAGTCCGGGAATTGGGTTTTCCAACTCAGAACCAGAGGTCCAAGTGAGCTCCAGGCCCAGTGGGAGCTCTGTATGGAGGAACCAGGGTTCAGAACCGAGCGTCACTCGGTTATTTATGAATTAATACATTTTGCTAATAAACGCCTGTTAGCTGAATTGAACGATTCTTGGTGATTATTGTGTATTTATTGTTGACAATTCACTGGTTTGTAACAGTCGGTGCTCGGATCTCACACCTTCCCCTTTTATTTAAGATTGTTATATTTTACACAGAAATAATAACTAACTTAAATAAACCTTTTACAAACGAGACTGATATTTTGGTATTAGCTATTTCCAGTTTATCTGGTGGTGCCCCAATTTGTTATTATTTAAATAACAAATTTATGCAAATTAATAAAAACAATTATTAATAAATTATTTTTGATAATTTATTCATTTTTAAGTAATTACTCAATTACCTTGGGAGTTGTTAATGAATAAATGACCATTTACTTCCATTGATGATTTAAATTTTTTATAAATTACTTCCAGTGATTTGAGGCCCGTGGTCCAAAACCAGCCTTCAAGAGGTTCCGGTCTACCTGGCCAAGGAAATTGTAAATATATCAAAGAAAACATGAAAAGTTTTTTAAACAAATTTCTTAAGAGGAGGAGACAAAACACAACACTGCGAGCCGAGCTAAGATATCAGTGATGCTGCCATGAAAGATACCTAGGATAGTGAGCAAACTAGCCTTAATGCCATGCTGTCAAGGTGAGTTAATAAAAACATGCATAATGCAACAGCTGTAGGAGAAGTTTTCTTGACATTTCACTGCATTTTGCAGCAGAAGGTTTCATTGAAATTGTCTTTATATATTTTCTCAAAACCAAACAATTTCTCCAAAAAATGACAACAATCTCAACATACATTTTCATCACACATACTCTGCGCCACAACAAAGAAAACCTTTCCCGTTTAGATTAAAATGTTGTTATGGCACTATGTGCTGACTGTGGCCCCTGAATAAAAATGTGTTAGATGCCACTGGTCCAAAACAACAAACGCCTTTGAGTCCAGAGTAGGTGAAACTGAAGAGGATTGTAATGAAATGCAGACTCGTCTGATTTTTGTCATCAACATGGTCCTGAAGTTACTCCTCAAGGTCAAACTGCCTTCACAGGGTTCGATTGTTATATTTTCATACGTCTAATCCTTTTTTTATTAGACAAATACTACTCCCCACAATAATTTCTGTCTGGCTGCAATTGTTTCTCCTTCCCTGAACTTCAACGTGAAGTTTATACAATATGAGCAGTAAATGCTGCTTGTCACTCCAGGAAGCGTTCCAGGAAGTGTGGTAGTAGTGTGCTGCAGCACAAGGTGACTTCAAAAGTGTTGGCCGCCAAAATTTTACTTTGGTTGTTACTTTCGTTCTCAAAAGCTTTTGTGAAGTGTTTCACAGAATGTTCATTTAGCTTTCTGGTGTGGTTCCTATGTACAATCTTTTGAGCATCACCTGAATTATTTAAAGGACACGAGTATGTCTGAGTGAATATTAAGAGCTGGTAATAAATTTGTATCAACATCTAATGTGGATTCAGAAGACATGTGTTTCATGTTATGCTTGATAAATAATCCATTCATCCTTGAATGTTGGTCACAGTGATTGGTGCATTGAGGATCATTAGTAACCACATTGTCTACCAAAAGGCCAAAAGTCAAGATGGCATCATCAGTATCAGAAGATGTGCAGCCTTTCTCCCCACTCCCCTTCTTGATTGCATGCATGTGAACCTGTTTTTATCTCCCGTGTGTCTGTGCATAGCTGGATGACATGAGAAGGAGCTGCTCGGTGATGATGCCTGGCTGAGTGATTTATGAGGATCCTGGGCTGTAAGATGCCTCACAACACTGCCTCATTTTGTATCCCTCTGTCATGCAAATTATCAGCAGCCACCATTTCATGATGAATTATTTCCCAGACCTGCTCTTTAATGACAACCGCCCTTCAATAACGGCGCGCACATCGGATGTGCACTCCTACGCAATCGGCTCTCACAGATGTGCAGATGACAGCTTTGCTCAGTACTACATTAGGAGTTTGTGTCTGAAGAGAAAGGAGGTGAAAACAGGGAGAGGTCTGAAGATGAGTGGTTCTCCCGCGGGATTTTCTCTGATGGACAATGGTTTAGAGGCAAGATGGGGGCTCGTCCTGCAATTAGCAAATCCAATCTTATAGCCCACACATCACTGACCCAAGAGATGAAAAGGAGATGGTGTGAGTGAGACCTGAAGAAGGAAAGCGCAGCTTGATGGAAGCATGACAAACATTAAACCGGATGTGAACCAGTGTTTCTCTGCTTCTTTCACTCTTCTATTTGTCAGTCTACACAAACACAGCAGTTCTCTGTATTTCAACAGTAAAAGTTGCTTCAGGGTATTCAGACAGATCTACCAATTATTAGTAAATTAGCTCAGATGATTGCAGCATATACGAGCACAAAGTACAGCACGTACTGGAAAGAACTCCACTCTCCTTTCTCTGCATTTTTCTGCCACCCCTGACCAGAATTCAATTTGACTCTGGGTAATTTTCCTCCGTTTGCATTCAATATGTTTTCATTCTGACTGCTTACTCTGGGTGTTTTCTGAGAGCATCAGTGCCCCCCCCCCCCCCCACACCTCACAACCTCCCTTCACACCCTCCTCTCCCCTGTCTGTCAAGCAAAGGCCAGTCCCCACATGGGAATCTTTATCACAAAAGAAAGCACAAAGGAACGAGAGCTGTTTCCAGGCTGACAGGTAAATGGGATTTCAGTGGAGACTCAGACAACACGTGGAATTATCAGCACAGAGACTGCATGTTTTCACAAGGGCTCCCACTCAGCGAGGAAAGGGAATGAAAGGGGGGGTGAAAGGGATCTCATATACTCTCATTTAGCGTGACACTGCTGTGCCTGCATATAGCGGAGTTGTAAAGCAAGATTTTGCATACTTTCCTACTTTCTCTGTTGGACTGAATGGGCTCAGCATAGCATTGTTGGGTGGAGAGAGCTTTTACTCTTGATGTGTCTCTGTAGCTCAAGCCACAGCACTAACACTACACCACAGTTGAGGGTTGAAGTCCCACCAGGCCACCCACGCTAATTGCTCTGTGAGACACTTTTCGATAACGTATAGAGGGTGATGTGTGTACTTTAGTAGGAGTGAAGAAACAGAAAACCAGTTGCGTGTTGCACTTTGTCCTTGTCAAATCAAAGCCATTTTCCCCACAGGGGCACCAGCTGTCATTATCCTGCAGCTAGTACGAGCCGGCACCTGTATATATGACTCTACGAGCTTTCAGGTCTCGTTTACCGTAGTGCTTTTCTGTCAAATGTATAGTCTAATGTACCTTTCAGCCATCAATTAGAATTGATAAGTCGTCTTTGCGAATGAGCTTAAACAGAACTTATTTTGATTTGCAGCATCATTGGTTAGTAAAAGCATACAACCAGTACTCGTAACGATAGTCCTTCTGAAGTAGTTGGATTATTACCTTTGAATGGATTCTGACAATCATGCACAACTTTTCTGAAACGCTGCTACCGTGCATGCACACAACAGCCGTAGTAAATAGTTCTTCTGCACATGCACGAGTAAATAGACAATAACAGCAATGGCGTCCTCCAAAGTGTCATGACTCCCAGTTTAGAGTTTCCTGGGACTTGGTATTTTATAGTTGTGAGTAACTTGTAATAGTTATCCAACTTTGTCATCTGTCCATACAAATGTCCGTGTAGCGTATTATTCTTTATATGCACGTGTGTGTGGTTTAATTACTAAAACAACCAACATCACCACCTTGTGGCCTGGCATGCTCACTACATCGTTTGTAGTGTTTCTGTCATTTCACAAACCTCATTTTCAAAATGTTGTCAGAAGCTACAGTGTTCTATTGATACATTTGTTCTGTTTCAAGCAACTGTGCAGTAAACCCTGGCTAATTTACTTGTTTTCTAAAATACATTAACGCAACTGATTGGAAGTTACATCATCGTTCGCAAAACTCGAAATATTCGAAAAAACTAGTTTCAACTGGTTTCAAAGCCATGAGTTTTTGAAACACCCCATTGTTTTCAAGAAAAATCAGTCAGGTAGTCAACCCGTTTATTTAAAAAAAAAAATAAAATAAAATCGGTCATACTACCACTAACAGCAAATATATACTGAAAGGAATCAAAATTTCTATACTTAACAAAAACAACCAACAGCCATACACGTATGACCGGTGACATACGCTTATGCTTTGTCACATCTGTGGTTGTGCAACTGAATGCAAAAATGCAGGTGATAAAAGACTCCACACTGTGCCTGAACACATCCTGTGTAAACACGGGAGGAGGACAGAAGCTGCGGCGGCTGCTGCGCCAACACGCTGCTGTTTCTGTGTGTGGCGTCCACATCGCGGGGCTCGGCAACGGCTCCACAGAGCTGCTAGCACAGCTGTAGACTTTTAGTCATGTTTCCGCCGCTAATCTTCCTGCAGCTGCCACTGCTGAATATGTGTGTCACCCCCTCTGCTCATTTCTGCTGTGGTTACCAGGGGTTTTTAGGTTGTGTTTTCCCGTTTATTCTGTGTATTTTTCAGTTTTACGCAGGCACTCTCACTCCTCTCGCCATTCATTTTGTGGCAGACAATTTCAAAGGTCAGCTCCATCTTCTGACTGCATTACAAAGGAGATGGTTTTCTCGACATCTTTATTTTAGATTTATTTTCATTTTTCCAATCGTTTATGTTTTATTCATACAGGCACCCTTTTGGAGACAGAAACTGACTTTCTCTGACAGGCCGTCTTTTCTCAGTGTTTTTCATGAGCAAACAAGGCCTCTGGTGGAGTGTTTTGACCTCTAAAGCCACATAAAGACGCCACTTTGAAAGGGACATACTCAAATGATTGCAGAACAGGATAAATCACAGCTCTTTTTCTAAATTGTTGATTCGTATTCAAGTGAAAAACGCATCGTTTTTGCATTTTTGTTTCAGAAAAGTTTTGTGTTTCCGCAGCAATATTTTGAACATGATGCCCATTTACATGGAAACGGTAAACGCTGAAAATAATGTAGTTTTCATGTTGGGCCACTAGTCAGTGCTGTTCTTTGTTTTGTAATGAGAACACACACACACACACACACACACACACACACACACACACACACACACACACACACACACACACACACACACACACACTTGTGCTGTCAAGCGATTACAATCTTTTTGATCAGTTTAATCTTAAGGTTGCTGTGGATTCGTTTTGATTAATCGTGATTAAATATCATTCCTTTTCAATCTATATTAATCGCTTTTCATTTTGCATGAACAAACAGACTCTAGAAAGAAGTGAGTATATGTGTACTGAAGCTGTTTATTTAACAGCTTTAACAGTTCATGTTAACCAAAAAATGTATTTCATTTTCAAAATCTACATTAAAGTGGCCGTTACTCCTTTTCCAGCCGGCTACTAAGACAAACTAACTTGTTGATCTTGTCCGAGAACAGAGCTGCCGACCACGACTAAAGTGCTTCATGTTCATGTGGTATTTTACGCTGGACAAGTGAGAAGAAAACTCTTTCCCGCAGATTGTGCATAATACTTTGTTGGTCAAGTGTTTCCTATTGGGTTTCTTTGTTCTGAAAATTCGCATCAAGATGGCCAACGTGCTTGTTTAGCGTCTTCATAGCGATTTGGTTCGGTCGCTACAGGAACAACTGCCCACTTGCGCAGAACTACCCGAAAGGCGTTGCCAGAGACGTTCCAGGATTTCTGCGCTGCAAACGGGTTAATTGCATCAAAGTTTTTAATCAAATGAATCATGATGATGGGTTAATCCCCATTACTGTATTAACTTTAACACGTTAACAATTTTAACACAACGCCTTATTATAACCATTTACAATGGTGAGTACACGGACATTCGTATGAACAGACGGGGAAGTTGGACTGCCATTACAGGCAACTCTCGACTGTAAAACTGTCGTGTCCCAGGAGAAAATGGTTTGGGGGTCATGACACTCGGGCAGACGCCATTTTTGCAGATTCTCATTAACTTGTGCATTTGCAGAAAAACTGTTTACTACGGTTGCGGTGCACATGTGCAGTAGCAGCGTTATGAAAAAGGAGCATTTTCATGTCTGCCCAAAGACGGTGCCAGAACACTGTTTTGAAAACGTCGTGTATTCAGTGGCTTCAAGTACTGTGAACCTCCAAGACTCAATGAAAGTTTTATGTTTTCAGTCGAAAACACGATGTTTTCGACTGAAAACGTAAACGGGGACAAGGTTAGAGACAAGGTTGACATAGACTGTGCTCATGCTCTGGTGGCAAGATTGACACGTAGATTGGCGTAGATGAGAATTAGGAATAACTAAACCTGAAGAGATCCAGGTTATGGATGAAAAGTGATCACTGGAAATTTCCTTTTAACTTGGTGTTTTGAGTCCAGTCAGTTGCCGAAGGTACAAAAACATGCCCAACAGCAGTTTATTCAAAAGAGCAAGTAGATGCTAAACAGATCAAATCAGCTTTTTGCTGGAGGCATTCACCAAATGCTGCGTGGTTGTGTCGCGGAGCGCATGTGGGACGTGGATCATCAGAGACGCAGACGCACCAACACATGTACACATATGCACACTTGCACTCTCCCACACACTTTATTTTGTCGCATGATTAATTTTGCTATCTTTGGGAGTTTCAGAGGAGGTTCAAAAAACCAATTTTAGCTTCAAAAACATTTTTTTTTTTTTAAACTCTCCATGCTTCCCCTGCTACTTCATTCGTTATTATTATTATTACATGATTAATTCTTGTCTATTGCTTCTTTACTATTGCTGTCTTCATGTCTTCCTACCCACCACCTCGTCTCTCCGAGGTGACGGAGAAGTCGCAGCTCTCGCATGGATACTGTGACAAATCCAACATTTCCCACAATCAGCGTTGCGAACTGAGTCATCAGGTGATCCCATCAAACATATCCCCCGGCTCACACTTCTGTCGCTTTGTTTTCACTCGCGGGGGTCGGAGTAATTGTAGATGAACTGTTCAATCCTCGTGGAATAGATTTTTTTTAAAGAGGAAAGAAAAATATACTCACTCCCACGATCACACCTGTGCACACAGTCATGCAAGAATAATGAGTGTCTGTTCAGAGGCAGCATCAAGGGCACACATTTACACAAGCGTGTGTTTGTGAGTAGTCAGCGTTGACCCTGCTCAGTTAGTCAGACACCTGGGGAAGTGGCAAGGTTATGTGTAAGGTTGCTATACTTGGACACGGACGTATATACACTAATAGCTACTGATCCAGCTGCAGGGCCTCCCAGAGAGGCAGGAACACGGGTCCTGATTGGAAATGACTTTCACCCAGGCATACAATCCGAAGTCATCAGTTTCCATCTACAGCAGATTCATTATTCAATGGCCTGGCATTTGCAATGGCTGTCCTCGCATAGCTCCCAATATTAATACAAATTTAGGTCACATTTGTATTCTCGTGCTGTTTGATTATACAGAGTGTCAGCTATGATGATTCGGGGCAGTTTCACCCTGCTCGCATGGAAATGGTGTCAGCAGCGGCTACACGAGAGGGTTTTTTTGTTAGCTTTTTTTATTCAGAGGGGTCCTCCTCGTCTTTGTTGTGCAGATTTGTGGGACAGACCCTCGTGTTTCTCATGCACAGACTGAATCTTATCCTCTTTTGTTGCCAGTTTTGGTTATTGTGTTTTTTGGATGGGTGTCTCTGAGGAGATGAGGCAGCTCACAGCCAGACTTCCCTCCCGTGGAAACGCTTGCAAAACTGGCATCCCATCATCGGCGGCATGCATTCGAAACACAAGCCGTCATAATTCCCCTCACACTTCTTTCGCCTTCAGCGACATAATCCTAATATTATGCTCTTTCTTTATCCCTAACCTTTTGTCTTGGCCTCTCACCAGGACGGGTAAACAAACTCACAGGCTGAGATAAACACGGCCCTCATATAGAAACACCAACTCATTTCGCAGCTCTCATCCAAAGTGAGGCGTCTTTGACGTGTTGTAAGTGTGCAGCCATTTCATTTCTGCAGCAGCGACATTGTCGGTCCCGCAGCCCCACCACCACCACCACTCTATTAATGAGGCTGCCTATAATTGAAATCAAACTGAGAATCGTTGCCACCTCAAATGAAACTTGTCAGGGTTTTGAAATATGTCACAAGTGGTGGGTTTGTTTCCTTTTTCTGTTCCAGTTTCACTTCCTTCCTGTCGTCCTGTTTGTCTCTCGACTGTTTTGTTACCATGTCTCTTCTGACTTCCTTTACCTCCTTATCTTCCAATTTTTCAAGTTCTGGTGTTTTTTAGAAGAAAGTTATCAAGCAATTTGATATTTTACCTTGGCGTAGTATGTGTGTATATTTAATAAGGACAGTATACTAATAAGTGAGCTGTACTGAAATATACACACAAACTCTTCTGAAAATGAAGAAACTGAGCAGCAGGTTTCTTCATCAAAAGCGCTCCAGGAGCTGTTGTGTGAGTTATTTAAAGAAAAGCAGCATTGCTCATATTGATTAACAATCCTTGTTGACATAATTTGTTGGTTTTTTTGTGCTGTGCGGTGCGAACGACTGCGTTCTGTGTCTTTATTTGTGATAATGAGGGGCCGACGGTCAGACGTGATGTGAATTACAAGGCACCTTAAAACCGTGTCACCTATTTATAGTAATATCCCAAAGAGACGAATTAAAAGAGGTCACTAAAAATAACAGAAATGTTTTCCCCATTTCATGATGCTTTGATTTATTACATTTTTTTTTCTTCCTTCCTCCATCTCGTCATCCATTTTCCACAATGCAGGGGTGAAGGCGGTCTTTTCCGGCCACTACCACCGAAACGCCGGCGGCTGCCACGACGGCCTGGACATGGTGGTGAGCTCGGCTGTCGGCTGCCAGCTCGGCGAGGACGCGCACGGCCTCAGGGTGGTGGTGGTGACCGCCGACAAGGTGGTTCACCGCTACCACAGCCTGGAGCAGCTGAGGGCGCGAGGCGTGGACGAGGACCTCCTGAAGCTCCTGCAGGCCTGAGGAGGCCGGCTTCCCAACACGCAAGCTGGGTATTTTCCTCACCCATTCTGGTTTAATTGGACATTTTTAAGCTCGCAGTGGTTTCTTCATGTCAGCAATATAGGCTTTCAACAGCCTGTCAATTGGGGGAGAAAAGGAAAACTTTGCACAAAATCCATGTAGCACCATCTGAAGAAACTACTTGCCGAATTATGGACGCTCTGTCACTTTAATGCCACACACAAACAAACTGTCATTTTTCACTATTGTTATCAAACTCTACAGATTATACAAATACAAACCTAAGGAACATGCTAAGTGGCAAAAGGGTTAAAATTATTGATGATCTATGTCTATGAAAGATCATATTTTACGAAAAGTCTTCCTGCTAATGATCTTCCAGATGCGAGTAGAAACTAAATAATTAAAACTGTTTTACTTGTTTATACTCTACAAATCTAAACCAGCAACAATGATGCCAGCCTCACATCAGAACATGTACTGGGGTCTGGGATGAACTTGCGTTGTTTTGACTGAATGCTTTCCTCTCGGAGGATCGGATGTCGTCTGTAGAAGGCCAGTGAATGTGTTCTGAAACCTGTGTTTTCTGTTGTAGAGAAGCACGGTACTCATTGATCTGAAGTAGTATTTCCTCCTCGGGTCTATGAAGTGCAGATGTTGTCTGTGTAACATTTAAACGTGTCCCCAGTTTTTCCATCATTAAAGGACCATTCCACCCAAAAACCCTCAAACATCCTTTGAAGGTGGAGTTTCTGCATCAAGTCTTTGTGAGTTCTGCAGATAACTGAGATTGTTTGGGGAGAAAAAGAAATGAAAATGCATCAGCCGCGTACATTTTATCTTGTGTCTTTTAAGATCGAACATTCCTTTATTGTCTTTGTATACACAGAGTATAAACAAGACAACTGAAACTGAGCTCTGGTAGACGGAGAGACTCAGTTTGATACACAAGAACACATATATACATGCACACCCACAATGTTCACGTACCCAGTAGTCCAATGTCAACGCAAGTAACCATGTACTTTCACTTTAAAAGCTTCTCTTCCTGTAAAACGTTGTAGAAAGGCTGATGGCTCATCCTGCACTCAGAAGAGTTCAAATTTTCTGAACAAAATGACAGAATTAATAGCTCTCCAACAAGATTGAAATGATGGTTTCTAATTCATAGTAATGAAAAATACACATGAGGGATGCTGCTTTTCATAGCAGGACTGTCTTTTCTTATGGTACGACTGAAATCACCTTCACATTCTTGAAAACAAAGAGAAGATAGACATCTCCCCACCCAGCTAGGTTGGATAAAAAAAAAAAAATCCAGCAATAGGTTCATGTTTGACACTTCCAGACATGGTCTTAGATGTGCGAATTCCCTCACTTTTAATTGCCTAATACATCACTAACTTTGTCCCTGCACTTCGGATAAGATTACTCGGGTTTTGAGCGTCTGCAATACGCATACGATTTAACATGGGTGTAAAAGGTTGGAATTTTCCTTTAATGATCCAGAGTGTTCCTGTTTTCACTGTCTGCTGCAGTCTACTGCCGTGGTGGCCATACTATGCAAGCTCTTCACGTGACTGTATTGTTTATGTGTGTGTTTTCTGTTCTGCCCCTGTAATATTGTTTGCTATTTTTTTTGTAGAGCCGGTGATTCTGCCCTCAAGGAGTGTATTTAGTTTTAATCCTTATAAATTCTAACCAAAATGACAATCTTGACTGATTTTGAAGGTGTTCTTGCTGAAAGACTTGGCCTTGGCAAGCGGCTGTTATTGATGTCAGTGCTAAACTCCTCCACAAACACATGGACACGTGCAGTGTGACGGATCTCGTGCCTCCAAAAGTTACATTTGGATTCCAGAGTTTGATGGAAGTAAAAATTTTCTGTTTCATGTTAAAGTGAATTTAAAATTGAAAGAGACTTTCTAGAATTGAACTAATTTATAAGGACCCCTGTTTGTGCACATCAAATCACATTAACTGATTTCCTAATTCACCATAATGTTAAAAGTGAATTAAGCTTGTGTACAGATTACATTAACCTCATTATTCAGTATAAATCTAAACGTCTGGCACAACTTGAAATGGCTTCAAAAGTGCAGGAAAATGTTTTTGTTTTTTGGGGTTTTTTTTTTCGTTCCTCCCCAAAAGGCATTAAACTGAATCGCTTTGATTTGGGAAAAAATACAACAATTAGCCTCAAATGTCTCATAGGGAGAACATGCGAACTCCACACAGTGACACCACACCGCCTTTCATTCACTTTTGAATTCTGCTTTTCTGATTTTATTTTATTTTTTACACAATTCAAACTCGGCTCTTTGTGGCACGACTTTCATCCCCTGCAGCTCCACTAAATGTCTTCCCTCAGCTGCAGCTCTTACTGAAAGTGATCAGCGTGTTTGATATCAGGGAGAGAAAATCCTCTAAAAGTGTAACCTGAGATCACATGTCTCATTACCTGACGTGCACGTGAAGCCAATTCAAAACCCTGATGGGAAAGGCAGACCCCGATACTAACAAGGAACCTATCGGATGAATGGGTCGTTAAGAACAAAATCAAGCGGGAACCGTAAATAGTATCAATAATGGAGTCTGATTTAATGAAAATCTTGAGAAAAATCTGAGATTGCATCAGATTATTCCATCTCCAATATATTTCTCTGCAGCGTGAGTGTTGCAATATCCAGCTGATGGCTCCTAGCTACATGTTTATTAAAGCATAGATCAAACCGACTGTGATTTTGCCTCACTGTGATGTTTCTGAGATGAAAATATTTCATCATTAGACCTGGGTTTTCACTCAACATTTATGACACGGACCCTCAGATTTAAGGCACAACCTCATCATTTTGATCTGCACGTGTTCGCGGAGCTGCACTTGGCGAGGTGCTCGGTAAATAAGATGAATGAAGTGGAATTGTCTTGTTAAAAGCCAAACTAACGGAGGTGTCAGACTGATGAAACACAGTGATGGTGATGTGATGGGCTAGTGATTACTGGTGGGAGGAGGACGGTGTTTCCTGGCTGTTTAGTCAGAGCTGAAAACAACCTCGCTGTGTTCCCGTCTGGGAGCTGCAGGCTTATTTGGGAGCTCGCAGTCCTGAAATTATCCTTAAAATGGCCATTTCTGATACAAAACGACTTTCTCTCTGAGCCCTAAATGACTCTACTCGATTACACACGCACACACACACACACACACGCGCGCGCTCTCTCACTCCCTCCCTCCCTGACCGACTGGGAACCAAAAGGAGTTGTCATGGCAACCCTTTAGCAACACATCTGTGTGTCTGAGCGAGCGCCGGGGAAAAAGTGGATTCGAGTGCGCGCTTGTGTGTCCACCCGTGTTCTGGTGAGTACCGGAGGCGATCCCCCCCCCCCCCCCCCCCCCCCCCCCCCCCCCCCCCCCCTTCCATCGGCGACATCATTCCTGACCTCGTTTCACACCGGCTAATTCTCTTTTTCCAAAAAGTCAGCGTGTGATGGAGGAAGGAGGGCACGTCTGAGAGGAATGGATAATGAGAGTGATGTGTGAAAGACGACACAGTCCATCTCCTTCATTTCCTGTCTGAGGAGGAACCTTATGTCCTTATCTATTTTTATATCCTCACGGTAGCCATGCTCCCTCACATTGTTCTTATCTCCTGTGTGTGTGTGTGTGCTTGTCTGTATACGAGATTGTTGTTTGAGAGCACATCAGCACTAAAAATTTGGGAAGCAATCCCACATTCTGCTCCTATGTTGGATCCTGATGAAATGACCGTTACCGAACACCTTGACTGTGACAGCTGGTTGTATTTTTATAATAAATGTTCATTTTATGTAATGATTTCCTGGTGTTGTGTTTATTTTGTTACAAGTACTTTATTCTATATACCGTTATTGTCCAGATTTACTTATTAAATCATGTGTTTCTCTAACAAATACAGTCGGGGGGGGGGGGGGGGGGGGAGAAGACACCTGGAAGCATGTTCTTTCAATAAATCTGGTAAAACCTGTATCAACGTGACGATAGACACAACTTTCTATTCTTGACTGTAGTGGGATCCAATAAAGTCCGTAGTCTTCTTTCCCCAGGACTCTTGATGATCAGCAGAGATCCCACCATAGATGGGTGCATGTCAATTTAAAAAAACTGTATTGACTCTAGAAAGGGCCTAGGAATAAACACGTTGCTTTCTGTTCCCCAAAAGAACCTCTGCTATCATGTACTCAGTGCAGTACCGGTCATTACTGTACTGCTTTTCAATAAGCGACGGCTTGATGTGTACGTCTGTTTACGCCTTTGTGCTGATGTGTAGTGTGTGACCTTGCTGTCTTTGCCTGTTTCTATCATCACTAATAAGGTCTGCAGGAGAAACAAAACCTTGGTTTAGTCTGGAATTAAAGAGTTGATCCCCAAGGATCTACATAAAGATCAAGGTAAGAACACAATCAGAATGTAGTCATTTCATCTGCGATGATGGATGTTTTGTTTTTGTTTATTCTCTTTGAGTTGATGAAGACCTGTTTGAACCTCGTTGTTCTGACTGAGGCGTATAAAGCATTTTCACTTGGTTTGACTCTGATTTTAATTATGTTATGTAATTATAGGTAAAAAAATAACCTCATCGTTTAGGCTCCGTTTACACGACAACGTTTCGAGTGAAAACATTTGTTTTTGTGTTTCGAAAAGGTTTCGCATTTACGCTGCAGTTTGAAAGAAATGCTGAAGATGATGTTAATTTTCATGTTGGACCACTACAACAGACATTCAACGGAGGGAAGTTGAGCTCAGGTCTGAGCTACATCTGTGAAGTTTCTTCTACACAGAAAAAAAAAAAAGTTTGTCTCGTAAGTCTGGGAAATAACTGAAAAGTAAATTCTCCGGAACCCTCTTTTTTCCAGAATTGTTCACGTGTCACATTGCTGGTTTAATCCATTACTGTTCTACCATATAGAGAAGTTAAAATAACCCCACTATTAAAGTTAGGCTCGTGGGGCACCGGAAAGGCCAGCACAGACAACAACACATGGACATTCACCACTACAGACAATGCACAGGGGGACCATGCAAACTGCAGTAAAGGCTCAGCTTGACCTTGAACGAAAGACCTCCTCACGTTGAAGCAAGAGTGCTTGGTATCATAGCACTGTGTGGCCTTGTCTCAACAATTCCAGAAGAATACATGTTTTCCGTTAAGATTCGCCGTTTATTTTCCACAAAAGCTTTTTTCATTTCACTTTAATGTCTTCTGAGTGAGAAGCGCAACCAAAATTCTACAAACCGTTCTCTGACTCGGGCTCATGTCAAAAAGTCATGGGGGGGCAGGTTCTGTGTTTTGTGATGTACACTGAACAAATACTACCGGAAACGAGCACATCTTGTTGAGTTTGTTTAGCATCATCCTCTGACACAAAACTAACATTTGTCACATCCTCATGTTCATCCTCATGTCAAGCATTCAGCATAGCTGATGCTTCCATTTCTCGTCACGCCGCGTCTGTTAAATCCGAGATGAGCTGAGTGTGTTGCAGCTTTATGGGAGGAGGTACCAGGTGTGGCTGGCCTTCTCCAGGGCCACTCAGTCCAACAAAAGGCTCTTATTAGGTGCAGCGGCAGAGATTAAACTCCAGATCCAGTCACTCATTCATTCACAAACCCACTGGCATCAACACAATTTTGGAGAAAATGAGGTCCAGCTCCAGACTTGACTGCTGCTTTATAGAAAACCACTAAAGCTGTAATTTCTTTCCAAAATGGTGACTTTTGAAACACGGTTACCAGCACCTTAAGGAAAACTTCAAATATCCTCGCACGGCGGCTGCTTCGTGGACAGATGCGGACTGCCGCATGGCCTTTGCTCCCTTCCTACGGACGTATCCTACAGATGAAAGCACATCTCTGTTTATTGATCTGAAGTGCTGTCATGTTGTTCCAGGGTGCTTGTGCACACACACAAATACAGACATATAGAGAGTCCACACACATGACCGCATCGCCTGCTGCACTTTCCTCAGCTGCCAGTGTAAAATTTCCAACACTATTTTTTTTATTTTTTAAAACATGAGCACTCTTCAAGTGGATGTGGGGGACTCGGCATCGGTCATAGGTCATCAGCTTCTGAACGCCCATGAGAGGTTTCCGTACAGCCCGATAGCGTGAGGGGGATGTAAATGTTTCAGAGGCGAGTGCAGGAAATCACCAGAGATCCACTAAAGAGCTTGATTAATGTTCACATGAGTGTTTCGGTTCTTAATGGAGTCCAAGAAGTCACTGCTACACAATGGGAAAAGTAATAAATACTTTGGATGTTTGCTTTGATGTTGCAATTGATCTTCAGCTTGAGTCTTAAGGCTTAGTTTTTTGGACGTCACCCGCCACCATAAAAAGCTCTACTTTGTTTTTTTTTTTTTATCTCTGCTGCCCCTGATCCTTTACATCAGTGGTTCCCAACCTTGGCTCTGGATTATCCTTAGTGGGTCGCAAGAGATCAAGAGATCCCGGGGGGGGGGGGGGCTTTGCTTGCTCGGAGGGTGTCAAAATTTGATTTGCACGTGTTGAAAAAGACATTTTCTTGAACATGGAGTCGACCTGGGACACTGGCCAGGCTTTTCTGAGTGTGTACAGGTCTACCAGAATTTTAACCTCACTGTAATGTTTGGGTGAAGTAGAGATGAAAGGAGTCCGCATCCTTCCCCAGAGGTCACTGAAGAAGCTCCGTCTGGGAAAAAGAAAAAGTTGAAAATCACTGATCAAGACTCAAGTCGTCAGTAAATCATCTAACTTTTCAAACTCAAAGACAGCTGAGGCGGCTAAACCACACTAAAAAAAAAGTCATTTCACGACACAAATCATTTACGTTATTACAGCCCCCGAGGACTTAAATCCACTTTTGTTTGGTTCACTCAAATTAGTGCTGGAGTCGAGAAGGACTCGCGGTGAATAATAGCTTTGTTTGGCACACAATGACACCACTGAGCGCTGTGTCAAAAATTAGACCCAAACTGAGAATAGCTCTCTTAACAGATTTGTGTACTTGGGAAATAATTCCTGATAAGTGATATGATTATTAGCTTAAATAGACGAGTTTGCAGGGACTGGAAATCTGGTCGTGGCTGCTGGGCTTTCTCAAAGACACATCTTGTTCTAAATGTTTCACCCTACAGTTCTTGAATATATCAGTTATTAATATTCTTTGTGATCAGCAAATGGCTACAGCACGTGTAATACGTGTTTATTTGGGAAATGTGTGCCGGTGGAGAGTAGAGATAAAGGACCACAATGGGAAAAAGACCCCTAAAACAGACTTCACCACTTCCACAGCTATCCTTAATAGAAATTGAAAGGATCCATCACACCTAATCTAATTCCACCTCATTATCTAAATCTTAATCCTGAACTACTGTAAATTAATCTCCCAGCTGCAGATTAAATTTGATTCCCTTGATTTATTGAATGAAAGGCAGTCGAAATACAATCCTATAAAGGTGGATGGAGATTGTGCCTGAGAATCTTTTCTGATATGAAAACGTACACAGGCCATTGAGTCTGCCTTCACCACTGCTGATCGTCCAACTTCTCAAAAGTAAAAAAAAACTAAACACGATAAAAGCTGATTGTATCAACCAGGCAGCTGATCAGTGATCAGTTTTCGATGCCTCTGTGTGTAGAACTCTGGAGGAAAGTTGGAGAAAGTAGATGTCAAACTTTGAGAAAGTTTTTCGATTTCTTCTGTTTGACATAAAGACAGCATATAAATGTTTAAAACCAGTTAAAAGTCATCAGCATTTTTTCATTATCTCTGTCGTATGGAGAAGACGACCAAGTTGGATTGTTATTACAGGTGAGTCTCGACTATCCAACTACCGAGTCCCAGGAGAATATGGACTGGGAGTCATGACACTCTGGAAAGTGTGTCAGTAAAAGTATAAATGTACACAGACACACACATTTGTCTCTAGTCCCACCACCCCGTCTTTCTTTCACACAGTCCACAAGTGGTGGTGGGTGTGGAGGGGGGTGAGGGTTAAAAATTGCCGTATCCAATCACGACCTAACGTCGGGGTGCCTCCCATGATGGCGGCGAGCCGGGTGACAGAGCCAGCCATCTGGGCAGCAGCGAGGCGGCGACAAGCCCATCCATTCCTGTGCCCTGCCCTCTGGGCCTGCAGCCAGCGAGACAGCCTGGGAGAGCTGGCGGGGATCGGAGCTCTCCCTCGTCCGCTCACCCGCCAAGCTGCAGCACATTGTGATCAGTCCGGCGTTCAGCGGGATCAGAAATGAGCACAACTCGGTCTATTCAAGGCAGCAGGCTGATTTTTGACGCGCCGTCTGACTGGTCACAGATATGTCCCCCACACTCTTGAATTGAGGCCATCCATTATATTTCACACGTTTTTCCTTGAGTAACCCTAATCCACGTGTGATGAGAAACCTGAAATAATTCTCCTCCTCCTCCAACTAAATGCTTCTTTCTCACACCTGAAACAGCGGTCCAGAGAGTGTCCTAAAAATAACAACAGCATTTATAAGATTAGTTCTGTGCCCTGCTGGTGTGGCGAGAAGCGAGACGTTGGCATTTTTCCACATCTAAAAGACGCTATTCTGTCGCCAGACAGCTGACACAACAGCCATTAAACTAAATTGTGCTCCACTTCCCCTGTCAAACCTTGGAGGCGGCTCTGAGGTGGCTCAGCTTAGCTCTGCGCATGGCAGTGTCGCTCTGATTGGCCAAATGTCTTTTCTTTTCGTCCGCTCTTTGTTTTTGCTTTTTGCTTTTTAACCTTCTCAAAATTTGATTGCAAGCAGCTGAGTTGGGAATAAAAGGTTGCACAGTCAGCCTCTTGACTTGTAATTTTGACTCTGGGACGTGAGAAAAGTTTGACGGGGTTGATATCATTCGCTGAGATAGGACCAGAGGCAAAACAAAAACAAGCTATTGTTTGCACTTCTTGCTGTGACGCTGTTCAGTTCCTCTGAAGGAGACTGTGCTGCTCTTAACTTTTGGTCTCACAACAAAAACCGCTGCAACTGAGGGGAAACTGCAAAAGGACCTCATTAACCTGGTTAATTAGTGTTATTGCATTGTTCGTGATAATGAGTTACTAGTATTGCATCATAGACTTTGAAGCATTCATCTTCCATTCGGCTCACCAAGGCCCCGTTTACACGCAAGCTCTATTTTAGCCAGCAGGTGGGTTAGGGTTCAACTGCAAAACAACTTGTGAATTAGTGGATAAAAAGACGACACGACCCAGCTTTAACCGAGTTTGTCAATGTGGAAAAACCATTGCCATTCATCTCGTATGACGTGAGCGCAACAACAAGCAGGAAGCGAGCCATATGTCGACAACAGACAGTTAGATGAGCCTCCATGTGGGGGTGGATATACTCTTCAGTGAGAGGCAGAAGTCAGTTTTGTGGTAAATTTGCATGTTTACTACAAACTGTGCAGTTGCACAATTTGTAATGTGTGTGTGTGTGTGTGTGTGTGTGTGTGTGTGTGTGTGTGTGTGTGTGTGTGTGTGTGTGTGTGTGTGTGTGTGTCTAAAATAAATGATAACTCATCTAGTTGTACTACTCAACGGCAGTCCTCTGCTCTCTGTGTCCGTTGCTAGAGTTGGCAAAGTGGTTATATACTCAAGGACTTTTTTTTTTTTTTATTTATTTTTTCTCACTCCCGTTCACTTAGTCAGATACGGAACAGAAGGCTCTCGTTGACATTTACCCACAATACTGTTCTTCACACCGCCACCGACCGGACTCCCACTCTCTCAAAATGAAGAAGGAAGATTGTTTGTTTGGACACACAACACAACCTCCCCAACAACTAGCCACCTGGTGGGTGACTAAAAATGGCCCGGTGCTGTTATCGAGCGCCACACAGGGATGTGAGCGTCGCGGATGGAGATACGAGCGGTAAATGAGGACAACCAGGTGTACCTGCACCCACCTGGATGCGCAGCAGGTTGGTGAGTAAGCAGAACAAGCACTTTGAGCTCGTCCCGCTGTACCTGCTGCACAAAGTACGCAGGGTACTGGGGTTTCGTGTCATTTCGAAGGTAAAACCAGGGATGCAAAACTCTCCACAAGCCTATTCTTTCTACCACTGGTAGAAACCCAACGGCTTTTTACTGGCTCGAGCTTTCACGCCCCGCCCACTTATATTTCACCAATGGCAGCGCATCTGTTTATCTCTGCTATTTTAGCATTAGTTTGTACTTTGAGAAACTCAGTGTCAATCCATCCATTCATTTTTTTCCTCCACATGGTTCTTCTCTCCTGATTCCTTCTCGTGAATGAATGATCACAAACAGAAAAGCATCAACCCCCCCCCCCCCCCCAAAAAAAAAGATGTTTGACCTGAAATTGGCAGCAGTTCTGTTGCATATCAAAGGATCACTCCCAACCGTCGCAAATGAACGCCAGAAATCGGCTTTAATCAAACTTTGAAAAGGCATCCTCGCTCTGGAAAACTGTTGGACCTCCACATGACAATTTAGCCTAATTTGCATCCATCTGATGTGCAAATGTGACACAGCCACTTGTGATATCTTTGATCACAGGAACCACGACTATACGTTCATGTTCGCTCAGCTGCCAGGAAGGACGGCCACCTACTGGAAAGCTTTCAGCGTCATGTTAGAGACGTCGCACATTTCACACATAACCGTGTCGAGGTTAACACAAAGAAAGTACTCCATTTCAAACCTCCCAGTGACACAGAGCAAGCTGCGAAGTACACTGCATGAAAACCTCTGGTATAGAAGCCGGTAAGGGTTTTGTTGGCGTAGCCATGCTTACTCAGTTTAAGAGCTATTGAGGTGCTGGTAAACAAAGGAAAAACTCAATACAGACTTCATTGCCTTTGGCCTGCATGCGAACCACCTTGTGAGGAGCAGCAGCCATTTATTGAATTGCACACCCACCTGTGTGTAGCCACGCCCACACACCAGATCAATTAAGAACACAGAGTCCCATAGGTCAACAGGTTTTCATAAGGTTCTGAATTAGTGTGTGAACAAGTTGGGCCATTCAGGCAATTGACAAGTTTGAGCACAGTAAATGATTTCTCTCTGTATTCTTCAGTTTTGCACATATTTGTAGGCCGAGGTCCATTTTGCTCAAAGCACTTTGGTTTAATTTGTGAGAAGCTGTTTGCTTTGGTCTGCAGACTTTGAATTAAATATGTAGAAGAAAGCGAATCAGACTGTTTTTGAGATGTTCTGGCGATTTGAACGTTCTTCCACTTTATGGAATATAGAAAGGAGTCACAACAGTAGCAGATGCATAAATATTCATTCATAGTCATGCACGCTGCACTTTATTGCAGTTATCAATGTCACCAGAGATGCAAGCTTATTATCACGTACATCAACCAGGAAAGGAATAAACAAAGAACTTTCAGAGGTTAGATTGTTTTCATTCTATGTAAAGGCAAGTGCATTTCTTAAACCTTCACCAAAAGGTTGCTTTTCCCAGTTTAAGAATATTCAAAGACATTTTCCCACTGATAAGTAAGACCTTCCAAACATCCCAGTTGTTCACAAACACACTCTATATGCCAGCTAGATGAGATTATGTTGTATTCTAGGATTGTAAAGTGTGATGCCATACTTGAGGAACACAAAAACGTTGCGGTCTAAATGTACAACTCTTCTAGAACGAAAACCCAAAGACGATGTGTTTTCACTTGTTGTCGTGTCAACGGATCCTAAAAGTGGAACAACAGCAAGTCCAGCATTCAACTATTCACTATGTGTGACGGCATGGAGCATGTGCAGTGGAAGAGTTATGCTTCTGTTGTGACCTGGAAATATTATAGGAAATCTCATCTTTTATTTTGTAATAACAGACAAATTGGTTTCATTTGTAAATATTGTATATTCCTTTAGTAACCTAAGTTGGAAATATTGCATCGGCACGACACTAACCTGAGAGAGAAAATCCCCCCAAAAATATCCAGCTCCAGGGCAAATAAAGTTGCCTTTTTGAGAGTGCAACGCTTCAAACTTCAATTGAACAACACTTGTTTGATTTGTTTGTCTTCCACATTGAGGAGTTCAAAGTTTCTTTTCAGCCAGCCAAGCAGTTTGTAGTGCAGCTTAACTCCCCCCCCCCCCCATATCAACACTCTCCCCCCCAGGGATCAGCAGAGTGTAACATCTGAAAAGAAGTGAGCACATCTCTAAAGTGTCTGCTGTCCCCTGAGAGCACACACACACACAGTGAACACACCCTCTCTCCCATGCTGGCACACACATACAGTCACATAGCGGCTGGCTTCTCTATAATCCTGCTCACATTATCAGCCACTCACTGGCACGTGTGTGAGGGCTGCAGAGTTAAATATATAGAAGCTGGAACAAACTGTGCGTTTCCTTCATGCAAATACGCAGATAGTATGAAGTCATGGAGACTTTTTCTACTTTTTGCCTGTCAGTCACTTTTCCATCACAACCTCTCGCTTGCTTTGAGTGCATGGCGGCAGAGCCGCATTCCATTACTGTGAGTTTTGACGCTAATGGAGGCCTTTCACAAAGCAATAAATTGTGGGGCAACATTAGCACCCGAGGAGCGGGCTAACAACGCGCCAAACTGACGGGTGCCGACATGCCGCGCATCACTGAGAGCGCCTCCGGGGCCGAGGCGGCGCGAGCGAAGGCTACAGACGCTCTAGAATATTAATATATTCCTCAGTTTCTCGGAGAAGGCTGAAAAGAGGGGGGTGGGGAGCCCGGGTTTAATGGACTTCCACAGTCAATTGTTCTCACCTCGTGTAGTAGAGTGGAACGTCACTCAACAGGAACATGAGGGGACTGATGCGAATAAACAGAACATACATTCGTGCTTGTGCACGCAGTTAAATAATATAGTGCAGAATACCCAGTGTGTACATGCAACCGCTCTTGTGATTTCCAAGAATATATTAGAGATAAATGTATGCTCTCCAACCAATTTATTAGACACGTTTGTTCAACCGATATAATCGCCTACATCTACGTGGGATGACGAGACATCTTCTGATTTAATCTCTTGGTTTTTGAGATTGAGCCATTTCTAGTATTTTTTTTTTTTCATTCAAGTTTATGAGGTGCAATAGATCACTGTATATTTTACAAGTGTATTTTACAAGTGTATGTAATGAAGTGGTCAGTGAGTGTATGACTAAACTACTACTTTTTTTTCCATTACACAAAAAAGACCAGATAGATCTCCAAGCAGCCAATCCATCAATCAAAGTAAATCCAAAGTGTAAACGTCAATCATTTCATTCTGATTTGGGGTTTTGTATAGCTGAAGCACCTCAATGCAGTGTCAAATCCAATATTGTGAAATTCTCTCTGACTTTTTCCAAAGTGATATTTTTGGTGTCTTCCTAAAACCCATGAAACCCACAACTTTGTGATTTAAAGACGACTCGCTTTACCAACTGAGCCACAGCCGATAATCACGACTTACAGAGATTTCTCTATTAACTTATGCTTTTTATCCTTTTACAAGATTTATTTAGCTCCCACACTTTGTGAGAATGAAAATATAATTATGAAGTCCAGGTCTTTTTTTTTTTTAATGCACTCAGTGTGATTAATATTTGTTTCAGATAAGCCTAAACCTTTTTTTTTCCTAACTATGAAAACATGAGCACTGTCATAACCAAATGGTTTAGTTACGTATAAAGCAATGTGAACTCGTTGGAATTCCAACGAAGTGAACCTACTAACTGTCACTCTGATGATTTACTCCTCCTTATGTGTGCTGCGAGTTTCATCCACATCATATTTGTTGAAAACATTTTTATACTATTTAAGTTTTTCAAAAAATCCTTTATAAATTGTGCAATATTTCAGGCGCTGAAAACAATAATCACGACTGGGACATAAACACTGAAGGAACAGCGACTACCAACTGTAATAGTCCAGTTATAGAGCAATACTTTAGAATAACACAATTCACGCAAAATATAATGGCGACGACCTACACCATGAGCCATTTACACCTATCCATAACTATACTGCATTACCAAATATCCTCGAACAGTCACTGTGCAAAATATTGATTATACTGATGTTGTTTTTTGTGTTATTATTGTGTATTTGAGTTTGTCTGACAGGTGTTTTTCTTTTTCTTTTTCCCTTTTCTTTGACGAACCCTGACATGATGGAGCAGGGTGGCACACGTGGCGCCCATGGGCACCTGGTGGCCCGCAGGGTGATTATTCTCAGCCCACAAGGCATGTTCTTAAATTAGTGACTAGTACAAACCAAATAAATCTGAAAATGTGAGCGATCTTGAAATCCTTCAACCAAAGTGACAATGTTGTACCATTCCATTATAATAATAAAAAATGCCTTCATGGTGTCATTCATGGTATTCCTGGTTTCCTCTCATAGTCTAAAAATGCATTTGAAATGAATTGGCGATTTCTAAAGTCTGTTTGGGTATGTATGTACTGTATGAGTAGTTATACTTTTAAGGGGATCAAAACAGATTCACACACTGTGAAGTGGGGACACAAGAAAAAATGTAAATGTTTCAGGAGATAACATTTAAAGTTAAGACAGATAAAAACAAAGCAATGTGAGTCCCTTCCAAGTTACTAATGTGTATATATTTTCAGTATCTCCTTGTTTCTGATGAAGTAACTATTTACTATAATCACATACAACCCCCCACCACCACCACCATGTTGTCTGTTGTTGTTCTGTTTTTGAATTACCACATTTTTACAAATTGTACAAATGAGTCAAACAGAGTAATGCGTCTTTATACTCAGACAAAATGCAGACAAACCTCTGGAAACATGAGCACAGTCTTCTTCACAGGCATCCAAGTGCACTCTCATCCCTTGAAGCCTGTACGAGTACACACACAAACATGTAGTTGATTCATTGACAATGCTGCCTCCGGATCCCGCTCCATGTGTTTACGCTGCTTATGGCCATGATTGCATGCCTTTACCATGTTGACATTCAAATTTAATCCATCCTTGTAATTACCACCACCGTAAGCAAAAATAGAGGCAGAGTGATTGAAACAGGAAAATCCAATCAAACATGCTTCTTACGACTGGAAAATTCACTGATGAGGTGGCGGCTCCGCATATAGGATGTAATGTGCTCACAATTACCCTCTCACATACTCTCAAATACTCTCATACATGCGTATATACACCGTAACGCAGGCACAATTTGGCACGCACGTACAAATAGCAGCGCAGTCGAACACACACATGCATGAGCACAACAATGCTAATTAATCCAGATATCTTTTCCCACACAGGATATCCTTGGCTTTCATCCTCTCCTCAATTAGACTGAACTTTCAGCTGTTGTGTTAGTGTATGGATTAAAAGGAATTATAGAGGAACGTCAGCGATCCTCCTTTGCCTTTGACTTGCTATATCAGACGCTTGACGGATATCTGGCTCTCATGAGGAGAAGAGTGTATCTCTTCCTGTGTGTCTTTTGAATTACCTCCACTGACTCTCTGTAAATAGGCTGGCTTCATTCAGGCCTCGACTCGCTCTCACAGAATTCTACCTTATCGTACTTTTCCCTTCAGATAGGTCGAAACGAGAGCAAACGATTCTTACAGATGTTCCCTACATGAACTTTGACATGATCTTTTATCTCCACCGGGACATTGGCACCACCGACCGAAGCCTTAGTCTTGAGAATCACTAGCTATCGGACATTTTCTTCATTAGCTAGTTAGCTTTGCTGACCTGAATTCAAATCAGGCGTGCGCTTCAGGTTGACTCCCTAATGTAAATTGCTAAACCTAATGAACTTGAGAGGTGATTACATGGCCATGAATAAAAGATCAAATTAAGTAGGCTATAAGAGTTTCACTTCCCAGACACTCTTATGCCATTCCCTGTGGTTGACTCTCTCGCTTCCGATATGTAAAGGTAAAGAAAAACATCATTAGGGTCACACACAATTACTGTACAACCACGTGATTTGTCCTTACATGTAACATTTTGATCTTCTTGATGTACTCATGAGTGTGTTATCCTGGGTGTTTTTGACCAAAAGCACTTATTGCATACAAAAAACAAGATTTATGGTCTAATTCTGAACACATAACTATATACAGTTTCAATGGGTGATCCTTATTCGTTTTGACCTCATTTAAGGTAGCAGAGCACCAGAAACTCATTGGCACAGTAACACCAATCATATCATCTCATGCTGGTTGTGGGTTCATTCTATCAACTTAAACCACTTGGTTGGGTTTAGGAAAAGGTTATTTTGAAATTTGCTTGTGACTGCATTGATAAATTAGGTTCTCTTTTATTTTGACCTAAATAAATAATCTACAATCTGCAACATGAATTATGTGTCACATTGGACCCAAATATTCCTCTTTGGTTTAGCCCTCATCTACATGACAATGTTTTCAAGTGAAAGTGGAAAAACTTTTTGAAAACACTCGAACTACATCTCAGTGGAAACAGAGGAAAATAAAACTTTTTGAAACTGCTACTGGCCCCTGGCTCGCTCAGTTGGTAGAGCATGAGACTCGCAATCTCAAGGTCGTGGGTTCATGTCCCACGCCGGGTGCCAGGTGTAGTAAACAGTCCGCCCATACGCCTGTAAGTATACTTGCCATCACTAACATTTATAGTACATCGTTCTCTGACGTATTTGTGTGGAGTTTCATTACAAAAACCAACAACATGTGGTGGCCTTACATGAAAGTTGTTGTGTCATTATCAGGATTTCCATCTAAATGGACATCTTTTTCAAAACGTCATGTAAATGCCTCATAAGTCCTGGTTTTAGTTCCATCATTCACCATCAAAAAGCCTTTTGACGTTTATTCAGCTTTATGCTTTATGTCCTAGCCTAACCCCAACCCTGACCCTCTGACATACAATATAACCGTATCCTAGCCAACCTTTTGCCGAGAACCGAAAATGTTCCACCTCGGTACAAGCAGTAGATTTTTCTGAACTTTTCTGTCCAATAAACCAAGCCATCGTTTATCATACTGGTTACATTTAACTCAACACTGCTGTGTGTGTATAATCTTTTTTATTCATTAACAGATGTGTTGCCATTGTGTCATTGTGGCTGCACTGAAAACAGTCTGCTCCGGTTATAATGAAAGTACTGAAAGAGAACGAGATCAGGCACAGTCCTAATGTGAGCTCTAATTAGGCAAAATGAAAACATGCTGTATGTGGGAGGACCATGAGGTATAATAGTACCATAATTCAACACTTGTCTATAGAGCAAGAAAGCAGAACATTGGTAAATAAAAGCATGTTTGGGGTTTTTTAACACTGGATCGGTTATTCAAAATGGAACTCTTATGTCAAAAAGAAGACAAAATAAGTGGATTTTAGTCAATTCTAAAATGCTGTGTGGCGATGCCTGGTTTGAAATCACATGCTATATTTTCTCAAAGCTTCTGCTCATAAGCATTCTAATCCATGTTATCAATCCAAAAGAAAATTGGCAGTTTTATCTCCCAGCAATGATCTATACACACTACTAAAAGAAGTATTTTAAATCACTCTTCAGGCCAAAATATCAGTAAACATTTATTTGATCAGATTTCTCCCAAAAGGCTCAAGTCACACCTTACTGGTCAAACACGCTTTTATGCCTCGTTTACGCAACAACTTCAAGTGAAAACGAATCGTTTTGGCGTTTCCGCTTTCAATAAATGTCCTGTTTTACACTGTAACGTTTTGTGAACGACGTCCGTTTACACAGGCAAGATGAAAACGATGTAGTTAGCATGCCAGGCCACTCTCTGGTCCTATTGGTTGTTTTTGTAATGAAACCACACACATGCATGCAAGCAGAGAACAATTTGCTATAGACATTCACAATGGCGAGTACATGGATATTCATGTGGACAGACGACCAAGTTGGATTGTTATTACCATAACTCTCAACTGTAAAACTTCCAAGTCCCAGGAGAATATGGACTGGAGGTCATGCCACTCTGGAGGCCAGAGTAAAAATCTGGATTATCACCTGGACAACAAACAAACAAAGGCATAGAAACAAACTGACGATGCAGTGAGAAGATCAACCACCGCCACATATCACCTTTTAAAAAGTCGTTAGCAAAACACCAAGAGGAAAATCTAGAAAAGTAAAACCTCTGACCAAGAAAGTAGCTACTTTTTCAGTCCATCTGCGAGACACTTACACAGCGCAGACAGATCTTCAGGAGGCTCAGCATAGGCAAGAAACATAAAAGTATCTTGGAAGCATGTTACTTTGCACTGAGTATTCAGGCTCAACAGATCCCAGTGCCTTCTTGGAGCCTTTACCTTCAGTAAAAGTAGGTAGAATCAGATCTTGTGACAATCACCAAGCGAGAGGTCATCTTTCCAACTATGCTGTTTTAAAACGGCAGTTTACTGGATCACTGCTGTCGATAAATAAACTGTTGTCTGGTACTTTAGTAGTTTCGACTCGAATGAAACAATAACTGGTTTCACTGACTAACATTTCTGTTGCTGATGAACGAGGCGGAGAATGTTCAATTGTTAAGCTACATCAATAGTCCCTCGTGACTTGTCTACGTTAAATGTAGTTGAATGTCATTTGGTTGTTTGACACATGTTTTGTGAGGACCTTCTGCTTCTTTCGCACTGCTCATCTTGCTTTCTCATGCTAAATCTGGCCCATGGAGTCTCTCAAGCGACAGCGCTGAGACCTCCACTGGGATGCTTGTGCTGACGGAAATGGGCAACCATCCAAAGTACTCAGACTCTAACAGCAACTTCCATTTCCACTGGGCCTGTGAGCACATTTAACAGATTCAAACTTCACACAAACATTGACAAACTTTTACTAATATCAGTCGAGGCTGGTGCAATTTTCTGCTGTAAAACATCCATCTCAGCGGTTTGGATTCAACACGAGCGCCCGCTCTACTTCTGTGCCTTACCGAGCCCCGATCCTCCTCACCACGGCGGTTTGAAGCATCGCCTCTCCAGGACATCACTGGTAGAGATCAAATCAGCCTTTGAGCCTCCTTGATCTCTGCCTCTCTCCTTTGGTTCTCCCGTGTTCTTCCTTAGCCTTCTATCTGTGGTCCAGGAAGTGCAGCACCAAGGATCTGAGTCCTGCTGGTCGATAACTGGCTTCAGATCTGTCAGGACTTGGAGTTTATTGGTTTATGGACAGAGGAAATGGAGATCCGCAACATCAAACAGAAAAACCTTGATTGCACAATCTTCGCTGTTGGGAAAAAAAACCCCAAAAAACCCCATTAACACAGAGCTAGCTGTTCTCTCATGGGTGGGAATAAGTGGGATATGCTAATAGCTCCTGAAAACTCGGCTTGTCAGTCCCTCTGCAGTGTGGGCATTTCTCTGTTTGTGTGTGCTTCACAATCTCACAAGCAACACGATCCCTCTTTTGCTTTTGCATCTATGTCTCAGATCATCACCAGAAAAGGCAAAGTTAGATTCAATTTCATAACTCTGTTGGGCAGCAAAAGTCTCCATACGTGCACACATACACTATGTCGTCATGAGAACTGACTTGCATTAATTTCCTGCAGAATTAGTGTAACATTGAACTTGCACTTGCCAACCAAAACCCTAACCGTTTGTCCTTTTGATGGCCTTTCTGTCCCCACCTTGCTATCATTTTAGAGCCCATTCACTCTGCGTTTTCAAGTGAAAACAGAAAACCTTTGTTGTGTTTTGGAGGTCCATTTCCATGACAACTGTGCTCGGAGCCACTGAAAATCTAACTTTTTAAAAATGGCTGCCAAGCTGGAACTTTTCAAAAAACGCTCCGTCGAAACAGGGTAAAACGCAACTTTTCTGAAATGCTGCAACTGCGCATGTCCACCATGGCCACAGTAAATAGTTTCCTGTCCATATTCTCCTGGGACTTGGTAGTTTTATAGATGAGTCTCCTGTAATAGCAATCCAACTTGTTGTCTGTCCATACCTATGTCCATGTACTCAGCATTGTTAATGTTTATAGCATATTGTTCTCTATGTGCATGGTGCGTGGCCCAACATGAAAACTACATCATTTTCAAAACGATGCCGCGTGAACGCAAAACTTTTCTGAAACGAAAAAGCAAAAGTGATTCAGTTTTACTTGAAAAAAAATTGTCCTGTGAGATCTTACCTGAGAAATGTAATTTCCTGTTATATTAATTTGCCTTGGGTCCCCACAAGTATAAATAAAGACAGATATTGGCTCTCCTAACAGGCATTTTGAATGGGGAGGGATAAAGGAATAAACCCCTACAAGCATAGAGAAACCAGCACAGCTACACACAAACACACACAGACATGTAGTCCTTCCTTATGGGGATTTCTTATTGACATTATGTATTTTGTGGACTTTACCCTAATCTTAACAGTCATCTTCATGAGAGCCTCGGAGTGAGCTCCACACAAAGAGAACTATGAGACCTCACACCAATGCACACATTTATCAGCTATTCTCTTTAATGCCTCACTGGCATCCACTTCAGCCTGTAACGTGTCTCCCCTGTCACCTACTGACACCGTCCTCCAAACATCCCGTCTGCCAGCCGCCTTGAATTATTCATCTAATATGCCCATTCGACAAAGCCAGCAGTTACGCTGCGTGCCCGAACATCACAAGCAGCAAAAACGAACGTGTGCGTCTCAGTCTGTCCTTCAGTTGCTGTTTTCGTCTGTTTGCTCTTCTTTTTTTCTTCTTTTCCCCAAAAATGTTACATCCGCTTCCCCTTTATTAGCATCTGCTGTCACAGTGATTTGCTAAAGTGGATGTGACAGGCAGCAAGCCTTGCTCCTTATACAAGCCATACATTCGCTTCAATAGATTATTTTTATTTTTTTTTTATCTCTTTTGCATGCTGTTTGACCGTGAGAGGGTGTTTCTTCTGAATCTGCGTTTTCATCTACTTCTCTGTCTGTTCACTTGTTTTGTCAGGGAAAAAATGTTCAGATTGCAGCTCTGAGGAAAAAGAAAAAAAAAAATATATATATATATATATATATATATATAGCATCCTTCAGTTTCGGTAATCAGCTCCCGACCATTACGTAAACAAACAAAAAAGAAAAGATTTTTGTGTGTGTCATTCTGGTTGATCATTACAGAACATGCTCTACTGGTGCTGCTTGACCCAGCTCTGAGAGCCCAAAATGCTCCTCTGGCTCATCCATATTTCAGTGCGCTGAGGGTGTTCTGTAATAATCTCAATTTGCCAGGATGCAGCACCTCCACTCCGCTGCTTCCAAGCACCGTAATCTGTAGTCACATTCCGCCGAGGTGCTGGAGTGAAGGAGGGTCATGGCGGGCCTGAAAAGCGACACGCTCAGTGTCTGCGGCAGCCATCTTCACTGCTGCAGGAGTGCTTTCATTCCTGCTGAATATCTGTGCTGCTATTCTGAATTCCTGGCTGCTCTCAGAGCTAAAAGGCTTTCCGTGAGTCATACTTTTCTGAATTTGACCCTGAGTTGGTTGTTGCAACCTGACTTGCAAACCAAACTGCTTTTTTTCCTTTCTTTTTTTTTTTTTTCCTGCCAAACTAATTGTGGAGACAAACAAATAGAACAGCAGCGTTCAGTGCAAAATAAAATCTCCTCGTTCGTTCATCCATCTTCTCTAAACACTTTATTCGTGTCAGCGTGACGGCGAGCTGCTCCCCGTCCAAGCCAAGGACGGGTCGCAACGACGTCCCAGAGAAAACACAAGAGAAACTAACAGTGCAATGTGTCAATAATTCTCCTCACACGTCTTTGGGCTGAGTTGAAGAGTCAGAGAACAACCAAATTCCTCCACTGCCACCCGAACATACAGGAATAAGCCAAGGTGAACATGCAAACTGCACACAGAAAGGCTCGGGGCCCAGAACCTTCTCACTGGGCCATGTTTCTAATATGAGGTTAGATGGGTGGTACTTATATCATACTTATGTGTGAGCAGCCCCACCGCTTTACACCGTTAATCACATTCACCCATACATTCACACACCATTGGAGGCCATGCAGGGCGCCGTCACTCCATTGCTCAAGGACACGTCGGCATGTGGATAGGTGAGAGATGGGAATTGAACCTGCAACCTTCCAACTGGGAGTCGACCGCTCTACAACTAAGCCATGCCACCTCACAATTCATTTATTGATCACTGTCAAAAGCATTAGAATCATAACAGTCCCCTCAAACTCATCCCAACAAGATGCAGGACTCCGTTACTCTTCATAAATTGAAGAAGCAAAAACAAGAAGAAACAAGAGAATGAAACCTCAAGATTTTCACAATAGAAATGCACAAATCTTTCCTTAAGTTCCTCTGCACACCACTAGAGAACACGTTCAAAGGTCTCGGTACAGTACAGTTTGAGAAACGACGACTATCAATCGCTGTATTCCGACTATGTGAGATGTTTTCGTCACATTGGAATTATTCACGCCAGTATTTCAACCGGCATCCTCAAATTGCTGTGAAAAAGTTTCCCATCTGTTTCTGCAGTAAACGTCACAAAGTTTCATTAAATAAAGTGAAATCACAAAAGGCCCAGTTTCAAAATTAAGAGTAAAAATGAGCTTAAGGGTTGCTTTAGGCTAGAATTTCCTCCTTTATTATCGAGTGAGGAGGCCCCCGGCGAGCTCAGTTGCTCGAGCATGAGAATCGCAATCTCAAGGTGGTGGGTTCGTGTCCCCCGCCCAGCACCACCTTCCCGTGGGTGGTGAGCCCACGGGAAGGTGCTCAGACTGCCACCCCCGTGACCCAGAAATGGATAAGCGGGAGAAGATGGATGGATTATAGAGTCAGGCTAAATCACCGCTGTCTTTAGATTCATATTCAATGTGCAGATTAGATTGGCAAGACTGTATGAATACAATGGGAATATTTTTTGAAACATTGAGCGATTTCATGTGTGTGTGCGTGTTAGCCTCTGGAGGCGGTGTGGCGGCCCTCGCAGCACTCAGTCAGGCCCGCTCTCAGGCTTGGCCCTCCATCTACACCAAAACCCCGCTGCTTCCCTGGTTTCCTAATGAGAGCTGGAGGGATGTATGAAGCCTTCAGCTGTTTTCTCTTCCCTCGCTCAGGCCTACTCTGCACCCAGTCAGAAAGTGTTAAACATCCCATCTCATTCCATCCTAAAGGCTGCCATCAATTTCAAGCTGTTCTCCCTCTCATTTACAGCGGCGTCACACCAGCCCTGAGCTCAAGATGCGCATCAGCTTGCCAAACGTACACTTTTACTCATCTCTCTGTCTGAGCACAAAGAGGAGCGGCGGACTCGTTTCCACATTCCTCCCCATGTGCCAGTCGCCCTGACGCTCCATCTGTGGAAGCATGCTGCTTCCTCCAAATGTGTATTTATGGACCGCTTGATTCAATTTCATGACACATAAAACTGTAATAATAATGGCTGATTTGAGTTTCTCTTTCTGTCTCATCAGGCGTGACGGTGTCATGTCACCACTCCATCACAACTGTCTGCTTTATGCTTTTATTGTGATTTGAAACTGATGATGTTTTTCTTTTTCTTTTTTTTCTTTCTTTTCTTTTACCAAAAGAGGCTTGATAAACAGAAGCGTGCTCAGTCTCATCACGTCAGAGTGAAGTGAAGCGCTCCACTGCTCTCTATAGGCTCCTTCACGATAGTGCATCACTTTAACCCTCAGAGTACACCTACCTACTTGTGACTTAATTATAACCTGCGTGGACTTTTATACTAAATGAATCCCATTAAAGAATTTTAATGTTGGAAGGGTATTTATTTTTGAAACAGGAAGTTTTGGTATGTAACCACTATTTGATGTAAGAGTATCGTTCTTAGATTCATCCCCTTCTGCAGCTTCCGGCAACTTCTACCATCTTTGATCCCTTTATCCTGAATCATCAATATGCAGATGCACACACTTACACCACCCAAAGTGCTAATGTGGAGCAATTTGAGGTTCGTGTCATGCCCGAGACACAAATACCTGAAAAGTCTACTTTAGAATCAGTGACAGAGTACATCTGAGCTGCCACCTCTGCTTTTTCTGTTACTTAAAATGTGAAATCGTCTCATTTTAACCCTCTGCAGTTGTCAAAATTAGATTTGCAAATGTCAAAGAAATGGAATCTAGTGTGGGAGTGTCCGCCAGTGTTTAGCTCCACTGTCATGCATCAGGGAGGAGATTCACAGCCTTCTTTAGAGATTATCTTTAAGGTTTCAATGCTCTGAGCAATTCAGAAACACAATAGAGGTGATTTCAATCAATCTGAACTCACACTCAATGAAGCCTAATTTTGAAAACGTGGCTTGATGTGTTGCACATCTTCTCACTTGTGTTGGATTTTTTGTTTCTTTTTATTTTGAACTGTCTCTGTCCTTACTTTTCTTGGCAATACCCTCATCCTGCCCTCTTGCACACAGCCGGTTTTCTATTTGATGCTCTGCTTTTGCAACTCTTAAATCAAGTTCTCAGTTTCTGTTCAAAGCACCAATAATAAACCTTCCCGGTAGCGCCGTGCCGTCCACGGGCCTGACGTCGTGCCTGCTGCTCCCCTCAGGGTTACCTTTGACGTCGGCTGGTCTGCTGCTCCTCTCTTAAAGTTCTCTTTATGTTTCACGGAATCTTTACAGGCGGCAGTTTGGGGGAAGGTTCAAAGTCAGACCATAAGTACGGACCGCAGATCGCTCCACAGATACAGAGCGGCTGGTGATGTGATGTGATGCACTTTGAGACACTGTTGAATAGAAGTGTCTTAGTCATGGAACAATCGGAATAAAAATCACTACAGCTTCAGCCTTTAATCTACCTGCTTGAATTCAAACCTCTTTGATGGAAGAGTGTAAGCACTATTGAATGTTTTATGTTGTCTTAATTGCCTGTAAAGTTTTACTTCTGCTTGCTCTTTCATGTTGTGTTGGTGTGCCTCTCTGCTGCTTGATCTCCAAGATGTTCCTGGTTAGATAAAGTAAAGTTTCAAAGTTTTTATGCTTGGCTCTATCCATTGGATCCAGTGAAGATTTCACATTCCTGGGATGCTTTATAAGTAGCGACAATGGTGCCCATAAAGACATCAAGACCCGCCGTAACAAAGCCCGAGGTGCCTCCGGTCGACTCCTTAACTTCTGGAAGTCCAAACAATACAACCTCAAATCTAAGATCAGGCTTTATAACAGCAATGTTAAGGCTGTTCTTCTTTATGGCTCTGAGTGCTGGAGAGTAACAAACGGAGATATGAGAAAGGTTGATGTCTTTCATAACAGCTGCCGCCGTAAAATCTGTGACATCTACTGGCCCGACAAGATCACAAATGAGGAGCTGTATAAGAAGACAGACTATGAATATGTCTCTTGAAAGGTTTAACCCCATGCAATGGTTGAAGACCTTTTGCTTCAGTAATAGTGTGTGAGAATACATCAGTATTATAATGTAAAATAACCAGTAAAACTTTTGGGACATTTACTTACACAACATAGCTGGTGTGTAAGCAATGAACTATACTAATGTAATTGTATTCAATGATGACAAAACAGAGTTTTGTTACACAAAACTGTGGGTCTTGAATTCTTCTTTAATCATTGTTATGCTTCATTTATTTGCTCGAAAGGAGATTTCTTGGTGGTGTAGTGGTCAGCTCTCTTGCGTCACACCTAGAGGATTCCTGATTTGATTCCTGGCTTGGGCCTCTCTGCATGCTGTTTGCAGGTTCTCCCTGTAAATTGATGCACTTAAGTTGAACAAGGAGATCTAGATGACTCAGTTAATCGAATTAACTGGCAGGTTTTACGTAGTTTTCTTTCTGGAGCGTCACCAATTAAATGAAACATTGTTTTGATCATTTCTGCAGAAAGACGCACCACAACACCTGAAGTGATCAAGAACAGGTGTAAACGATGGCTCCGATCTAAATTCATTGTTGTTGTTTTTTAATAGAAAATCTGACGAGAACTCGTGATTGTAGCTGCCAATTATGGAGGAAACACAAACTCTGTAAAAAATGTATCCATCCCTGTATAAAGGTATTGGCATGTTTGATTAAAGGGGAGAATCTATGATGTATCTTTGTCATTTGTGTTCTGAGAAGATACTAAATAGAGCCCAGTGTAGAGAGGTCATGCATTCATACTCACACATAAAACTAAGCATATTACTCTTCTTTTACTTGTTGACGGCATTAATGTAATTCATTAGTGTTGAAACAGTCACTAAATTGTGACTTTTAATTAATACTTCGCTGAAGTCTGCAACGGTCCTTCATCCCTCATTTATTCAAAATCAGGATATTAAAAGTAATTAGGGTTCCCGACAGATCCAGTCCACAGTGTGCTCTCTCACACACACACACACACACACACACACACACACACACACACACACACACACACACACACACACACACACACACACACACAGAGTTTCCTGTGTCATTACAAGGGTAAGTTGAAGTAACTTTGTTGAATGACGCAAAGTCAAAAAAGAGACAGGATGGGGAAGAGTCCTGCTCAGAGGAGCCATGTGGTGTTTTATACAATCTGGTTGAACATAGAGTGAGAACATCCCAGTTGATAAGTGGCAGATATGCCAGCATCAACATCAAAGCAGATGGATTATAGCCTGAACTCTCACGACTACGTTGAGTCACATCTGTGTCCCTCTGAGCGTGTGTGTGTGTTTATGTGTCTCTCAGAACCGGCGTTGTGCTCAGCGGCGGCGGCATCCTGCTCCGGTGTCCTTCCCAGCCACAGACCCTCTACAGTTCCCTGTCAACCTCCTCTCTTATGGTGGAGAAATGTGGGCTGACACAACACAGTTTTAACAATGCCCAGCTGGCAGGTTTTGTTATGCAAGCAAATTTCATTTCTTTTTTTTTTTTTGTATCAGTGCACATTGAGGATTAATCCTCCCCAAAACACGCTAACACAGCTATTAAGGGTTTACAGGGCCGTGCAATGTATTTCTGGGCCTTTTCCGTTCTTTAATTCTCAAGTACCGTTCAAGTTTTTTTTCTCTTTTTTGAAGATTTGCTGTGTTCAAGGCAAGCAAGCAGCAGGTATCTTACTATATAAGCTGATATCTAACTAGATACACAAACTCTGGACTTCAGAATATTAAAACTATTGACTTTTCAGGGCAGGAAAGTCTTGTAAAAGAGAAAATACTGATTTCATGTATAATGAATAAAAAAAAAAAAAGTTTGAAATGGCTACTGTGATTGCTCACATCTCCTCCCTCAGACCAAAAACATACATTTGTGGTTGAGTGTAGAATTTAACTTGGTGGTTATCTATCTGTTTGCCCTGTGATGGACAGGCGGCCTGTTTGTGATGCATCGGGGTTAAGTAAAGAGATATAAGGGCATCAATAAAGTATTAAATTGTGAAGAAAACAGAATAGAAGATGAATTGATGGCCATAAAAACACATAGAAGTCATCAAATGCAAACTGAGATCAAAATGATCAAAGCAAAATGCCTCAAAATGTAAGAGGTCCGTTCCTATTTGCGTCAACGAGATATCGTTCTGGTAAATTACTGTTTTATATAGTTTGTTAATTTATTGATGGGATGATATTTACGTCTGTTGTGATCCTCCCTGCCACGTGGTGGCGCTGTCGGCCGTGAACGCCCCCTCAGCATCAGGTAGTCGTCACCGGAAGTACATCATGACAACAATGGCGCCTGCTGCTGTTGTTTGTGCTGAAATTGACTCCTTTAACTTCTAATAAACATTCACTCCGGTGAGTTATGGAGTAGTTAACCACTGTAGCACTTTGAATACATACTTAGGTGTCGCCAGCATGGCGGGGCCTCTGCTGGAGTTTGAGACGGAGATGTTTCTAAGCCTGTTTGGCAGCGACGGGCTGCTGGTGGCGGCTGAGGGGATGGGCATAGACCGCATCCTGCTGCAGTTCATGAGGGTTTACTCCGAGGAGGGCAGCCTGGTCCTCCTGCTCAACACAACCCCACCTGAGCAGGTGAGTTCAGCCAGCTAACACTGCCGCTGCAGTGAGCCGCTGTGTGCTAAAGAGGAGGCTAATGGAGAATACAATAGATGCAAGTAGGGTGGAGTGGTTTACAGTTTTCCAAACCATCTACCAAGACCGGGTTAATGCAAAGACTAAGGAGCTGAGATCGAGTCAAGATTAAGACCAGAGCATCCCAAGACAAATCTTAAAAGGGACCAAGACCAAGTTCTTAGAAAAGGATCGGTCTGAAGTGCTACAACTAGTACCATGGAGAGATCACCAGCCCATCACAGGACAGACGCAGACAGTCACACACTGCCGTCAAGTGAGCCGGCGTTCGCTGAAGCAGCGTCAACTGAGCCCGCACTTGTTTCTTGCTGCGCTTTTTGTAGCGTCTTTTTGGTAAAGCACAAGGGAGTGTACGGCCGCAATGCTGAAAGGGAACCCTTCAAAATAAAAGCCCAAGAAGCAGCGATAGACAGATAGAGAGGTAGAAGGGATGGATGGATGAATGGATGGTCGGATGGATGGATCAGTGAAAATAAACCCTTCAACCCTTGTTTTCAATGAAAATTAATGTCTTATAGGTTTACACCTTATTTCACTACAGTACAATACTAGACATGTTCCTTTATTACTACAAGCAATATGAAAGGAAATTACTGTAGAAATTTGGAGTAAATTGCTGTTAAACTTGGATCTGACCATCGAATGTAATGGTCTCTTGCCTGTATTCAATTGGCCATAAAAATGAATTCCTGATAGGTTTACTCCTTATTTCACTACAGTACAATACTAGACATGTTCCTTTATTACTACAAGCAATATGAAAGGAAATTACTGTAGAAATTTGGAGTAAATTGCTGTTAAACTTGGATCTGACCATCGAATGTAATGGTCTCTCGCCTGTTTTCAATTAGCCATAAAACTTTATTCCTTATAGGTTTACTCCTTATTTCACTACAGTACAATACTAGACATGCTCCTTTATTACTACAAGCAATATGAAAGGAAATTACTGTAGAAATTTGGAGTAAATTGCTGTTAAACTTGGATCAAGCAATGACTAACAGCAATAGACACAAAACTAATCATAAGAGTGATACATACATGTCATTATCACACACACAGAAATATAAAAATAGGAAAAAGAAATGATGAATAAAAGAAATAGATACAATAAAAGGGGGGATCTGTCAGGGTGGATCGTGTGTTTATCTGAATATTCCATAAAGGGTCGCCAGAAAGTGAAAATCTCATCTTTTCCCATTTAATATAGGTCAGAACCTCATGAAGCCAACTATTATGCGTTGAGGGAAGGCATGTTTCCACTTAAATAAGATAAGACGTCTCGCTAGTAGCGTTGATGAGGCCATTACACGACATTTAGCTGCCGGCAAGCTCGATATAGAGAGGGGAGGGCATCCAAAAAGAACCGTGCATGGGTCCGGGTCAAGGTCCAGGTCAAGCACCACCGACAGTGTGTGAAAGACCTGATGCCAAAAACCGACAAGACTAGGACATGACCAAAACATATGCGTGTGATTAGCAGGTGATTGAATGAACCTGTTGCAACTGTCCCTGACAGAAGGGTAAATCTTGGCAAGTCTAGCATTAGTGTAGTACACTTGAAAGAGAACTTTGCATTGCAGTAGACCATGCCAAGCACAAATTGAAGAGTCAACACTGAACAACAAATGTCTACAGTAATTTCCTTTCATATTGCTTGTAGTAATAAATGAGCATGTCTAGTATTGTACTGAAGTGCATTAAAGAGTAAACCTATAAGGAATTCATTTTTATGGCCAATTGAATACAGGCAAGAGACCATTACTTTCGATGGTTAGATCCTATGTTTAACAGTAATTTACTCCAAATTTCTACAGTAATTTCCTTTCATATTGCTTGTAGTAATAAATGAACATGTCTAGTATTGTACTGTAGTGAAATTAGGAGCAAACCTATAAGGAATTCATTTTTATGGCCAATTGAATACAGGCAAGAGACCATTACTTTCGATGGTCAGATCCTATGATTAACAGCAATTTACTCCACATTTCTACAGTAATTCCCTTTCATATTGCTTGTAGTAATAAAGGAGCATGTCTAGTATTGTACTGTAGTGAAATAAGGAGTAAACCTATAAGGAATAAAGTTTTATGGCTAATTGAAAACAGGCGAGAGACCATTACTTTCGATGGTCAGATCCAAGTTTAACAGCAATTTACTCCAAATTTCTACAGTAATTTCCTTTCATATTGCTTGTAGTAATAAAGGAACATGTCTAGTATTGTACTGTAGTGAAATAAGGAGTAAACCTATAAGGAATAAAGTTTTATGGCCAATTGAATACAGGCAAGAGACCATTACTTTCGATGGTTAGATCCTATGTTTAACAGTAATTTACTCCAAATGTCTACAGTAATTTCCTTTCATATTGCTTGTAGTAATAAAGGAGCATATCTACTATTGTACTGAAGTGAAATTAGGTGTAAACCTATAAGGAATAAAGTTGTATGGCCAATTGAAAACAGGTGAGAGACCATTACTTTCGATCATCAGATCCAAGTTTAACAGTAATTTACTCCAGATTTCTACAGTGATTTCCTTTCATATTGCTTGTCGTAACAAATGAGCATGTCTTCTATTGTACTGATTCAGATTAGGTGTAAACCTATAAGGAATTCATTTTTATGGCCAATTAAAAACAAGGGTTAAAGGGTTTATTTTCACTTTTGTGTCTGTACAGATATTGCATTCGATCCATCCATCCGTCCGTCCAATTATTTTGTCTCTGTCTTTCGGTCTGTCTATCGCTGCTTCTTGGGCTTTTATTTTGAAGGGTTCCCTTTCAGCATTGCGGCCGCACGCTCGCTTGTGTTTTACCGTAAAGGCGCTTTTAAAAGAGCAGCAAGAAACAAGTGCGGGCTCAGTTGACGCTGTTTCAGCGAACGCCGGCTCACTTGACGGCAGTTGTCACACACACTTAACTTAATAGTTACATGTTTTCAGACTGTGGGAGGAAACTTGAATATCAGGAATAAACACATGTATGCACAGTGAGAACATGCAAATTCTACACCGAAAGACCCCCAACCCAACATGACTGCTTTCATCAAAGTTTGTTGAAAAGGTATCAAGTTTAAAATGACACACTTTTGAACTCACTGCAATATATTTCAGACAACATATCACATATTTTAGTGAGATGTTTCCTCTCTTCCTGAAAGTTTTTCTGTTTTTGTTGTTTCTTGCCTGTATTTTTTACTTTGGGTGCACTCACACATTCCAAAAAGGATAAACAAAGCTATTTATTCCACTGGGGCAAACCTATCTTCTTGTGGCAACTTCTGTAGCACGACAACCAGCTGGATGTTGGACAGAGGCATGTTGTTCCTGTCTGTTGTGGGATTCTAGCAGCTCAGCGGTCTTCGATCTTCTTTCCTCGCTGTTCTCTGTTCATGGAAAGCGTGATAAGCAAACGCTAAATACATGTTTTCTTCATGAAATACAAAGGTTGCTGTATTACCAATGTTTTCTTTGAACAAAATATCAGTGTGGAAAAGTATAGAATTGTTGTAACCTGTTTTTAATTCACGTTTTACCCATCGCCAGTTGAACATAGCTAAACTATTGATAATAAAAACATGAGTTTGATACCTGTCCTACAACGATACAATAAACACTGACAAAATCACTATGAACAAATATAGCATTGTTAGTTTGTCTTATGTCTCTCAATATTTAAACATTTCATTTCTTTCTGCTCATTCTTGTGACTCCAGTCAAGGTTTGCCTTTTCCCTATTTTTGCAGCTTATTGTCATTTATGTTTCTCTAAGATCAATTTTCATTTCTATCTGATCTTGTTATATGTTTTTGGCAATCTTATCTTTCTTTGTGTTTTTCTGGCATTGTTCAGTTGTTATTTATTTATTTGTTTGTTTGTTTGTTTACTTTTTCCAGCTATTTAATTGCCACTGTAGTTTGGTGTACTCAGCATCTTATCTGTAATTTTCTGTAAATTATGGGAATAATTGGACTGAAGGTTTGTGCCCCTGCAATGTATTTATAACTGCGTTTTGCTTGTTGACTGCAAAAAAAAAAAGCTCTTTTCACATGGTTAACTGTGTGACGCAATAAATGCTGACCTATTACATGTGTTTTAGAGAAACACTTTAACCTATCCGTGTGAAGTTATATTGAACCAAGCGAATTCACGGCTGCCTTGTCCTTCCCTCTCAGGAGTATTTCACAGAGCAGCTGCGGGTGGAGGGAGTGAGCCACCTTCCCCGGACAGTGACCAGTGACGTTCAGAGTGCTGAGCGTTACAACGTTTACACCGAGGGCGGGGTGCTGTTTGTCACCAGCAGAATCCTGGTGGTGGACTTCCTCACCGATCGCGTCCCCGCTCACCTCATTTCAGGTCAGAAAGCGGCTTTTCACACTGTTTAACACTACGTGCTGCCACTTTATCTACACTAGCTGGTTTGAGTTGGTTTAGTGAGATACTTTGCACAATATGGATGTTTGTTAATATACATCATATATAGTTTGCATGCTTGTTATCAAATGGGCATTAATGATTTCTGGCTATTTTTACGGTTGTAAAGTCGTATTATAATCAGATTTATAATTAGGAAAATGTATTTGTCCCGTTCTTTAATGTGCGATGTACGAATACTGAAAAAATTTATATTTTTAATTTTAAGGCAAATTTATTTCTATAACACCAATCAGACACCACCTGTGTTGGTGAGGACTCTGGATGAGCTGCAGCTGTTAAACAGATTTTTTTTTGTAATTTGATACTTGTAAACACACTTACAATAATCCAGGCTACTGAAAATTTATGCGTGAACAAGTTTCACTTCAAACTGGACTTCTTTATGTTTTTCACTTTATAAAATACTCATGTTTTGTAATGGCTGCTGGGATCTAAATGCAATATAAAGCAAAGCTTTTCATATATGAGTTAGGGGCTTTCAACTGTAAATCAATGCAAATTATTTATATATATATATATATATATATAGCCTATAAAGCTCTTTCAATAGTTTCTCTGAAACGAACACTACATTCTAATTTCAAAATGTGTCTGTAGGAAAAAAGAAAAAGATTGATACTATCGAAGATTAAAAAGAAAACTGTTCTAGGAAAAGGCCCCCAGGGAAGCCCCGCCCATATTTTGAAAAAAGATTTACGATTGACTGTTTTAGCTAGTTTACATTTTTGAAACCTTACCACTGTAATTTGGGTTCTTTACGTCTTTCCTTCCGCATCACGTAGGCATCCTGGTGTACCGTGCTCATAAAATCATCGAGTCCTGTCAGGAGGCCTTCATCCTTCGTCTGTTCAGACAGAAGAACAAGACGGGCTTCATCAAGGCCTTCACTGACAAAGCCACAGCGTTCTCTTCAGGCTTCTGTCAGGTGGAGCGAGTGATGAGAAACCTCTTTGTCAAGAAGCTCTACCTGTGGCCAAGGTACCGGAAACAGAGCACGGCAGACAGATTTTTCTCCTCATACTTGATTTTCGTCACATAGTTAACCGCACGCTTCCCTTTGCATTGGCACCATTCAACAGGTTCCAAGCATCGGTGAACTCGACACTGGAGACACATAAGCCTGAAGTGGTGGAGCTCCATGTGTCGTTAACGCCGGCCATGAGAGCTATTCAGAGTTCCATCCTGGACATTATGAGCGCCTGTCTGAAGGAGCTCAAACGGTACAACCCCACTCTGGAGGCCGAGGACCTCTCGCTGGAGAACACTCTGGGAAATGCTTTTGAAAAGGTGAGATAATGTAAAGCTTCCTACAATTTTAGGTGAGTGAGTTTGGGCGAAACTACCAGAGATGCCTGTGTATAGACAGTAGCTGACACTCGTACATATGTTACTCATCATCCATCTTCTATTATGAAGGAGCCAATTACAGGGGTAATTTAGAGTCCTCATGCACACCGACATCATGTAAACTCCATACAAAAGGATTCAAACCAGTAGTACCCTGGTGGTGAGCTGAGAATGCGAACCACTGCACCAGAGTGCAGGATATGTAACAGAGAACATGATCAACCAATAAATCCTGATTCACTTCAAATGTTTTTGCCCTCGTTGAAAAGTTTTAAGTGAAAATCGGTCATGCCTTTTTGATGACTGGTCTGCGTGTTTTGCTTTATTCCCAACCTAGACTATCCGTCACTACCTGGACCCGCTGTGGCATCAGCTGGGCGCCAAAACGAAAGCCCTGGTTCAAGATCTGAAAGTGCTGAGAGTTCTTCTGCTCTACCTCACCCAGTACGACTGCGTCACCTTCCTCAACCTGCTGGAGTCGCTGCGCTCCAGCCAGAAGATGTTTGGAGCCAATGCAGGTACAACCGATGCAGTAGCTGCACTTATTGATGACTCCCCTGAAGGGACTTTACTGATCAGTGTTTGATTACACATCAGGTTGGCTATTCTTGGACTCCAGCACCTCCATGTTTGTGAATGCCCGGAGCAGAGTGTACCGAACCCCCGAGAGCAAGAAGAAACTGAAAGTGGGAGCAGAAACGGAGAAACCCAAGCCGTCCTCCGCCTCGGGTAACCAAGAGCACGTGGCTGGCAACTTGTTGTCCCTCAGATCAGATATGCACGCAGCTCTATGTGCGTGCGTATCAATGCTGCAATGACTAAAGGCTCTGTCTGTATGTGTGTGGGTGTGGGTTTCAGAGGTGAAGCGGGAGCTGGTGCTGGAGAGGAGCCCGAAGTGGGAGGCTCTAACAGAGGTGCTGGAGGAGATCGAGAAGGAAAACAAGAGCTCTGAGCACGAACCAGGCAGGAGCCCAGTGCCGATGAAGCTATTTGATCGTCATCTCAATTGTGTTTTTAAATCCATGAAACTACTAATAGTTCAACATATTGAGAGAATTTTGTTGCTGACGCTCTTAAGATTCTGAGAGGTACCGTAGCTTTATTGAGGATTAAACTCACCCGTTTGTATAGCAAGTGATTAAATCCTCACACAGCCTAAACAAATCTGGCATTTCACAAGCAGAACCTCAGGGTGGGCTGTTTTTTGCTGCTTCACTGCATCATGTCGCTGCTTTGAGGATGTCCAGTATTTGACAGCCTGCCTGTAGAAACTGGGGCAAAGTGTCTCTCTGGATCTGGAGGATTGGGACTCGTGTGTCTTGTTTCATATAATAGAGCTCTCAGAGACACAAGAGAAGTGCAATTGGATGCGCTTCTTCTTTTAACTCGAGCATTTTGGGGTTTACTGCGTCACAAAGCTCACATTTCAGATTTTATCATGATTTTGATTTATGATTTAGTTCAGTGAATCTCGAACTTTTTACGTTGTGTGCCAGCTGAGAAAACGTAGAGTTCTCTGAGCACCACCTCCAAAATGAATAGAAGAGGGGAAACAAGCTAGAACATTAAAACTGCTCTTCTTAAAAGTTGTGACGATGCATATTTTAAACATGAATTTCATGTTTGATAAAACATTTTCTTAGTTTTATACCCCAACACTATTTTGATGACGTTAAATGTAGTCGATTATATTTAATTAAAGTATATATATACACAAGAGGAAGAGCTCATCACGATTTGAGAAATCAGCAAAAACATAAAAGAAACTGTCTAATCTAAAATTGACTTAAATCATTTAATATAGAACTTTTGGGGTTCAGTTCAGATTTGAAATAAGGACTGATATGTTGCAAACATACAGAACTCACAGCATTCAGTTCACCATTGTGAAGATAAACTGTGGTGACAGATCACTTTACATCCTCTGCACATCATGTCTGTGATAATCTGGATTATATATGATGATCAAACCCTCACACGCATGTGTTTTTCTAACTGGGCGACATGGCGCCCCGCAGGTCGCGTCTTGATCTGTGCCAGTGACGACCGGACTTGTGCCCAGCTGCATCAGTTCATCAAGCACGGCTCCGACTGGATGCTCAACCGACTGTACGCACGCACAGTCGGTAAGCGGGACCCTGCAGCAGCTGCCGCCTTCCAACTGGACTCCGACAAAAAGGGAAGAGGGTTCGTCAGAAAAAGAGACAAGGGGAAGCATCCTGCGTCGAAGAAAAGTAGCAAGACCTCAAAAAGCAAAAGCCGACCCTCTCTGACTCTGACCCAGATGGTGGGAAAGACTGAGGCGGCTGAATCCGCCATGATGGGCAGCAGCGGAGAGGAATTAACAGAGGAGGACGACGGCGAACAAGAGCAGGTGAAGTTAGATTTGTCATCGGACGCTTATTATGGAGTCCTGAAGGAGCCGATGACCGTCATCCACCCACTGAAAGGCTGCACTGACCCCCACAGCCTGACCCGGGTGCTTCACGAGGTGGAGCCCAGCTTTGTGGTGCTCTACGACGCCGAACTGAGTTTCGTGCGCCAGCTGGAGATCTACAAAGCAAACCGGCCAGGAAAGCCGCTCAGGGTGTATTTCCTCATCTATGGGGGCTCCACGGAAGAACAGAAGTACCTGACGGAGCTGTCGAAGGAGAAGAAAGCTTTTGAGCACCTCATCAGGTCAGTGCCGCTTCACTCTTTATAAATTTCTCGATGCGACCTGTCAACGTTTGGTGTGTTCAATGGGTGGCGCTTGTTTGGCTTTTAATTTTTAGGGAAAAGGCTACCATGGTGATCCCAGAGGAGAGGGAAGGGCGAGAAGACACAAACCTCGACCTTGCTCGAAATTTAGAGCCTGCCAATGCCACAACAAACACCCGCAAAGCAGGCATGTCCTCTTATTCCTGTGAAAGTAATGAAACATGAGTTCATGCTGCATGCTTCCTGCAGTACTTAGATTCTGTTTGTGGTTTGATGTCTGCAGGAGGCCAGGAGCAGTCCAATCAGCCGTCCAGAGTCATTGTGGACATGCGCGAGTTCCGCAGCGAGCTACCATCTCTGCTCCACCGCCGCGGTCTAGACATCGAGCCCGTCACCTTGGAGGTTGGAGACTACATCCTGACCCCAGAGACCTGCGTCGAGCGCAAGAGCGTGAGCGACCTGATTGGCTCGCTGCAGAGCGGCCGCCTCTACACCCAGTGTCTCTCTATGACCCGCTACTACAGGAAACCGGTGCTGCTCATTGAGTTCGACCCGGGAAAACCCTTCTCCCTCATGGCTCGCTCTGATTTTCGCCACGACATTTCCTCAAACGACATATCATCCAAACTCACGCTGCTCACGCTGCACTTCCCCCGGCTCCGGATACTCTGGTGTCCCTCCCCACACGCCACAGCCGACCTCTTCCTGGAGCTGAAGCAGGGTCGAGCGCAGCCCGATGCCGCCGCAGCTCAGGCGGTCACAGCCGAGTCGGACACTGTGGCCGAATCCACAGACCAGTACAACCCCGGGCCTTATGACTTCCTGTTGAAAATGCCCGGGGTCAACACAAAGAACTGCAGGGCTCTTGTTAAAAATGCGGACAGCCTGGCAGACATCGCCAAGCTCAGCCAGGACCGGCTCGCTGAGATTCTTGGGAATGTGAACAATGCAAAGTCGTTATATGAATTTCTGCATAACGTGGCTGACGTGCCTGCTCCAGCACAGAAAGCCAAACCGACGTGATGAGAGGAGAGGAACCACTCACATAAATACATTCTCTTATTTCAAGAAACAAAACAACCTGAACTATCAGCATTACAAGTTGTTTTTGTTTTTTTACATGTAAAATGTGTATTATATGTCCTGTGATAAACTTGCGATTCATCCAAAATCTTTTCCTGCCCCCACCCATAGCTGGGATTGGCACCAGCACCCTGCGACCCTGAACAGGAGTAAGTGGTATAGAAGATGGATGTGTGAGACATGGAATTTTGACAATTTTCTTAACTTGAAGAAAATATTTTTAACGCTCAGAATTAATAAAATGATTTAACCTTTTGGGTAAAATGCTCCATTATTTAAAAATAAAAGATGATCACAGCTTTTCTCAGCACATACACCTAATCAGAAAGGAAAGGACTCGCACTGAATCGCATAACTGTTTCAAACTCAGTTAGCATTGAGATAATGAACACAGGTGTCCGTGATATCTTTGTGGGAAGTTTTCATGGTTTCCTCTCACATTCAAAAAATGTGTTTGAGGGTAATTGGTGACTAGATTACCCCCGGGTGTGAACATGAGTATGACTGTTTGTCCTCAGACCTCTTATTCTCAGCTTTCATTTCTAAGGTCACATTGTCACTTAGTGGGGGGAGAAAAACACAAGAATTATGGCTTGATTTTATAGCTTTAAGTATATTTATACATTTTAAACATGAAACTTAGGTAAATGTGTAACACAAAGTACAAATAATGGGGAATAAATCCATTCGGTAGTTAATGATTTGATTTTCCTTTGGAGTTGGTGAAGACTACTGCTCCTCTCAGTGCATTGAGTTTAGAGTCATGTAATTGCACATGTTCTTGTGCATTGGCTTTCTAGGATCCAGAAACATCTCTACAGTCTAATAACATGCACGTGAATGTGCATGTTCAATAGGTCCCATAAGCGTGTGTGACTGTTTCTCTGTGTTGCTGAAATCAGAAAAAGAACGCATAGATGTGTCTCGGCTGCAGGTGTGTTGGTGTTTTCTGTCACTGTAATCAATAGATCCTGGCGGGGCTCGTGCGGATCACTCCGCCGCCACTCCCCCCTCCGTCTCTTCTGGCTGCGTCATTACGTCACCCTGCATCCGAACCCAGACCAGTCGCAGCCATTTTACTCCGCGAAATAAACTTCAATCTCACCGCTGCGCGACAAAACCCAACACCGAAGATTATTCCTTCGACGACAATGTCTTTCCCGGTGTGAACCGCGGCTCGGAGAGATTCGGGTTTCAAGTGTTTCGGTAAGAGCACGTCCCCGGGGCGGCGCCGTCTTGTTTTTAGCATGTTAGCCCGTCTCGGCTACACGGAGCTAGCTGGTTAAATGTGGGGAGGTTGTTGTTCGTGATGTGCACACCGACTCAGAGCACGAGGCCGGACGGGAGACGGCTGAACGCTCGGTTTGAGTGATATTTTCAGTTCCTCGAAATGACAGCCGCCGAGACGCCTGTCACTCACTCACCTGCCAGATTTAAAGTAGCGAGCCAGTCTTGGCTTGTACCACACCCACCCTCCTCCAGCAGGAGCCCACAGACATCACTAGCTCCTCCACAGACATCACTAACTCCTCCACAGACATCACTAGCCCCTCCAGCAGGAGCCCACAGTCATCACTAACTCCTCCACAGACATCACTAGCCCCTCCAGCAGGAGCCCACAGACATCACTAACTCCTCCACAGGAGCCCACTAACTCCTCCGCAGGAGCCCACAGACATCACTAACTCCTCCAGCAGGAGCCCACAGACATCACTAGCTCCTCCAGCAGGAGCCCACAGACATCACTAACTCCTCCACAGACATCACTAACTCCTCCAGCAGGAGCCCACAGACATCACTAGCTCCTCCAGCAGGAGCCCACAGACATCACTAACTCCTCCACAGACATCACTAACTCCTCCAGCAGGAGCCCACAGACATCACTAACTCCTCCAGCAGGAGCCCACAGACATCACTAGCTCCTCCAGGAAGACCTGCTGGACATGTGCCAGATTGCTGTTTTCCAGGGACTATTTACTGCACAGTGAGTTGATTTACGAGCCCCGATTCGCTGGATTGCAGAGCATGACAGGCGGCGTGTCATCCTTGTAATCCTAACCAGAGACCCTGTGTAACGAGGCTCCTCCAAAGTAATCCTAACCACCGTATAACGAGGCTCCTCTGCCCTTACACAGCCACCGCGATGCTCCTGTCTTTGCTCTCCAACCATCCGGAGAGGAAGGTGAGGTCGCGCTGTGGGGTGTGTGACTCATGCAGACCGACAGGATGTGGTGCTTTTCCAGCCAGTCTGTCGCTGGGGGAAGCCTGGATTATCTGCATTCACTCCAGCACGTCTGCAGCATGTGGCTGGACGGGATAGCGAATCATCCCAAGTTTGTACGGCTTCGTCTCCCATGCGTGATTTGCTCGATTCAACCTCCTACTGCAGTATCGGCTTGCAGAAAGACTGTCTGCTCTGATTGCTTCAGTCTAGGGTTTCCTGCTTCCTGCCAGCAGCGAATTCAATGAAAAAGTAACTGGATAATAGAGATGGTGTTTTTATTTATAAGCTCTTGGTGCAACAAAGTTTAAATGCTGAACTTCTCTTCTTTCAGACTTTGCTCAGTAGCAGCTGAAGTTTTCCTCTGTAACAGTTTCTTTTTGTTGTTTGTTTTCTTGCTTGGCCCTTTTGTACTATTCTCGATCAGATCTTGTCAGCAAGTCCCCCAATTGCAGCCAGGAAGGAAAAAACACTGCATGTGTCTGTGGGAACAGAGTACACCACGGACTGGAATGATGACTTCATTTCTGTCTTATCGCTGGATGAAAGCAGACATTTTTGTTGGACCGAGACACAATCTATTTATGGTCCTCAAAAGTGCAGACTCAAACTGCAGTTTGGCAGCAGGGAGGTTCTCCTGCTGTGTGCGTTTTGTAAGGGTAGGCTGGGTTTTCTTTTCAAATGCTGCACACTTTTTAACCCGTATTTGATTTGCAAGCCGGTTTCACTGCACGTGTGGAACAATAAACCATTGTGCCTTTTAAAAGGTATGGTTTGATTTAACTGCTCTGTCATGCCAGACAACAGGCCCATCCCACAGGTTAATGAAAGACTGCAGTTTAACAAGTTGCAGGAACAAAACTGTAGTGTTCATGTTGTTGTTCAGGATTTTTCATGGTGGATTTAGTTTTTCTTCCGATGTTGGTGCATTTAATCTCAGGATTCTCAGGCAGGGTTGATAAGCACTGCTGCTTCAATGTGAGACGAGTCTCTTTGCATGGAAGTCTTTCTGTTTTGGAATTTGCTTAACTCCACGCACACTGACAATCCAGTCATTATCAGTGTATTCCAGCGATCATGTAAACAGCGGTATCCTTTAACTATTTAACAACAATACCTGTTGATATTATAAGATAAAAGATGTGCAGCGGGAGAAAGTCAAACTTCTGGAATGAAGAGTAGACACATTCACTCTGCATTCAAAACAAAAACTCAATAAGGATAATAGAAATATGTTCCCTTTGAAAGCCTCCGTACTGCGCTGCTCACCAGTTGTTGGATACGTAATGAAATTAGTTCCGTTGAAAGAAGTTTTTCGATGCTTCCATTTCTTAAAACGCTGGTGTTGTAGATATTGCAAGTGCTTGTTGGAATGTTTTCATTTTCCTCCTGAAATATTTCCACACCACTGTGATTTTAGGCCCCATTTACTGAACAATGTTTTCAAGCTTTGACTTTGCCTCTGCAGTAACCGGGACGATGCAACTTTTCTGAAATGCTACTGCTGCGCATACACACCATGGCTGTAGTTTGTCTGATGTCATGATGTCAGTTTGAATTGATTAAAACATGCAAACAAATGCTTGTTTGCTTTTTATTCCGAGTCTCTAATGATTTATCAGATTGTAATGGTCATAAAAATAGGTAAAGGTGCCCAGTAAGGGGGCCAAATAGCTGATTGAGACTGGTCTTGTATCAGCTTCTCTGCTGTTTGTCACGCTATTGAAAGCAAAAATATTGTTTTGTAAGAGCTATGATCGAGGAAGGATTGTACTATTTGCCCAGTGTTAGACAGGATAGGCTTTGGCCTCAAGTGAGAATAAAGCCAGGATGAATAGATGGATGGATAATTAGTCAATCGAGTGAAACATTATTAGTTTTGGAAGAAGTGCTTTGCTACGGTTGAGATCGACGTCGTAGATTTCCTTTATCTCTGTTTGTGTGTGTGTGCAGATTACCACTGGAATTCCTCACAGCCTGTTTATAGTAAACTTGACCCCTGACCTCTTCGTGTCAGTATGCCGACACATTTTTTCCTGTTGTGGATTCACGTATCTGTGCCTGCAATAGTTTCTATTGCAAATTGAAAGTAGTGAAAACAAGGACGTAATATGTTTTCCTAAGCTTGGCTTAATATTTTGATTGTTTCCCACCCTAAATCCTACATGTTAAATGTGAGCTTGTGTCTGTCGCATTTGCTCTGCAGCATATTCACTGTAATATATCACCAATTTGAGACCTTCTCATGGCAATACGAGAACAGCTTAAGGCGACAGGCACACCCAAAATGTACTCTCGCCAGGCTGCACGTAAATGTCATCTCAAATTATTACCCTATCGCATGCTTTATCTTCTCATCTCAAACATAGTTGTAACTTGCTGCCAGTGTTTGTATTTTGCTAATCCATCAATCCACTTTATCTATTTCTCTGTGCGCTTCACCTCACTGCTCTACAATGAATCTCCTCGAAGTACTGAAGTAATTTCAAACCCTTCAACAAACTGAGAGTTGTTAGGTATCAGCAGTGTTTGTGTCACACCTAGAAATCTCCTAAGGAAGGTGTATTTTTGGCTCTTTCACCGACGGCTCTGTAAGTCAGCCTCTTTGTTGGGCTTTCTTTGCTGTTGGTTTGTTTATTTTTAGTTTGACTTCGATCAATATTGCAGGTTACTTGTGCCATTTTTGAGCTTTTTTTCTTTGTACTTTTTATTCAAACAAAGATCAAACAGTAACTTTTGATTGTTCATTTCTGATAACATTTACACATTCCTTTGGATGACCCTCTTCAATGACATTTATTGTTATGTTGAGAGCTAGACGGATACCAGCGATGGGCTATCAGGGATGTGGCGGCAACAGTCGTTGTTATCTCTGTGGTGGCAAAGTACAACGTTGATGATTGACACAAGTGACCCTGTGTGGTGCCTGGTTTTAAAATAACAAACACACCCAGCAGCCGAATAACAGCCCCAGTTTGCCTGTTGGTGTGACGTATTGGTCAGGTGCTCAGTCCTTTAAATAGAGCAGACTGTTCATGTATTGTCGAAGCCTGTATTACTTTTGAGCTCTGCCTCTATGTGCGCAGTACATGTGTCACCATTCGATGGGACTCATGGTACTTGTTACCTCGTGCCACTGAAAGAGCAGTAGAGAGCCGGGCAACATGCAGCGCCTGCCATCTGGATCTGCTCTTTGATTCGGACAGGGCAGGGGTCCATGTTTACCCCCCCGACGTTCTGTCAGCCGTGACAGTTGTTCGGCTCTTCCCTGCTCTTGCTGGCTTTCTCTGTTGCACTTAGTTGTCCATCCGTCATTGTTTCTTTTGCCTCAAATCTTGTATACCCACACATGATGCAGTTCAGTCTGTACGGTCCATATTCTCCTGGGACTTGGACATTTTTTAGTTGAGTCACCCATAATAGCAACCCAACTTCGTTGTCCGTCCGTACAAATGTCCGTTTTATTGTTCTGTGTCTGTATGTGTGTGTGTGGTTTAATTTCAAACACAAAGAATAGCACCAACTTGTACATCACTTTTAGCGTTTGTGGCATTTCCGTGTAAAAAGACATTGTTTTTAAAAAAAACTAACGAGGGACTTTTGTAAAACAAAAATGCAAAAACCACGCATATATGAAATGAAAACCATGTATCTTCACAAGTAGTATACATAATTTTAATAATAAAACTATAATCAAAGCTGTAAAAGTTTGAGTTGTGATTGTAACACAGTTTTATTTAACTGCTGAAACTCTTGTATTGCCTGGAAAACGTTCAAACCTTATTTTAGACACTGACATCCTCAAACTCAGTTCGAAATTTGAGACATGCGCCACGACACCATCATCTGCCCGGTTTGTCAGTAAATTGATGCGTCGCGCTCGGCCCTAATTGTGTTATGTGCTTTGTATACTCGGCACGCACCTTGAAGAGGCCTGAGAGCTTCTGTGTGCGGCTGATTGATTCTCATTCTCCGACTGCAGTGTGACGCCACACATCAGAGCGTTGTTGTTGTCTGTATGGAGATAAACCTCCTCCCCTGCAGCTTTTTCTCTGCAACCCGTGAACATAATTTTTCAGACCTTGATGCAGCTTCGAGTGCCGGCCAGTTTTATTCAGACACCTTTAAGTGGTGCTCATCGTCTGTTTTATTCTCTGCTCATCTTCAACCACACTCATTTAAGCAGCATCGCTGTCTGGTGGGTGTGTGTGTTTTCATCTTATTTTGTAATAGACCTTCGTGGATCCCCAATATGTTCTCTCTCTCCATTGTTTGACCTTTTAAAATCGATCCCCCTGCTAGTTCGTCTTTAAACTGGTGCGACATGAGACAAAAAAAACCAGTCCACCTTTTCAGGGATAATTTTTGCACATTTGCTTGCTGCCTAATAGTTTTCATCAATCAAATCTCCATCAGCGTACGTTTTTCTCAAAGAGAAAAGACAATTGACCTTGCAGATTTCTTGAAAACTACAGGTTTCTCTCGGTTGGATTGTGATGCATTCCTCATGCATCACAATTTACTCAGCATTTACTCAGCAACACGATTAATCATCCACTTCTTTGATTGTCTGCCATAGTAATATTAAGAGGAATACATAACTTGTTAATCCAGTTGATGTACTCATGTATGAGGCTGCTTAAATGTCATGCAGTCAGTACTTGGTTCTACAGAACAGAGTACAATCCCGCTTCAAGTAGACTTCAAGTTGGAAAATCATCCAGTGTTTTTTAACAAAACCTTTCATCTAGAAAATGAAAACATGTTGGACTGTTAGAACTATTCAATGGTACATTAACACTTTGGAAATTCACCTGGAATGACAGCTACTGCTAGCGGTGCTAGCAATAATCATGTTATGATATAATTTACCCTGAGACTCTGATCCTATCCTGATTTAGATAATAACACAGCTCATCACATTGATGGGCTGTGTTAAGGATGTAGACAGAGAATGTGTATTTTACTATTGTTTTAAGGCAGTGATGGCCGTCTATGGTCACATCACTTTGACTGGAAGACCCCAGATTTTCAGCCACGATCAAAGATGTCCTAATAATTAACTGTCTTTGATCTGGGATGGCTAAACTCTTCCAATTTATAGCTGCAATATTAACTTTGAGTGTAAAATATTTATTTGTTGTGGTATATATTCAAACCAAATACAGGTGATCAGAATAAGATGCATCACTTCATTATGGTGTCTTTCATTATGGCTGATCAGTGTATTTATCAGGGATTTGCATCAACTGTACAAATTATTGCAGCCCTGTCCTATTGATGTTTACGCTCTGTTCTTTTCTGTCTCCCAGCAGGTTGGACTCGATGGCTTAGTGTGACGTCGACTGTAGTTTGCACACTCATCCCTTCCCTTCACCTCTTGCCATCTTCTGCTACAACTGGTAAGAACTACCAGCAATCAGCCTCCAGATATTTCCTTTGCCTTCTCGTAGCCTTTTACTCACACGAGCATGCAAACATACCTGAGCTGGTTTAACCCTCTAGGCACCAGAGATGCAAAATTTTAACATGCAGCATCACGGAACAAAATAGCACTTAACTCTAAATATATTACCCCGTCTTGTTCTCACATGCTCCCACTAGACGGCAGATGTTCTTTTTATGTGTTTATACTCAACGTATTTGATGAAATCAAGTTTGAAATTCATCCTCCGTCTCGGCACACCTGGGGGAGAGAGAGAGAGAGAGAGAGTGCAGTTGACTAAATTGGGTTGAGTGACGAGTGTGTGTGTGTATATGTATATGTGTTAGCATACAGAATACAAAGAGGTTTTTATTCTCTATTGAACTGTGTCAGGTGCTTACCGATTCTGACCGTGAAGGCGAATACTTTCCTTCCCATGAAGACAATTAATGTTGAGTGATGGTTGTGGTGGGTATAATGACAGTGCACATGGGGAGGAGATCAAAACAGTGTAAATAGTTTTGTTTTTTCAAACAAAGATCCATCCAGACAAGCTTTTTGAAAGGATCTCAGTCCAGTGCAGTTGAGAGTTTGCCAAACCAACATACCCATTAGTTGTCTGCCTTTTTTCACTCAACGACTACAGTAAAGTATCCGATATGCAAAGTGTTCTCTCGTCACTTTTCAGCAGCGATCATTTTAAAAGTTGTACCACCAGCTAGACATAAGACTGGGTCCTGTCCAAGAGCAGTGGGAGTATTGTAGCATGAAATTATAAAGACATCTGATGTGTCTCTTTCCTGAGGGCAGTGGATAAGAATTGGCAAATTGTAAACATATCACATGTAGTAATGGTACTTTTAACACCAGGGTTGCTTTAGCCAAATGCACCATGTTGCCTCACTTAATAAGTGACGTCACAAAGTTATGTAAAATAAGAAAGCCAAAACTGCGGCACTTTTTAAGCAATTTGACCTGGAATGCCAGCTACATTGTTTAGAGCGTTTCTGACGTTTTCGTGTAAAAGGACATTGTTTTCAAAATGTTGCTGTGTTAACCAAAATCTTTTCTAAGAAGAAAAGGCAAAAACGATGCATCAGCTTTCACTTGAAACATCAAGCTTTTTCTAATCATCCCATCTTGAAAGTGTTTTCAAAACGCGGTTTTCAGTGCCTTCGACATTGCTGTTTTCCGTTTTCACTTGACAACTTTGTCGTGTAAACTGTGCCTGGGTAGAGGAAGGACATCTGTTATGTTGGGGAAAAAAAGGAATGATTTAATATTCGGTGTTCTGTTCCCAATGAAGGTTAACCTCAGAGAAGGCCAGAGTTACTGCATGTCAGTTTTAAATTTAGCACGCCAAAAATTTTAAGAAAAAAGACCTCACAGTGGAGGATGTTTAATTATAACCTTTAGGAAGCATTTACAAGAGCAGAAAGTGGTTAAGTTTCTAAAGATGGAGGCTTTTTACTGTTCTGTCAGAGGAAACCGCCGAGGTTTGACTGTTGAACATTAAGGCCTGAATCATGCCTGCAGCGCAGCGTTTTAGTGGCACTTAATCACCATTACGGGGCCAGAAAGTGGTGTTGGATCAGGAGCCAACTTTTGAAGGCTGGGTTGGGGATTTTGGTCGCAGTGGCCAAACTCAACATGGCCCAGTTTGAATGACTGGTACAGACCCCTGCGTTCATACTCAATGTGCCGATTGCTCCGTCATGATGGATTTGCCAAAACACAAGGGCGGCTGGTTTCAAGTGCCATGTTAGATATGAAGAAAAAAATGAATCTTTTGCATGTCCTTTAGTCTGATAGATGTGGGTCATTTCCCACTGTGAGGACTTTAGGGCAGTCGTAATGATACGAGTGGTTTCTGGCCAAAAGCAGCACATCAGGATGGTTGGTAGAGAGGACAGATGTGGCTGCCACTGCAGAGCGATAAATAGGATGCATGTACAGACCGAGCGGACTCCCGGGAAGCCATGGATACTAAAATGTTTGTTTTGCTCCCCGAAATGTTTCCGTTCCCTCTGTTTGAAACCGCCGCAGCGACGTCATACTCCAGATTATGAAGTCTGCCTGAACAGAGAACACATTCATGCACAAACTGGCGTTGTTTCTGTGCAGCAGCGGTTTGAGGCCATTATTCAGTGTAATAGCCAACCGGGCCTGTTTAATGAATAATTTGGGCTGAGACTGAGCTCTTCCAGATGCCACTCTCACCAGTTGGGTGAAGGAGTCATACCAACAGGATGATGGTGATGATTGCTCTGAATTGCTTGTGTTTCTGAGGAAACGCCACCAAAATATCATTGAGTGATGGTTTTTCCTCCCCACCTCCTCATTTCTTAAAAAATCTTCTCTTGTTTCCTCACAGGTGGCAGATTGACACAACACAAAGGCAACGGCGACCCCGACCAGTCTCAGTTTCCTCTCAGCCTCCCGGATCCCCTCCTGAGGCAGGATGGAGTCCCAGGGGCAGCTCGTAGCAGGAGGGGACTGTGGGATGTCAAACCTGCTGGTGCCAAGTCCTCAGAGCGAGGCGGTGACCCACGAGATGGAGGAGCTGTCGTTGCAGCCCACCCTGCCTCCTCTCAACGAACGCAAAAACGGTATTTAGACAGCGCGACCACTTCACGTTACTGAATCTTCTGCTTCTGTAGCATCACAGGAGCTGTTTTTCTCTTACTTCTCTTCTGTTTCCATCTTTTCAGTCTCGTATCAGGTGAAGTATGTCCAGTAAGAAAGACATTATTGTAGGGAAAAGTTGTTACAATGTCACTTTGTGATAAGACATCCCACACATGCTCTTCATGTATGCACCTACACAAGCACATGCTCAGTTAATCAGCTGATGAGTTTCAAACGTGCCGTAAATCAAAGCCTCCAGCTCCTGAAGGAATCCACCAGGCTGCGTGTCAGCTTCTTAACACCATCAGTGTTGCCGTTGTTTTGGCAGCTGCATGAGTCTGACACTGATGGATGGCTGCGCAGTTAACAGGTTTTATGAGCGATCGCTACGTGTATCCGCTCCTAATCATAGTTAGATCAGATAAACCATCCAGTCCAGTGGCATCAATGAGAAGCTTTTCTGAAAGCAGTTGAGAAAATGCAGACTGTTTAAGTCAACGCACTGGGTTGAGTGTGTTTGTTAGGTTTTTTTATGCTGTCATGCTGCTGTCCTCTCCAGGAGAGTCCAGTGAAACGTCTCCACTGTGGAAAACTTGTGTGGAATGTCAACAGTAGTAGCACCCACTCATCATCTCGGCTTTTGTCACATCCCCTCCAGTGCGAACGCGCACCTCATACTTTCCACATTGCTGCCGCAGACTGGCTTCTTTTGTGTTTATTTTTTTTATTTTTTTATTTATCATGCAGGTGTTAATCTGTCTACCACGAAGGCAGGAATGAGTCCGACATTGTGTGAAAGTCAGAGTCTGGAAGGAGAGGAGCACAGAGAGCAGCTGTCTGCAGTTTGTTGAAACAGAGATAAGAATGTGGCCAGTATGAAGGAACGTTAGAATAATAAATTCACTGAGCCCTTGAAGTAAAACTTTGTTGTCGCGGTGGGTTGAAAAGGAAATCATTCCAACATATTAGAAATTTATTCCTAATTGACAATTGAATAGGACAGTATTTTTTAGACACCAACTTGTATGTAAAATTTTTACATCTTCACTCGTAATCATTGATATGAACAACTCATTTCTGATTGGCTGTCTTCTTCAACTGACACAAGCCCAGGTCACTCAGCTTTATTCTTGTGTAGCCTGTTGATGAAATGACTGTTAGGTGATGTTTTCCTCGTAACGTCTGGATAGTAAAACTCTGCTGAGGGTCCACATGTCTGTGTACTTTTGTGAAATCTGCAAAGTCAAAGAATCCAAAGGTCGAAGTGACACATATAATTTATAAACACAGGTCTGCGTGCGTAGCTCTGTCAAAATATTTAAAATGCTCGGTTTACAGTGTTTATAGCATCTGAAAGTGCTCTTGAAAAAAATAAAAAGCCCTTTTTTGGTGTGAATTAACTTAACACTGTAAAATTTGGGAATTGCACTAATTTGCTTTTTTGAGATTTTTTGGAGTTTGCATTTGAAAATGATCAACTTTTTTTCTGGAATAAAAGGCTTCAGAGTAGAGCCTCTTGCAGGCACTATGTTTGACACACCATGTCTTTACCCGTGAGAATGGTGCACTTTAAAGTTTAAACAAAGAGGAACATTGTGTTCAGTCGTGAGCTTCAGACAGAAGTACTGTTACATTGAAGTGAGTCAAAGTGTTTGCTTTAAAGAGGGATCTTCTATCAGACATTCATCAATTAAATAATTCATCTCTAAAAAGTGAAAGTATTCCTTCCTCATGTGTACTTCTCAAAAACCGTCTCAGTGAAGACAGGAAATGGATTTGAGAGTGTGGGAAACCTTTGCACCTTTGTTGTGTGTGCGGGAACAGCTTGTCCGTGCCGTCCAGCTCACTCCTCGGACTGCTGAGGTCATAGGTCGGCCAGTGTTTGTGAAGCGAAGCGGCATTTCCCGGAGGAACCGAGGACAATGCAGCTGACTGGAAGTCCATCTGAATCACCTGCGGGCCCATTAACAGAGCTCGGCGATGCCCCGCTTTGCTGATTCCTCTCAGACACGTGCAGATCTTTTCCATCTTGTCCTCCAGACTGGTGACGTTAAAAGTCAATGTTTGACCGCAGCTCTGCGGGCAACTACAGATGCAATATTCATCAGGAAGCTATGCTTGTCATCACTTTTAATGTCACTCTATTTTTTTTCATGCGGCTGTGCAGCACGGCCTGCGATCTGATGTCATCAGCGTTCTTGAAAGAAAGCGTTGGCCCAAGTTCATCACTGTCAGCATGTATGGCGGTGACGGAAAGGCGGCCGAGGGTTGAGAGAAACTAAAGATGTGAGGTTGAGTGAGGCCAGCTGTTTCCTGTTGGTGCGTGCGAGTTTGTATTTTACTGTGCGCTTTGACACATCGTTTTTCTGTGAATGGAGAAGTGTGTGCAGTCATAGGCAGTGTTTAATTTGTGGAAATCTTAACCCCCTCCTCGGTGCGACACTCCTGTCTGTTCCAGACTGACGAACAGAGTCACATCAGACTAATAAAATACCTGTTATATCGAGGATACCGTCTCGGTTTCATGGTAAGGAAGTATCTGCTGAGTCAGACACTTGGTTGGCAGGTACGAAGAACCGGCGTAGCGCTCTACATCTGGCTGCGTTCGTGTGGAATCGCCTCGAGCGAGAGAGTAACCCATCCCAGCCGGCCGAGTGAGATGGGGAAGTAGGAGTAGAGGGGGAGGCGGAGGTAGTGCCCTGTAATATAAACATAAAAGTTGGGGAGGGATAAAGAAGTACAGGACAGACAGATTATGGCTCCCGCTGCACGAAACCATTTGATTATGATGCCAGTCTTCATGTCGCACGGCTTAAGTGCCCAGTTGTGTTGTGGACTGCTCGGGGGATCAAGGGTGTAGCGTCAGTATGGAGGTGGAGACAGCTCGAGAAGGTGAGCACTTGTCTTCTTTGTTTATGTCCGGTGTTTTCTCAATTCAGCCAGGATGACATCATCACCAGCTTCTCTTTAGTTTCTGGAAGTGTTGATAAAAATACCATAAATATGTTACTTCATCTTGGTAATCATTCCCTTTTATGTGCTTTGTGTTTGAAGAGATTAAATGCATCCAATGCAGTTTAGTGCTGGGTGTGTTCCAGGTTTGTTTTTGTTTTTTTGTTTTTTTATTATCAAAGGTACTTTTTAAGTGTTTCAGATTTTAAGAGCGAAGCCTGCTTATTTCGGTCGGGGAGATATTTATAAACCTTCATCCGTCAGCAGCTTATGTCAAAGTGACGCCTGAAGTTTTGATAAAGTAAAATCTGATCATTTTCCCGCTGAAATACTCTCTGAATCAGCCTGAAGTATTTAAAGTACCTGATACAGCTTCTCCACCGCGCCCTGCACCTCTGTGTGTATCAACTTCTGCAAGCACATAGTTGGCTGGTAAGATAACCAAAGATCTGCTTCAGCTGTGCGAAGGATCAGCCTCAGAGCGGGTGTTTCAGCGTGAAGCGCCCGAGGAGCCGTCTTCAAGAATGACGTTATTGTACGACGTCAGGCTCATGGATCGAGAGCAGGATATGAGTTATATCTCAGGCCAGGAGGGATTTGTCTGTGGTTGCCTACCTCTTGGAGTTTGATGTCATTTTCCCTTGCGGTGGTGTTTTTTTTTCAATCTTCTTCATCTTTATGTTTTGCAATCAAAATATTCCTGCTTTCTATTGTGAAAGTACTTATCCCCCCCCCTATTTTGCTTTCAGTGCTGCAGTTGAGGCTTCAGCAGAGGCGAACCCGCGAGCAGCTGGTGGAGCAGGGCATCATGCCACGTGAGTAACGCTACTGCCAGCTGTCGGTCACCCACTGATGGGTTGTGGGTGGGTAAATGATAACAGAGGGGCTACCGCTCATACTGGTATAATAATAAACATGTTTTCTTTCTTTAGAAGTGGTCTGGGTGACGACATCAGAGAGTAAAACTGTTTAAACTTGAGCTTTCATGTATTTGTTGTGTGTTGCAGCTCTGAAGAGCCCGGCAGCTTTCCACGGGCAGATTCGCAGCTTGGAGCGAGCGAGGGTGAGCCGCACGCTGTTGCGAACTGATCATGACTTAATTGATATAGGAAAGTATAAAATATAACTGATCTGTCCGTGTCCTCTCAACCAGACTGAGAATTTCCTCAAGCATAAAATCCGCAGCCGTCCAGAGCGAGCCGAGCTGGTCAGGATGCACATCCTGCAAGGTACTGAAAGTCCAACTTGTTCACAATGCAGACGTTTGAATTAAAACTGTTTTCATTGTTTCCTTTGGAACAATGGAGAACAAACGGACCCAATAGGCCTTCTAGGTTCCCTCAGTTGTTCAGTCGTCCATGACCTATCAAATGCAAACAAGCAAAACAAAAACCATACCAGGTTTGAATTTAATCATCTTTAAAGTAGTGGCTTTGTCTCAGTGACGCAATGTTTGCGGCACTCCCGTCATATTTGAAACACTCCAGACGTGATCTCCACCAAACGCAGCGCACAGATCAGGTTTGGGCTACTACCTTCCCAAACAACCACATGAAAAATCAACAGGGCCTAAATATAATAATAAATGGGTTTTATATAGTGCTTTTTTTTGACACTCAGCGACGCTTTACATTGCATTATCCATTCAGTCCATGGTGGTAAGCCACATATGTAGCCACAGCTGCCCTGGGGCAGACTGACTGAAGCGAGGCTGCCATTTTGCCGCCATCGGCCGCCATTAGCTACCGCTGTTCTGCGTCATTTTTTTTTCAGAGTCCCAGTGTTTGCCTTCAAACGTTACATATTTCTAACTTTTCTGTAAATAAGAACTATATTTTCTCATAAACCATGTTTTTTTTTTTCTATTGTGAAAAACCATGTTTGAGTGATAACAATTGCAACAAGGTGCTACACCCAACCAAGATTTCATGAAGGCAATAATAGCTGTGATTTTGATTTGATTCAAGATATCCTAGTGACACCCTGAGGGCCAGTCAAACAGAGCTAAAGGCCCACACATGGCACACATACAGTGCACAATCTTTCTTGCTCCTCAGAGACGGGAGCTGAGCCGTCCCTACAAGCCACTCAGATGAAGCTGAAGAGGGCCCGGCTGGCTGACAACCTCAATGAGAAGATCGCCCAGAGACCCGGTCCCATGGAGCTGGTGGAGAAAAACATCTTGCCAGTGGATTCCACCCTTAAACAGGCCATCATCGGTAATCAATGATGGTGAATCTGTATGCCCTGTAAATCCTGTATTACTGGGAAAACAGTGATTCACCTCCATGGTTGTCTCCCTGCAGGCCAGGTAAATTATACAAAGGTTTTGGATGAAGACAGCAGTGATGCACTGTCCCCGGAGCAGCCGGCCAGCCAGGAGTCTCAGAGCTCTGTTCCCTCGCCAGATGTCAGACTCCCAGAAACGCCCTCACCAGGCCCACCACAAACACCAATCCCCACCCCCATGCTGCAGGTCAGAGAGATGCGAGTGATTATTCTGTTTTCTGTAGTTTGACTCATTTTCTTTTTTTTAAGTGTTTTTTTCATTGTCCCTCTACAGCCTCTGCCAACGCCAGACTTTATGAAAATCATCACCACCATTGAGCAGCCCGTCAGCCGCCCGGTCATCCTGCCACCTCCGCTAGTCACTACAGCGGCTCTCTCGAAGCCCGGCCCGACGCTGGTGAAAGTAGGTGTAATGCTTTTAGTCCTCCTTCCAAAGACAAGGAAATCCCCCTCCTGCCCTTTTCTTTTCACATGACTGATTTGTTCATGTCTCCCACACACAACAGCAAAGCCAACAGAAAAGCCCGTCAGAGAAGAGTCGCAGCAAGAAGGGCAAAGAACCAAAGTCCAGGGTGAAAAAGCTCAAGTACCACCAGTATGTTCCTCCAGACCAGAAGCAGGAAGCCAGCGAGGCGCCCATGGACTCCTCGTATGCCCGACTCTTGCAGCAGCAGCAGCTGTTCCTTCAGCTGCAGATACTCAGCCAGCAGCAGCAGCACTACAACTACCAGACCATCCTACCAGCTCCACTCAAGTATGTGTACAAAACCATTTCTACAGATAGAAAAACCAGTGACATTTGAATTCATGTTCAAATCAGTGTTCTATTGGTTTGGAAAGTGAGAAGAAGCTCGGCTGGCTTTCATTACTCTTTATCTAAGAAACCTCGCCAACAATAGTTTTTTTTATAAATCCTGAGGGCTGTTAGCTACTTTCCAATAATGTTTCAGTTTGTAATGACTAACAGGATGTTGACTCGCCAGCTGCTGTTTTCATAAATGTCCTGCTGTCATGTTCACTCTGGTTGAGTTGACCGACTTCGTCAGGAGCAGACCATCCATCCTGTGATCCTGCCTCATTATTTGGAACAGATTTCCTCTGTTTCCTCTCTTTCACTCCTCTCGGTCACTCCAGTTATCTATACAATAATCTTCTTTGTCTTCCTGCCCTGTTTCTAAACCCCCCCCATTCACTTCATATTCCCCTGATACAGAAGTGGCATCGACGACTTCCTGAAATAACGGTGACCTCAACCTTCATTGCTTCTTTCTTTTTGCAGGCCTGTGGCAGAGGGTCAGAACAACAACACCGCCGCCCTCCCCACATCCATTATGGTATCCCTGCCCACGGCCCCCCCACCTCCCCCTCCGCCCCCAGGTCCTGCTCGGCTAAACAACTCGCTCTCCAACCGCAAGCCGGGAGTCCTACCTGCCAACCTGGAGGAGATGAAGGTGCTTGGAAACTCATTTCTACCCGCTCTAGTTCTAGTGGAAAACACATAAGCGCTGACGTGGTTGTATTTTAATTTCTCACCAGGTGGCTGAGCTGAAACTGGAGCTAAAGCTGCGTGGTCTCCCTGTGTCAGGAACAAAGACCGACCTGATCGAACGGCTGAAGCCTTTTCAGGACGGTCCCGGCTCCGCCGCTCCCTCTCCGGCCACTACCACTCTCTCATCCATCCCGATGGAGGTTACCACGCCTTCCATTATCCTTCCAGTCCAGCAGGTGGCTCCAGAGAACATGAGTTCCACACCGCCCGTCTCACCTGTTCCTCCTGATCCAACTTCCTGCCAGCAGGAAGTTGGCATGTTCGAGGCTCCGCCTGAACGGCCCCTCCAGTCGTTCCGTGTCCCAGAGAAGGACAGAAGGCTGCATGAGAAGGAGCGGCAGATCGAGGAGTTGATGAGGAAGCTGGAGCAGGAGCAGAAGTTGGTAGAAGAGCTGAAGATGCAGCTGGAGGTGGAGAAGAGGGGTCAAGGCAACGGCACAGCTGACTCTGCAACTTTATCCCCTAAGCTCTCCACCGTATCCACCATGAGCCCTGTTCCGTCTGTCTTCAACTCCAATGTGGTGAAGATGGAGGGAACCGTCCTGTCAAACTGCTCCACCACCAACGCTTCCATCAGAAACTCTCTGCTTGGCTCCCAGGCACTGACAGCCTCTCTGCCAACCGTGGTGAAGTTGGAGGACGTGACAGTTTCTTCTGGCAAGCCGCTTCAGCTCCAGACCCAAACCCAGCTCATTACACAGATGCAGCCTCAAAACCAACACCAAGTGAGCACCAGCCCGCAGCTGCTCTCCCCGGCCCAGAAGAGCCCCAAACTGCAGACGCAGCCAGCGGGCCCCAGCCTGCAGCAGTTCTTCATCAGCCACCCTGGTGGCATGTCCCAAGTGCTGGGTCAGCCTCAGACCTTGTTAACCACGTCTGGGCAGCCCCAGACTCTGCTGACCGCCACCGGCCAGGTGGGGACTCAGATCCTTCTCCCGGTGTCGCTACCCAACAACGCCACTGCAATCCAGCTGCCGAGCACCACCGTCAGCTTGCAGGTAGGAGCCCAGAGATGCTTCCTGGCAAAGTGCTGAAAAAGAAAGCTGGATGTTTGTTGTGAAGCATGTTATGATGTCACTCATACAACCTTTCCCTCTTCTTGATCTCAGCCGGTTCTCCAGGCTACCGTCTCAAATCCAGGCCTGGTGCAAGCTTCAGTTCCTCAACTGCAAACCACTAAGATGGAGATGTCCTCCAGTCAGCAGCCGCTGCTACAGGTCGGGCAGAGCAGGACTGAGAATAAGAGCAATCAAATATAAACAACAAAAAAATTTAAGTTGCTTTTTTTTTGTGTGTGTCCTGATAGACTTTGACTATGTGCAATAACACTACTGGTGTGGAGAACCACAACAGACCAGAGGGCAACCCTCGGTGTTTACTGAGGAGCTCTCCAGAGAACCGAGTCTCCTCGCGGGCTTCACCCAACCACCACATGTCCAACGGACTGCTCAATAAGGTATCAATCATTTCTTCTCGTCTGATTAGGTTGGAATGTTTTGTGAGAACATTTCAAAGTTGTTGTTTGTTTTCTTTCATTACATTAGATTTAAGATGTGTTTGTCCCTCCAGCCTCCTTCTCCGCGGCCTGCTTTCATCCTGCAGCCCACCTCGCTGGTCACTCAGCCTCCCAAGACTCGAGAACCTCCCCGCTACGAGGACGCTGTCAAGCAGAGCCGGAACCTGCACATCAACAACATTTCACAGGTGAAATTGGCACCAGCCGCCGTTCACACACGTATTGAGCTGCTGTGGCATCTTTCGTTCATCTTCAGGCACTCAGCGTGGTGACGAAGCTACAAAGTCTTTAAATGCCTTTCCATGCTTTCGTTTTTTGTTTTTCAGGTTCCCACAGCAACCAGCCAGCAAATGGATGACTTGTTCGACATCCTCATAGAGAGCGGAGGTAACTTGGCACGCACAGTGACGGCAGTCAGAGCCAGATGAAGACGTTCATGTGTCAGGAAAACACTGAAGTAGCTGGCGCCCACACAGCAGCTGCCTCAGCGTGACTGCAGAGATGTCATGAAAACAGATTTGGACTTGTTATTCCCGATTTTAGCCTTTTGGTTGTTTTCTTCTCTTTTGTCGGTCATGTTTGACGTGCAGGCCAAGAGCGTTTGTTAGAAAGTAGGTGGCAGCAACGACATAAAAGTTTGTTGTTGCTAAGATCCACTCACAGTGATGCTTGCATGCAAATTCCTAATGACATCTGAAATGATATGAATTGATTCAAACGAGTATTAAAAGGGATTTATTTTAAAATATTCATTAACAATATTCAGTTCAAAATATCAATACTAACCAGGTAAAGCACCCGCCTTCAAGTAAGCACTCCTGACTCAAACAAATAAATTACTAAAAAAGCTTCATTAAATGAATTCATATGTGCATCAGGTGACTACAAAACAGACTATTTATATTTTTATGCAGCAGAGCTATCAAAGCCCCTTAACCTGAGTCAATTAATAAGTACAGCATACATATCATTATTCTTGTGGACAATGAAGAATCTTTGATCTCATTGGACTACGTGAGGCTGCAACAGAGTTCCAACTTCTTCAGTCTGCTCTCAAAGCTGCTCTGCTCTGTACAGCCCAGAGTTTAGTTTAGCTTTTCAACTGTTGGCCTAAATACAGTGGTGTTTTGTTAATGCTGCTGCAATTTTAGTCCTTTTTCGTTGAGTGTTTGTTGCCTTGAACTCTAAATCTTCCATGCTCACTTCCATGTCTTTATGGTTAACTGGAGCGGTTCAGGCACCATGATTACTCGGGCCGCCCTCCAGCTTGTTTGTTGTTGTTGCTGGGTAAATATGGACGTGTCTTTGACAGATGTTTGGTTAATAACGTGACCACACACTCACTCCTTGGTTTACAATGCGTTGTCAGTCAGATGAAAGCCGTGTCGTTATTTTCATATTAAAGTGAAGGAGGAAGTTTATTTCATTTTATATTCAGTTAATCGCCCAGCCCGTAAAAAGCTTCAAACTGGCTGAATCCTTCGTCTTGATCATGTTTTTAATCTCTTTCCCTCCAGAAATCACCCCGTTCATCCAGCAGGAGCCTCCGGTGTCTCTCACAAAGACCCTCCCCGTCACCGCTAATGTCACCACCCTGCCAGTGAACACTGTCCTGTCCCGCCCACCCCCACAGATCCAGGTGGCTCCGTCTCCCACACTGGGCTCCCTCCTCACCCCCAGCCTGCCCACCCTGCCCGGCCTCTCCTCCCTCTCCTCCCTCTCCTCCCTGTCCTCCCTGGCCACGGACAATCAGCTGGAGGCCTTCCTGGAGAGGACCCTGGCCGACACGCCGCCAGCCTCAGACCCGCGCACGCAGGGCTTGATGGAGGAGCTGCAGGCGCAGCTGATGGACCAGCAGCCATACTCCCCCATGGACACATCAGACCTGTCCTTCTGTGACTCCTCGCCGCCCTCCTCCCTCAACATGGGCCTGTCCGACCCGGCGCTGGACAACATGGAGTGGCTGGACCTCACCATGCCCCCGGGTCCCGCCGGCATGCTCACGCCACTGGGAATCCCCACGGACTTCCTGGATACGCACGACCTGCATTGGGACTGACGGAGGACCACGTAGAGGAGACCGAGGACGCCTCAGCAGGGTGGCCGAGGCTAAAGGAAGGAGGCGGACGGCCGCAGAAAGATTCAACATTTCAAACCAGGAGCAAACGGAGGAGGAGGCGCGGCGTCTCCGCGCCACATCACTGACCATCTGTCATATTCACACCACTCCACTGCTTCAAGCAGCATTTGCACAGCTTTAAAGAAGGATGCTTTCAGGCTGGACGTCCTCCGTGAAAGTGGTCTCACAGTATCGCTCTTTAAGAGATCGTAAACCGTCACTCCCCCCCCCCCCCCCCCCCCCTTCTTCCGGTGTCTGATGTCACGATGTTAACAATCGTTTTTAGAGAGCCAAGGAGACGGAGCCAAATGAAGACGAGCGCACGGGACGTTTTGTAAATACAGTTCAAATCACACAACAAGGACTCCCTCTGCATCAGAGAGCCTTGAGAGCCACCGACAGCTGAGACCAGCTGATTCTCCGTACTGGAGGTTTAAGCAGCCACCCGACTGTCGGAGCTCAGACTCGACCTGTTACAGGATCCTAAAGCCTCCGTTCCACCGGAGCAGACTGTGCCACACAAGCTCCCAATCAGATTACGTTTTAAACCAACGCAGCTTCGGCACAGATTCAGATTCAGACCATTTCCACTGAAACTTTTGCGACGTCCACTCGGCCCGTCCGAGATGCAGGAGCGTCACGTCTTTGTGTTCCTCCTCCATTCATCAGTCAACAAGCCAAGTCGACGCAAAAAGGGATTCTGACGTCATCCGATGTCAGACGTGACTGTTTTCCTTCTGACCCGCCGCGACACGCGCCGGTCAAGCTGATCAACCAATGACTGGACGAGAGGAGGAAAGCTCCTCCTTCAGTGTGAGAGCTATGCACTACAAGAGGCCCAGAGACTCCTTCACCTCAGAACAAAATGTGAAAACGCTGACAACACAAAAAAAAATAAGGCTCAGTGAGGTCGCGATCGTGTCTCTGGTCTCTGCCGGGGACGCTGCAGTTGTCCAAAACCTCTTATTCTGAATGTACTTTTTAAAGTTAAAAATAGGACTTAAAAAGTTGGCAGCTTTTTTTTTTTTTTTTTTCCTCAGATGATCAAACTGACAGGAAACAAAAAGTGGAAAGGGAACAAATAGCAGTTTGTGACACATATCCATGAGTAGTTGTGCAGCAACTTATATCAAGGATTACAGATGTCTGACGAGCTTTATATCTAGTGTGTGTGTGTGTGTCAGGATAAAAAGTTATCAAGTCTCCTGACATCGTGAGCGTGCGACTGAATGAAGCATGTGTGTGTGAGTGTGTGTCCTCTTGTCGCTTTGCATGTTCTTCCGTGTCTCTGTGTGCATGACTGTACTCGCGTTGGAGCTTCGGCTGTTTTCAAAACCTTCGGCTTGAAGTCGTCTGAAGAATTCCCACTAGATATCTATTGAAACTAATCACCTGCTCGCCACTATTCCAAATTGTAATCTTCAAAGCGGCTCCTGATGACTGTTTTACTGTTGTCCTGCAGTCAGAAACGTGCACACACACCTTCGAGCACATGTTTGTTTAAGAATACTGAGTCACTGTTTTGTCACTGCAGCCTGTTCCTGTAAAGTTTTTTACAGTTTGAATTCAGACTGGCTTCATCAAGATGTCTCCTTTCACCTCGGAGAAATCCGTTTGAACCACTTTCATGTGTCATTACACCCCCAGGCCACTAGAGGGCTCCTTTGTTCCTCAGTTGTGGCACTTCAGGTTCACTTCTAGAACATAACAAAACTGAACACAGTAGATGGGGTTTTTTTTTTCTTAGTTTGTTTTTGAAGAAAAGTGTCTTTTGCATGTATATTACTGATTCACTGTGTTCAGGCCTGAGCCTGCAGTTTGGTGTGGAGCTGCATGAACATGAGCTCAAACACACACACCTGCTCATATCAGCTGCTTGCTCCTCATTGTTTCACCCCATCATCTAACGTTTGCGCTCTGCCAGTTGATTCAGAGCTGTGCAACTTGTCTCCAGTCACAAACGTCTGTGGTAATTCCGTTTTAATGGAAGCAACTAGCTGCTGGACGACATTGCACAGGTTGGCTTTAGTTGGTTAGCTGGTTATCTTCAGCACAACGCGTCAGTCGAATGACATCATGATTGTCTTTTTAGAAATGAGATTTTAACACTGCACCTTCAAGCTCCACAGCTTCACTGTTTCCTTGGCGCAGTTTTCCCGACTCCCACGTTTTCGCGCGGCTCAAGTTTGCGTCTCATTTATCTGGATTGAGGAAGTGAAGGAAAACTGACCGATTCTGGTTTTTCTAACGACTCTTCACTATGAAATCATGTTGGAACTACACTGCGTGGTCTCGGTGAATAAAAGCTCGACTGATTCTGAAGTTTAAATGCATGATTCAGTAACTGACGAGGCTGGTGTCAAATTACAAGAACTTTTAAGCCAATTTCAGGTTGCTGGAGCTTATCCAAGCTGATTATTGGTGAATGTTGAGAAACTTAAATTATCCTTAAACGGAGATCCTGCAAACGCCTCAAAGAAAATCCCCAAAACCCAATCCTGAGTCAAACCTCGGACCCTGAGACCGTGAGGTGAGAGCACTAACCACTTCACCACTGTGTGGTCTGGCCAGGATGCAATAAATGATTCAAATACACATTAACTGAAAAACGTAAGTGTAAAGATGTCCACTGAGCTGTTCTGCATCTTCTCCATATGCACTAAGAAAATCAGAAGCTCTGTTGTAATTTTACACCAGCCTCACTCTGGAATTACTGAAACGTCATCAAAGTGTAGCTGTATTTATCAAGAGCCTCCAGAATTACAAAGAAAACATGAAATGTTCCCTTTAAAGCTTTAAAGTTAAATGTGTCTGCGTGCTGAACTGCTAAAGCACAGCCAGAGACTGTAATCACCGGCATTCAGTGCCACATATCAGTAGTGTCGGACCACGTTGGGTCAGGTCCAGATTAAAATCAAGTGAGTTTTATTAAAGTTTCAAAAGTTGTAGTTTTTCTCCATATAAAGTGCAATAATCTGCTCAAGATGATAAACATTGAAATTCTGCTTTTCTTTTCACGTATCATCACTTTTGTAAAAATAAAGTAGCACATTACTTTTAATGTAGAACAAGTTTAATAAAAGATCAAGAAAATGTTGCTTTAAAGTTTCACCTTCATCTGACGGAAGGTCCCCTTTACTGTTTGATCGTCACTGACAACATTCTGCGTCTTGTTTTTATCTTCCATCTGTCACGTGTCGCCATGGCAGCGGAAGTTTTTATCCCATTTTTAAATTTGTATTCATTCTTTTTAAAAAAAAAAAAAAAAAGAAGAATAAAACGATATCGTTTAGTAATGGTTCTGATGAATCTGTGTGGTTTTGGTTTTGCTGAGGGGCTTTTTTTTGTTTTTCATTTTGAACGGGCCAGACGAGGACGGCTAAAAGCAATACCAGCTGCTCCTCTGATGTACTGTATGTTGAATCCTGCCTTCACTCCGTTCATGTTTTCCTCTCGGAGCACTTCATATCCCAGCGGTGGAGGTTCACCCCCGCCCGCCACCCCCACCCACCCTCTGTCTCCTCCACTCACGCCACGCCTCTCGTTCGTAACGCCATATGTTTTGCACATTGTGTACATATTTATATAGATGTAATGCATATTTTTCTACATGTGTAACATCCATGGGCTCTCTATTTTGTAAATACTCCAAAAGATGTATATAAAGTACTGTATGCTTTTATGTGTCAATAAAACTTTGGTGGACTGTGAGAAGGTCTAAGCATTGTATTTATTAGCACCATTACTCTTTAGTCTTTTGTTTTAATCTATTAAATGACAGATAAAAATGTGTTTTGATGAGAGTATTCATAGTTTTGTCCTTCACTTATTTATTCCAATCCAGATTTCTCCTCATGAATGATGGGAAAACACACTGCTGGGAACTTTTATTCATCATGTCAACATCTCTGCACCTTTCTCATCTTTTATCATCAGTAACATTCGTCCTATGAATCTTTTCTTCCACTTTATCCCAAAGCTGCTGAAACTTAGTGATTTTAACGGCTTCATCTCGAGTCCAGTGAACCCGTCTTTTCTCAGCCGAAATGTGTTTTCGATTGTGAGAACAAACGAGCGGTAGGTAAAACTATGATCTCACCGAAACCCTTTAATTACTGAAAATCTTGTGGGTTTAATGAAGATGACTTAAAATCCTAAAATATGCTTCAAAAGTGTGAGAGGCTCTATAGAGCAACTAACATTAATGGGCTGCACTTACTGCATTTAGAATGCAAAAGCTACTTGGCTGCATGTTTGAGCTCTCTGGTTTTATTCACTGTTACAGTGCCTTGCGAAAGTATTCGGCCCCCTTGAACCTTTCGCCACATTTCAGGCTTCAAACATAAAGATATAAAATTACATTTTTTTGTCAAGAATCAACAAGTGGGACACAATCGTGAAGTGGAACGAAATTTATTGGATAATTTCAACTTTTTTAACAAATAAACTGAAAAGTGGGGCGTGCAATATTATTCGGCCCCTTGCGTTGATACTTCGTAGCGCCACCTTTTGCTGCAATTACAGCTGCAAGTCGCTTGGGGTATGTCTATCAGTTTTGCACATCGAGAGACTGAACTTCTTGCCCATTGTTTCTTGGAAAACAGCTGGAGCTCAGTGAGGTTGGATGGAGAGCGTTTGTGAACAGCAGTTTTCAGCTCGTTCCACAGATTCTCGATTGGATTCAGGTCTGGACTTTGACTGGGCCATTCTAACACCTGGATACGTTTCTTTGTGAACCATTCCATTGTAGATTTGGCTTTATGTTTTGGATCATTGTCCTGTTGGAAGATAAATCTCCGTCCCAGTCTCAGGTTTTCTTCCAGAATGGTCTTGTATTTGGCTCCATCCATCTTCCCTGTCCCTGCTGAAGAAAAGCAGGCCCAAACCATGATGCTGCCACCACCATGTTTGACAGTGGGGATGGTGTGTTCTGGGTGATGAGCAGTGTTGATCTTACGCCAAACATATCGTTTTGCATTGTGGCCAAAAAGTTTGATTTTGGTTTCATCTGACCAGAGCACCTTCCTCCACACGTTTGGTGAGTCTCCCAGGTGGCTTGTGGCAAACTTTAAACGGGACTTTTTATGGATATCTTTGAGAAATGGCTTTCTTCTTGCCACTCTTCCATAAAGGCCAGATTTGTGCAGTGTACGACTGAATGTTGTCCTATGGACAGACTCTCCCACCTCAGCTGTAGATCTGTGCAGTTCATCCAGAGTGATCATGGGCCTCTTGGCTGCATCTCTGATCAGTCTTCTCCTTCCTCCAGATGAAAGTTTGGAGGAACGGCCGGGTCTTGGTAGATTTGCAGTGGTCTGATTCTCCTTCCATTTCAATATGATTGCTTGCACAGTGCTCCTTGAGATGTTTAAAGCTTGGGAAATCTTTTTGTATCCAAATCCGGCTTTAAACTTCTCCACAACAGTATCTCGGACCCCCCTGGTGTGTTCCCTGGTCTTCATGATGCTCTCTGCGCTTTAAACAGAATCCTGAGACGATCACAGAGCAGGTGCATTTCTACGGAGACTTGATTACACACAGGTGGATTCTATTTATCATCATCAGTCATTTAGGACAACATTGGATCATTCAGAGAGCCTCACTGAACTTCTGGAGTGAGTTTGCTGCACCGAAAGTAAAGGGGCCAAATAATATTGCACGCCCCACTTTTCAGTTTTTTATTTGTTAAAAAAGTTTAAATTATCCAATAAATTTCGTTCCACTTCACGATTGTGTCCCAATAAGTGGAAAACTTATTACATTATTCAATTTAAAATTGCCAAAATCATTTCATTCCTGTGAGGTGTTGTATCATTAGCCATTATTATTATAATATTTTTTTTGTTATATATAAAGACCTGCTTGGTATTCCAGTTCAACGTTTGAGGGGACTGACTGTTCGGGAGATAATAAAATAATAGGATCATAAGATAATGGCCGGAGGCTGTCGCTGGTCGCTGGTTGCTGGTAATGTTTTATTGTGTTATTGTCCCAATGTCCTCCCATGAGAATAAACCAGATTGAAGTCTCTTGCAGGCCGGGTTTGGTCTGCGGGCCATTTGATTGATAGCCCTGATTTTAATCCTTTAAAGAAAATGAACATATAATAATGAGATGATGGAGGAACGCGGGAACGAGGAAACGTTGGAAAATATCATGAAACTCTGAGGATCGGTTGCGACACTCTTTGTGTTGATGAAGACAAAAGAACAGTCAAGGTCGAGCTGTTGTGCTGAACAGCGGCGTCTCAGAGGGGAATTTCATGGGTCAATTTTGGACATTTTCTAACTTCACAAAAGTTTAAAGCAACAAGACATAATTACATCATAGTTATTGATGATATAATGCCCAAACAAAAGTGCCAAACTGACCAAAGTTGCACATATTTAATATATACAAAGCCTATTTATAAAGAATTCTCTCTTTTTTCCCTGTATTGTCACAAACGAATCATTATTACTTTGCAGGAAACAAGATATAAAGAGTTAAACTGCTATATGTTTGAAGACTTCAATGAGCGTCTCTCCTCTGCTCAGCTTGACTTTTATTTTTTATTTTTTTTTGAAGACTAATCAGACCCTTTAAATATGAGAAAAGTTGCTCATTTCAAAGATGTTACAAAACACAATTGACAGGGACTTCTATGAGCTGGCAAAGAGTTCAAAGGTTACAGACACGCTCTATACATAACTACTCATCCAAAAATAAAACCTTGTGGTAGCACGCGGCGCTCCGGCTCGCTCCACTGTGAAATGTGGCAGTTGGCCCCACGTGAAGGTCGCCAGCCACCACAGCATCAATAAAGCCTGAAGCCAGTTTATAACATGGACGGAGCAGATGACGTCTGGCCTACATTCAACACAAACACAGTATATTGCAGTGGGCAAACCCTAAAGCCTGAATGTAACTAATGAGCAGATAAGGAGTGTTCGATGAACGTTATCTGTGACCTCATTCGGAATTCAGTTAATTCAGTTTGTTGAGGAAACTATTCTCGATCTTAAGGTGTCTTTGGCGCTGTGATCAGCCTGAAACACCCCAAGAGTGACAGCGAGAGGAATAAATATACTGGTAAGGTTGGATACAAAGCAGGAGGGAGACGAAATCAGTGTGTGTGTGTGTGTTGATGCAGAAGATGACCACTAGAGGTCAGGCTGCACAGGGAAGTTGCAGGTCAGGTTTAAAGCTGAGCGATCCTCCGCATGACGTCACCACTCCTGCAGTAGTAGGCCTCTGTCCATCATCCATCCATCCATCACCCCTCAGGTTTATTTTACTGATCTAATTTCTCATGTTTGTCCCACTGTGTGTGTTTATGCATTTCTAACTTTGCAGTGTGATTAAACTTGTTTGGGGGGGGGTGGGGGGGGGGGGGGGGGGGGGGGGGGGGGGGGGGGAGTTAAATGTATTTAAAGGTTACCAAGTGGTTTCAGGGCTGATTTTATACTCAGGTTAAGGTACGGGTCAGGGTCAGGGTCAGGGTCAGGGTCAGACTGGAGGTCTGGGGAATGCAGAGTGTCCATGAGAAGAGCCGACAAAGAGGGCCTGTAAGTAGTCCAGACAATTATTGTAAGTATTGTGTGTGTGTGTGTGTGTGTGTGTGTGTGTGTGTGTGTGTGTGTGTGTGTGTGTGTGTGTGTGTGTGTGTGTGTGTGTGTGTGTGTGCCACCTGTCGGGGTATTACTCTCTCAGCCATCGGTGGTTAATGAGCTTCAATTCCTGACTGAAAGAAAAAAAAGAGTCTCATGTGTCTTTAGACGGCGACGCCAGTATGTCAGCGTGCGAGCGTATAAATGCTCAATCTAACTTGTCTAGTTACTTACTTACTCAACAATCAAGGTCAAAACTTTTCATTTGGTAGGTTTTATCTTTTTCATCTAGTTTCTTCATCACGCAAAACCTCACAGACTAACTGAGGAGGAAAACTGGGCGTTTCACCATCATGCTGACATGCGATTTCATACCCTCGTTAAACTAGTAAAACAAGTTGGGATTAATTTACTTGTTTGTTGTCATGATGACACAGCTAATCATCCCACAACTCACAACACATCATATGTTCTGGGTCCAGAAACATTTTCAGTTCTTTTCAATCCGTTCTTTACATTGTTTCTTTCATGATTCGTTTAACCACTAGAGGTCGCAATAGACTTTAAATAGCAATATAGGGGGGGGGGGTGGTGATCAAACTTCTAACTCACTTTACCAGCTGATCCATAAGCTCAAAGATCTCGCGGATCAAAAGCCGACGACACAAGACTTTCGACGGCAGCTCTCTCGGAGGCCCGTTACTTAACCCTCATACAGCAGCGGCCTTTCCTTTCGGACCGCCGCTTCCGCAGCCGTGACAACGCTTTTCATTCCTCCAGGCAGCGATATAGGTCAGCCCGTCTTTCTTTACCAGCCGCACTGTAACCATGTAGTACAGGAGACGTGATTATTACACCCGGCTGTGCTGAGCGCGTCGGACTGGGTCGCTCCCTCCCAGAGGACGCCTCGCTGATGATGACATACAGTTGCTCAGAGGGTTGCGTCATGCCCAGATTAATGTGTGTTTGCTTGTGTGCTGATGTGTTTTCTGCACTCGTGAGACCTGTTGCCAAAAGCAATACCTCGCTCGTCCCCTGGTATATTTCACCGTGTTCGTCTCCTACTTCTGTTCGTCAGGTCGATGTCTTCTTTGCGAGCGTCGTGGAGCTCTGAGGTCGTCACCGAGGACGAGGACCCTCATGAATGAGGCATGAGGGGACGTGAGTGAGTTAGTCCAACAAAAGCCGTCGTAAAAAAAGAAGCACTTTCCGAGCAGCAGGTTGCAGCTGGATTCTCACAGCGACTAATAGGAGGAGAATTTGAATGAAGACTCTCTCCCACCCTCGGTTTTGAGGCTATGATGTCATGAAAACGAGGCATTTGCTTTGTTTTGGGAGACACGGGCGAGATCGCTGCGCCACTCAGACAGATCAGAGGCAACCAGGCGAAAGACGAGAGGTGTGTTTGTAAATGAGAGATCAAAGGAGGGAGGAGAAGAGAAAGAGGGAAAGCAGGGCGGGGGGGGGGGGGGGGGGGGGTGTCAGGCACGCTGCCAGCATGCAGGTCTAATATGAAAAACGACGTCTGCAGCGACGGATGGATCCTGCTCTGCCTCATCACAACGACCCCCTCGGACACAGAGTTATTGTAGCACGCAGCTCGCCGATTGAGACGAGGGTGACGCAACAGAGGATCCCTTAAAATCCCCACACAGCGCCCATGAGCAAATCAGGCACCTCGTTATAGAGAAGCTGACAGTACAAATGTCTCCGTTCAGGCCTCGGCCTCCACTAAAACATCACAATCCCACTGGATGAATCAGAAACAGCCGAGGCTTTTGTTCTGAACTGAAATATACATTATCCATCATACATGAATGAAATATCAGTCAGTGTCAAGCAATCTCATGGAAGTGAAGCAAAGGTTCTCATTCCAGTCTCCAGAGCGGCACAAAGCCAGGGCAGATTCTCACCACACCTCAAATGGAGCTCAACTCGCCCGTGACTCACTTCGATGGCGTTATGAACGTGTATTATGTAAACAACACGGGTGAATCAATGGACAACAGAAACGGGCTGCGCCCGGCGAATACGCCAGCTCGTCACGCCGCCTTTAATCCTGCTTGTGTTGCCCAACGGAGGACGGAAAATCCTCCACGTTTTGCCTGATTGTCTCAATCGTGTTCCACTCCCGTCCTCCCTCTGTGGCGTCTGGGTCTTTTAAACGGGTCACAAACGTAAAGTTTCATTGATCGAACAACGACTGTGATCGCCTCCTTACAGCTTTAGTAAAGTCAGAAACAGTCTGTAGACTTTGGACCTCACAATGTTTCTCTTAATCGCACTTTTTCTCCAATCCAGTGACTTCCCGCCTCACACTGCGTATATAACTGCGTATACCCTATTTGCACCCCCTTCATGTTCTCGGGGTGTGTTTGGTTGGTGCCGGCTTGTTGTGATGGCCCGATTCACCACAGGGATCATTAAAGTTTCATCTGATCTAATCGAGCCCCCGCTGTCCCCGACTGTCAGGACTGCAGAGCCGAGCTGCACAAGTGTGACAGAGAATCGTGTTCGATGAGCTTCAAACCGTCATAAAAATCCAATTAGGTGCAACGAGGGAGCGTGGAAATATGGGATTGAATTCATTTGGCTGCACAGACGGAGAGTTTTAAAGGCAGCAGAACCAAAAGCAGATGCGGGGAACAAAGGGGGAGCATGCAGGCCGCCCGCCGCTGTTCCTGTGTGGACGTCTGCGGCTGTGATCTCCTGCCGTGCCACAACCTGCTAATTCACCTGTAAACCTGCTTCTTTTTTTTAACGGCCTGTTTCCTTTCTCCGTTTTGTAGGAGCCGTCGTCCCGCCGCATTCCGGCCTCTTCTGTGACGAGAGTCGCAGAAAGAAGAAGAGACGAGTCGTGTGCACGGAGGAGGAGGAGGAGGAAGAGGAGGAGGAGGAAGAGGAGGAGGAGGAAGAGGAGGAGGAGGAGGAGTGTCTGTGGCACGCACAAAGAGCGACGAAGAGGAAGGTGATAGAAAGGAGGGAAGAGATTCAAAGAAGAAAGAGAAGGAGAAGGAGCACTGTGGTGCACAATGAAGTGAGGCCAAACGCCCCCCCCCAGTAAAGTGTGTGTGAGTAGTAGAGGTCCGTACACTGTGCTACTTAGATGTCCTCTCGCCTTCATACAACCACATGACGGGGGGGACGGAAACAGCATGTGTCCGTCTCTGCCACTTCCCCCGGCGGTCAGTGGTCGCTTTTTATACACACACGGTCATGGACACACACACACACACACACACACACACACACACACACACACACACACACACACACACACACACACACACACACACACACACACACACACACACACACACACACACACACACACACACACAGACAGTAGCACTAAAACAATACATTACGTTTACACTGGAAGCAGAGGAAGGTGTGTGTGTGTGTGTGTGTGTGTGTGTGTGTGTGTGTGTGTGTGTGTGTGTGTGTGTGTGTGTGTGTGTGTGTGTGTGTGTGTGTGTGTGTGTGTGTGTGTATGTGTGTGTGTGTGTGTGTGTGTGTGTTTTAAGTCTGGTGCTAATGCGTCCAGCCAGGCAGCACTGATACAACAGTGAGAGCAGAGATAAAGCCGGCTTTGTGTCCGACTCAGGCTCTCGGGCACAGAGTGGCTGAAATGGCACACAGCCATTGTCACAGGTTCACTGCGGTCATACACACACACACACACACACACACACACACACACACACACACACACACACACACACACACACACACACACACACACACACACACACACACACACACACACACACACACACACACACACACACACACACACACACACACACACACACACACACACACACAGAGGGAGAGTACTGGCAACACTGGTCGAAGCCACACATAATAAAGGTGCCACTGCGGCTCGCTTCAATATCCTTGAATAATTTTCAATCCGTCTAAAAATAAAAGAAGATTGCAGACTTCTTTAGCACTGATCTGAGAGGAAGAGAGCGCCCCCTCTTCCAAGGAGACCGACCCTTGAATTGGTGAAAGTCCACAACACTTCCCCCGAAGAAAAGCATCAGGCGCTGTCGCTGCTAAATGCTGCAGCGGTTCCACAGGCTAATCTTTAAATGTCTGACATTTGGTGCCGGGAGGAGAGAGTGCAGCGGGTTTACTCCAGGCCTCCGGGTGAAAACAGCTGCCTCTGGTATTTGGAAATGAGGCAGACAGGAGTAGTTTGGATCCTAAAACTGCACATTATGAACAGGTCTTTTATAAAATATGGTCCCGAGATGTACAAAATGTGAACCATTGGATTGTTAAATGTAAAACCTACCGTCTAAACACAAAACCTTTCTGAAACAAAAGTGTCGGATGTAGCTTGTGTAGGAATTTGTGAAAATTAGGACGATGTTTAAATTAAACTTGATCATGTCCACTGAACTACTGACCATGACAGGACTTACACTGCCGAACATAAGACATTGTACCGTAACAGTGGGTCTCGACAGTGGAACATTTGATCATTTTTACCTAAATGGGGAAATTTGTTAGGTTTTACACTTTGCAACATTTTTTTTAAACATTACGATGGAATTTCTTTGTAGAAGCCATGAAATATCCTTAATGTTTTCACAAAGCAGGGGTCGGCAACCTCGGACCAGTATGTATAGTGATGAAAAAACAAACAAACGGTTCTTGTCGGGCTTAACTGCAAATGAGATCCACTTGGACGGACATAAAAAAAAAAGTTTCATTTACATCTGTGCGTTTGAATTTCATTTAAATTTTCAGTTGTTTTAATTTGTTGATTTATGTGTATATATTATTTGAATTTGGTAAAGATCTCCTTCTTCAACAGAAGTTAATGTATATAAATGTCTGTTTGTTGTCTGATGCATCAGTGTGACTTAAAGGAACTTACTCAGGTGCACTCAAAACTATTCTGTGGATGATTAAATGCATTTTGTTTTGTCATTTTTCTAGTAATTTAATCAGTTTCACTCATATTTTATCCTTCTGATTATGTCACTACATTGACTAGAGAACATCAAACTAGGATTACATGTTAAAAACATTGCTGACGCCTGTTATTCTCTTTATGTATTTCGTCTTTTTCCACCTCCAGCATGAGCCTCCACCTGAGAGTAGAGAGGGGGGGGGGGGGGGGGGGGGGGGTGCCTGGTTACATATGCACCCAATGTCACTCCATCCGTTCTGCTCGCCTGCTCACCTCCATGCCGTCTCCTCTGCCCCCCCCCCCCCCTCCCCCCCCAACTGCATATCTAACAGCCATTTCTATAGCTTTAATGTCTGAATGGCTCAGTAGACTATATGTGCTGCAGCTCACCGCTCTCTCCGATGCTCGTGCAGTTGTTGGCTCGAGAGCCTCGACTCCCCCATCGTCAACACTTCACCCTGTTTAAAATTCACCGTGGAGGCCAGAAAGACGTCCATAAGTGCAGCCATGATTAGTTTACAGAAAATACACAAATTAAGGTCAAAGATGTTTACCTGCGCTATAAACCTCCCAGGTGTTCAGATTATGAAGAGACGTTTGCACACAGGTGTTTACCGAAGGTGCACCATCTGTGATGCTATGTTGTGCCCAAACCCAGTGACCCAGAAAACTACCGTGTGAAGGACAGAGGATCTCATCTGTGAGCTGGACGGATAGATGGAGATAGATGATCTAGATAGACAGACGCTACTATTAGCGTCAGCAGCATCAGGCGATTGCGACCTCCAGTCCTCATCAAGTGCCTGAAAACAGAGTAACACACTGTGCTCGTTGCCTCCACGTTTCCCAGCCCGCTCGGCGCTGCTGCCAAGTTGTGGACACTCACAGCAGCTGAAAAGTTGGCGAGGTCGCGAAAGGAGGGGTGGTGGGGGTGGGGGGTGGGGGGGGGTCTCTGTGAGTTCCTGCGGCGGAGGAAGCAGCAGCCAGGGAGGTGGGCTTAAGGACGGGCAGAACTCGGTGACCCCCTCGTTTGCCACCATGTGTGGGTCCACGGTGTGTGTGTTTAAGTGTGAAGAGGGTGTGTGTGTGTGTGTGTGTGTGTTGGTGTTTAGGCCCAGAGAGCCTGCAGATTGAGAGAGAGAGAGAGAGAGAGAGAGAGAGAGAGAGAGAGAGAGAGAGAGAGAGAGAGAGAGAGAGAGAGAGAGAGAGAGAGAGAGAGAGAGAGAGAGAGAGAGAGAGAGAGAGAGAGAGAGAGAGAGAGGTGAAAGCAGCACCAGGTGACCTCTCCTCTGTGAAAAGCTGTTCCGTCTCTCCTCACATGCTCAGCTTTCATCTGCTGCAGCACATCTCGTGGCGGAGTGGACAGAAGTCGGTCATATAAGATACACTCCATCCAAGTTAGGTTGACATACAATATTTATTTAGGTTCACAAAAATGATAAGTTAATTATCAGGTAGTCCACAAATATTGTGGGAATGGTCTCATACAGTCATACAAGGGGGGAAACATACATGAGAAACCATTTAGGAACAGGCCCACCCAGAAACGCTCTGATTTATCCAAATAAAGTATGAAGCATGGAGATAGGGTGAACTCAAACATTAGTTTAGTCTAAACGATAAAAAAAAAAAAAAAAAGGAAGTTGGTTATTTCTTTTCATCATTGTTATATTCAGAATTTTCCTAATCCTTTAAAAAGAAAGTGTCCCTCAGCTATTCAAAATATTTTTTAATTTTTTTATTCTCTTTTCTTTAGTCATTGTAAAAAAATTATCCAAACAGGACAAAAGGAGAAAGAAAAAAAAAAGAAAAGAGGGGCAAACCCTGCATTTAAAATATTGCCTTATATCAGGGTTTTCCCTGAAACTGTCCCTCAGCAGTATCAGTGGACCAAACGCTGGTCCAAACTACAAACAGAAATGTCAGAAACCCGTCCACAGACGAGCTTCTGAGGGTGTGTGTGTGTTTATATATATATTTATACTGTATATATCAACTCAATCAAAGTAGTCTGTAGTGTGCCCAAACAGCCTGCAGTGGGCTTCCTGAAGCCATCGCACTCACACGTCTGCCCCCTTTCTCACACGCTTAGAAGATACTTTGTCCAATTTTTGACTTTACAGCGAGACATCTATTGCATTTCTATGAACGTTGGGAATGACACCCAACTCCTAACCCACCCGCCATTTCGCCCCCCCCCCCCCCCCCCCCAAAATAAACCCTCTGTCGACCCTCACGGATGTTTGCTACAAAAGATGTCACGTTATGAACACATCATGCAAAGTGGCAATTCTGTTTACAAAGATGGAGTCGTGTCGTTTCTATAATCTCGAGTCATTTTAGCTGCTTTTCTGAGTCACCGAAATAAAAAGGAAGGAAAAATAAACGACATAAATCAACCCGAAAGGCCCAACCAGCTTTCAAGGCCAAAGTGAAACAGAACGATTACCGTTACAAAGGATTTTTTTTTTTTCATATTCAAACATGGTTTCTGTTTTTGCTTGTTAAAAATCCAAATCTCCCGAGGTGGCAAAATTTATACAAAAAAAAAAAGAAAAATGTGTACAGTGGAGCTGAAGTCAAGAGTCCAGGTTTAAACTGTGAGGATCAGTTAGCATTAAACCAGAGTGGCTGCTGCCTTTAAGAGGAAAAAACAAACAAAAACAAAAAACAACGTTAAAAACACGTCCTGTGTCGGCGGCGGCAACTGTTGGTTTAAGAAGAATCCCTGATTGGCTGAAAAAAGTCAGGTGACCACCAGGTGAGGTAAGAAAAGTCCCACCTTAAGACGATGGGGATGACAGTATGGAGGTGTTTCCTCCTAACCTTAATGTGTGTGTGTTTTAAATGTGTGTGTGCACATCTTGGATTACAGACTGACCAGCCGCTCACATGCGTCCACACTCACACCAAGCTCGTGATGATTTTTTTTTCTTTTTCTTTTTTTTTTTTTTCTTGTTGTTGAGTAAAACACTGCATCTCTCTCCTCATGCAGCACAAAACACAGAACACCGGCCACCGGACAGAACCGGCCTGAGAAACAAAGACCAAGAGGAAAAAAAAACGAAAAAAAATCTAGATGGAAAAAAAAAAAGAAAAAAAGAAGAAGTTTGCTGCCTTGAATGTCCTCGCACATCACATAGAATCCTTGGGCATGACGTTGTCTTTTTTTTTTTTTTTTTTTTTTTAAAACCATTTCTCGTTTTTTTAGTTCAATAATATTTCTTTAATCTATGCATTTCTTTAGGAAAAACTAACAAAAATTTCAGTTGCTCTCTTATTACTATGTGTGTGCGTATTTTTTTTCTTTTCTTTTCTTCCTCTTTCAATTTTTGTTTTGACGTTTGCATTGGTTTCTCTCCTCTTCTTGAATTGTCCACGTTGAGTTTTTCTTGGTTTTTGCGTAGATTCCGTCTCTATTCCACATCATCCGTTTGTTTTGGGGGGGGGGGGGGGGGAGAGACCCAAACCCAACTCTACCAAATAATCGCCTCCCACCCCCACCCCCCCCCCCCCCCCCCCCCCCCCCAATCAGCTCCCCCCCTCCTCAGGGTGAGGGGGGGGCTTTTACAGTCCTGAGCGGCCCTTCATCTCTCTGCCTCCATCGCTACGCTAGCCTTCTGCTCGGCGCCGGCGTGCGGGTTGACTCCCGTGGGCCAGGCGGGGCAGGGCTGCGTGGGCTGCCCCTGAGTCCAGAGTCCCTGTGGAGGCTGCGGCACATTAGGTACATTTGGTGAGACGCCCCAGCCGCCGACCTGGGGGGGCGGGGGCGAGGTGGCCATGGAGGCGGCCATGGAGGCGGCCATGGGGCTGCCGCCGCTGCCGCTGTTGAAGCTCTCGGACGCCTTCAGCCGGGAGAACATGGTCAGCGCGTCGGGGAAGTTGGGCGGCGTCGCTGGCGTGTTGGCTGGGGTGCACATCTGTGGACGAGAGGCGGAGGTTAGTTAGTGTGTGTGTGAGGACAGCAGGACCGAGTCTTCACACACGTCATGGCTCTCAAGGTTTGTCACCGTTAATCAAAGACATTTGTTTTTGTTTGTTTTTTTAAATCGTGGAATGAAAAACTTTGACTGGAAAACCTAAATGTTGACGCTATAAAGCAGCAACTGCCTCATTAACTAAAACCCAACCCTCGTTGAATACAACAGGAGTAACAAGGCAACAAAGCAAAAAATACAGGAAAAGCCTTTTGACCAAATGAGTCATAATCCATTCAAAAATGAATCTGTAACACCGTAATTAAATACTCCTTTAATACCAGGCTGCACAAACCAGAATTATTTAAGAGATTAGCTCTAATCACAGTTTAGCAAGACTAGACTTTAAATGATTAATCCTTGCTGTATTTAAGCAGAACACACAGTTCCACAATCAGGACACGATCTCTGCCGAGTTAATCAGTTTGTGGAGGAAAATCTTTTGCTTTTCTTCTTTTCTATAATATTCAAATGTTTGCTGGTGAACTAAAAACATCATCTCTGTCTGAACAAAAGCTCATTTTGCTTCCAAAAAGACCCCCAAAGACGATTGGCAGTAGCGGATTATAGCGGAGATATTGCTCAAGTTGAAGCTCCCTGGGAAACAAAAAACAGAAAACAAACAAAAAAAGAGGGAGTCCAGTTTTTTTTGGACTAGTTCAAAGATGATTGTCTGGTTGCGAAGATAAACAACCTCAGACCCAGTGAACCAGAGTGACACCGATCGAACAGAGTCTGTTACGCAGTCGGAAAGTGGAATACTTTCTAAAAAAAAAGAAAGAAAGAAGAAAGGTTTCCCCTCCTCCACTGTAAGTCAATACCAAACCACTGCTTTGTTGCAAAACGTAAACTCAGGAAGTGGAATGCAGTTCTACGGTGGGGTAACGTTTTGGGTCGGAGGTCATGCATTGTCCCACTTATAGAAAAAAAAACCTTCCAGGCTGTTCTTTACTGACAAACGACAGATTACATAACAACGGTGTTGTCTTGGGAATTCTTTCATGGTTTTGTATCAGGGAGGAGCACCAGTGGATAAACTGGCAGCTCGACCCTGTGGACAGTAGATTTCATGCCGCAGTGAGGACATTGTGCTGGTTTCCTGTGTTGTAGTATGTGACTAACAGCACTCTGATCTAACGACTTCGTGACACACACACACATCCAGTGAAACCATCCGTCTGCTTGAACCCGTGTGTCAGGAAAGGCCGATCTGAACGCTGCGTTAGAGCAAGTATCTCTCTGACGACTGCTCTTTAAGGCGCAAAGGGAATTCAGGGGAATCCCAGCCGCTCTGCGCTTCCTGCCAAGGGTCCTGATGATGACAGAACAGCACTTTGTTTACATCCACTTCCTGTTTCATTGAAACTCTGGGCTCTGATTGAAGGTGCTGGATGACTGTGGTCACATGAGTGAAAACACGTAGGAACAAACACCGAATCATGTTATTTAGCTTCATTTCAGCCCGAGAGCAGTTGTTTCAACGCGTACACAAAGCAAAACATCATGGCAACCTGCTACATAAACACTATTCTGCTGCTTGGGAAAAAGTAAACCTTCATCGTCCTCCTCCTCCTCCTCTTTAAGGCAGCTTCTCACAAGCTGCATGACCCGCTTCCTCCTCCGAGTCCCTGTCCGTTTGAGAAAAACAACAAGCTACTGTGTTCCACCGGGGAGTGGAGGTGGAGCTGCCGTCAGCCGGGAGGGTTGCCATCTAAAAATAATTTAAAAAAAAAAAAGGGCAGGGCGGGCATCTACATGACAAAATCACCTCAAATCACAAGGACCGACACAATGGAAGCAAACAGCTTGCAGCTCCAAAGAATGTGAGCTCAGAGCATTTTCACTTTAATTCCAGTAGAACTGCCCTGACGGCTCGTATTCAGTCAACATCTTATCTTATTATCGTTATTCGCATTCATGTAATGGCTGTGTTAATTCTGTGTTGTGGCAGCATCCATGTTCCTTTCCCCGCTTCACTGGACCTTGGTGAGGCTCTGCTTACACAACGTTTTGAAGTGGAAACAACTTTTGTTGTGTTTTGGCTGTTCGATCACATGGCACGGCTGCAGGTCTCTGAGGACTTCTCTTTTTGGGAAGAGCTTAAAGACTGCGCCGTCTCCGTCGGAACAGAGAAAATGAAACTTCTCCAGTCTAGTGACACATGTTACACATGAGTAGATCAACAACAAGTTGCTTTTCTGAAACCCCCCAAAATTGGAGACGATACAGTTTCCAGTAGATTCTGTGTGTGTAAACAGATGGTGAAAGGTGAATTTTCCAGACCAGACTCGGCCTCTGTGAACCAGCTATGAAGAAAAGCAGCTGCAGTAAGACGCGGATACTGAACAAAAACATTCCTCTTGCTGACGACCAGAATTCTAATCCCTGCTCAGCTCCGTCACCCAGGATGTGCACGATTGTGACACGCCGCCCTCAGAAACACAAGGAAAGGGAAAAAAAACAGGAGGCACACATCCTCCCTTGGGGGTGTAATCAAACCACCTTGCCCCCTAAAAGTGCTGCGGCGGCAGGTTGGTCCTGCAGTCTGGTGGACCGGGCCAGGCCTCGACCCGCCGGAGGAGCTCGTTGTTATGAAAGGTGAGCGTGCCCACGGTGCACTCTGACAGGAAGCGCTGGCTCATGTCTCTGAGGCAGTTTCCTGCGGTAAAAAGACACCCTGGAATGCCAAAGTGACCTCTGCGCTCCATCCTGCGCTGGTTGGATTGCTTCAACTCTGTGACAGGTTTGTGTACTCGGGTAGAAAACAATAGCTATAGCCTTTTTGCCTCCTCGCCCACTCCGCGGGAATGGAAAACGCTGACACGCGACCTTTCAGCTCGTCTGCTGGGACCTCAGCATCAGACTTACTCATCCATAAAAACATACACAGATAAGCAGGTATAAATATACACCTGCGGTCAGCCAAGGGACTATACACTTCACCTGCACTTTATATTTATACCTGATCCTCCAGTTGGGGCCACAACAGTAAACACGGGAGAGCGACTGAACTGAATCCCCGCTTTGCTCGCCTGCAGCCATCAGATCACACCTTTACATCGCCGAGCAGAAGACCTTGGGCGGAGCGGGGAGGCGGAGCGGGGAGGCGGCGCGGGGAGGCGCAGACGGTATCGATCCACCGGGACCAGGATGTGGCTCAGAAAGGCGGCGGTGGTTCTCTCTGCCAGGATGCGCGAGTTTGGATCTGACTGCTTATAAAGAGTTGAACTATAGACTATCTCAAAACCGTGAACGTTCGTGACGAGTTGCAGCGGAGACGCAACCAAATGGCTGCATGTTCCGTTTCTAGTGATTCCATCCTAAAAAGACCATTAAGTGAGGTGTGTATAGTTCAGTTCGGCTTTAGTTTTCCCATAATTCTTTTCACAAGAAATCAAGCGAGAATAGAATGAATCATATGAGTAAGAGATTTTTGATTGCAGGAATACACTGTATTGGTCCGGACATATGGACGGGACATCCCTGATTAAAAGAGTAAAAAAAGCAGAAAATACATAGATATTAATGTGATTTGTCTCGTCTGCAGGCGACGTAGATTCAATCACTGTTACATGAAGATACATTTTATGCCCCGCCGCAGTGGAGATAATTCGGCAGGAGGAAATGTGTCGAGCGCAGGGTAGATCCTCAAGGCAAATCGCTCCCAGCAAACTGCTTCAATGGGCTGAGTCAGCACGGTGTCGGGTGAGGTCCTCAAATTGGTACGTTCAGATTTGAGGCGTTGCCAATCCCTCCCACAGCGAGTCTCACGAAGCACAGGCGACTGCTCACACTTTGGTCATGTCAAGACTTCCTTCCTCTTCGGTGTTAAAAATGGGCAAAAAAATGACTCCTCTGGTTATAAAGGGAGCCGGAGTTCAAGTTGATTTCCAGATTTTTGAAATTCCGAACTGGAAAATAAAAAAAATCACTTCCTTGGAAAAAAACATGGAGCATTTAAACTTACAAAAACAAGTTATAAAAAAGTATGGACAGAGTAGAAGCTGTTCTTGGTCTAGTTCTATCTTCTATCAAAATGGCACACTGTGTGAGGCCATACTGAAAAATGTACTTGTGTTCTTCAAGTTGTCTGAGTGTAACGTCTGCTTATGAAACCTGAGCCGAGTTGAACAAAAATGAGCAAATACATGGTTCAGACAGTATCTCCTTTGTTTTATAGGATAATCATGTTTCCCGAACTAGTCCGACGCTGCAGTTTTCCATTATTCCCAAGAGCATCAACGTAAATGAATTCATTGACTGCTAATGTATACCGAAACAAATCCTCTCCCACTGTCAAACGTCTGGAACTAGCAGGGCATTACATATACGTACGTATCATAGCAGCTTAGTTTTGAACACACAACCACATAGGAACCAACTTTCACAAGAACAAAAAGCAAAAAAACTAAAACCTCACACATTGTGCAGATAAAAAAGAAAGTGTGGCTCTGCTGCGGCACAGTGAGGAAGCGGGTCACTGTGTTTTGTTCCCCTCTATGTTGTATTAAGGAGCCTAGTAGCAGATTAACTCTCACTGCGCTGATGCAAGGACAGAAAAAACCCTGCTGAGACCTCTGTGGACAGACTGGGGTCCAAATCCAATTGGCTCTTTGACAAGTGAAACAACCTGTGCACGCACACACAAACACACACACATACAAATATACACACAAGCACGTGTTGGTGTAAAGACCGTCTACACAGGGTCGAGTTGCATTACGCAAGGCAGAGTGGCAACCAAAGCTCTCCGCACTTCTGGTTATTGGTTACCTCGTTTCGAGGAAAGAAAGTTGGCAGGAAGTATTTATTTAAAACTGTCAAACGGATGTGTACGACGTCTGCTGGCTTTAAGTGTGGTTAATGTGACACAATCTTCTGTTGGTCATTCACCAACAAAATGACTTGCAATTTGAAAGGAATGAGCTCAGTTAACCCAAAGAACAGATCTACCTGCAGGCTGTGCTGCTTCTACCTAAAGAGACAGGATCATTTTGCAACAGCCGTTTTTTTGTTGTTTTTTTTTAAAGCATTTTGTCATTCACTTATAAAAGGTTTGATCCATTTATTTGTATTAGGACGATGCTTCTTCCATCCTGCACAGAGGTGTAGTTTCTCACGTTGTCATCTGAATATCCCTGGTTCCAGTGCAGAACCTTCCCTGTGCAGTTTGCGCTTTCTCTCCTCAAGTGTGTTGGTTTGCTCAGAGTCCTCCAGCTCCCAGTCAAAGTAAACACGCGTTGAAGGTTAATCGCTGGCTTTAAAATGTATGGAGATGTGTGAATGTCTCAGTTTGCGCCCTGTGATGGATAGTGACCTGTCCCGGGTATACCATGGCTTTATCCAGAGTCAGCCGTCCCTCTTGACATTTGGATTAAGCCGTATAGAAGATGAATGGGTGGATAGAGGGAGGATTAGATGCTTCAAAATTGTCTCTCACTTCTTTTGAATGACTGATTCAGCGCAGCCTGACCTTAAACGGTGCCTTGTGATTTACAACATGGGCGAACGCAGGAGAATAGTATTGGTTTATTGTGTGTCAAATGTCAATAATTCAGACAAAGAGATTCTTTGTGACAAATCATCACGCTAATTCAGATAAACTTTCCTTTTCTCATGTGAATACAAGACGCAGTATTAAGGTGACGATCCTGAAAACTAACAAACTGCGCATATGACATGTAGCCGCATATCCACAGAGAACTAGAGCTGCGGCACAGAGGTCCAGTCATTTGTTAAAAAGATATACAGATGGAGAGGCAGCGAGGAGCTGTTTGTGTTCAAAACACAGCCAACTGAGAAGGGGTTGCCATGGGAACGGTTGTTATGAGAAGCCGCACAGATCTCCCGTTGACGGGACGGTGCCGAGGCAGGACCAACTTCTGTGGTCACGGCGGCCCGGCGCTGTCCACCCTCTCTTCAAGTGTGTTTGACGATGCCAGCGCGGGGGAATGCGTGGCCGACTGGCAGCGACCGCTCTGTACGCAGCCGGCCGGAGCCTTTCACAGTGATGCATTTCTGGACATACTTGTGTGTTTATGCACAGACACAGATGAGCCCAAGTTATTTTCAGTCGAACCAATGAGTGGCAGGTAGGCAGGCGGGCTGAGGAGACGCTTTCTGTGTTCCTGTAAAGCCATGCAGAGGGTCCAGTTACGTCCCGTGACCCCGACTGACCTTCCTTATGTAAAGCTGACTCCCGAAGGTCAACCCCATACCTAAGATTAACCAGCTTCCCTGGAGTTTCTTTGCTCCTCTCTAGGTGATTTCATCCAAGAATAGACAGACTTCAACAGCTATCCTCCATTTTATCCAAACATTATGGACAAAATATCCAAACGCACATTTCATCACGAGGGAAGAACAACTGAAGCATTTATCCAACCAGACTCGACACGTCAGGCCGACTTCTTGTTCTCAATCTTTTCCTCTGCAGTGAACATCACGGCAGTTTTCTCTCCCATCTCTTTCTCACACTTCACTCTTGCTGCTTTCTTTGTCTGTGACTTGTTGTGTACAGTTCACACATTGTACGTCAGCTCTTGCGGGGAAGCTGAGCTGAGAGATCTGAGAGACACGAGAATCGTGGCGAAACATGAGGGCTGACGTCTCAATCCACCTTCCTGCCTCACAATTAGAATTTGTCTTTTTCCAGAAATATTACTATAGATCTCTTTAGATTATATGAAGGATTTATCATACTGAGTTCAACCAAATGGTGTTTTATTGATATACAAATCTCCTCATCCACCCAGCAATCGCCTGCTATTGTCAGAGAGCAGCAATGCTCGAGTAGATTGCAGTTAAAAGTTGAAGATGTCCCCTTGCAAAACCAGCGCTCGGCTGTGTGGCACAGAAGTGACCACATTGAACTCAAGCATTTAGATATGAACCTACATGATACAGCAACTTCTGCTCGGGGTGCAAACCACACTCTGGGTAATTTGATATTGTTTACCCTGAGACACTGCGACCCAGTATCTCATGTGGTAAACACATGAGATACGTCTTCATGAAGGTAATGGCTTCTGAAAAAGAAGCATCAATACACAAAGCTGAAGGATAACCGAGTTTTCTTTGGTTTAGACTCATCTAGTACCCTTCATTGAAATGTTTGGCTTAGCCAACAGATT
>NC_137635.1:19229376-19364376 GCF_963383615.2 Lipophrys pholis
CAATAAAAACAAATCATGACATTGTTTTTATCTGTGCTGGGACATATATCGGCAATCATGACATGTGTTAAAGGAAAAACAGGAAATGGCTAAAGCTCTCCAACTGGCTGCTTCTATTCTGCTAATGTAAACTCTCTGACAGGAAGAAGGCGAGACTCAAAAGGACCAACTCAATGTTATTTACATTGGAACAGCACTACACAAGAGAGACCACGTCTGTTTGTTTGTTTGTAACTTCAATGCAAAGGCAAAAAAAAATAAAAAAAATCAATGAGAGGTGGGCACGGCTATAAAGGGAAAGGACATATTTCTTTACAAGAATAGTTTTTAGTTCCCCGTCCCACTGAACACTACATATTTTCAACATCACGGCCTTGCCTGATTTTACTGCTGCCACATGAGGGCCTCGCCAGATTTCCTTCAAACAGCCACAACAATGGAAGGGGAAACAACACACATGTTCAACAGGCTTTGTGGCTTAGTCGGTTCGATTCCCAGCTTAGTCACATGACGGGATCACATGTTCCCGGACAGCGCAGGACGTTCTCCAGCTGCGCTGCTTCCTTGTCTGTGGTCACATGAGGATTCATTCACTACAGTGTGGCTGCGTGTACGCCGCGTGGAGAGATATTAATCATGGAAACGCTGATAATGAAGTGAGCTCACAGTCGAGCTGTTCCTTGTAAATTCACAGACATGTAATGAGACACTCGGAGGGAGGCTGCCGTTTCACCATCCACACTCGGTTATACAAAGACCACGATGAAGCAATAGATGGCGGGGAGCTCTCGAAGCAGACCATGTGAACAGAAACAGATCACATCAGGAAACGCTGCCAAAGACATTTCGAGAAGTTCTCAAACGCCATCACACTTTCAACAGGGACGATGATAAAAAGACTTATGATGGAAAAGTTCAGCCGAGTGTATAAAACTCTTTCACATAAGTGTTTTCAAATTGTTTAACTTCCCATGTGAGAATTTCCACTTTCTGAACGCTGTACTTTAAATACATTTTGGGAAGAAAAAGCAACTGGTGTTTACTTCAACTTTTAAACTCGGCCATTGGTGTTAAATTCCGCCAGATATTTATTTGGACACTTCATCATACCTTTAGACGTCAAGTTAGTTGCATAACTACAGACATTAAGCATACCGAAAGGGGTTGGGTCAACTACACCCTGATCACATCCTGCCACTGCTACTTATACAAATCACACTATTAACAAGACAACAATACACAAAAGGACAACACCCATATGCTTCAGAAAAGAGAAACACACTAAATTCCAACCACATTTTGGTGACTTTAGTCTCCCCCTTGTGATATTCAGTCAAACTGAATAAACTGCTTTTCTGCGTCATCGATTCAGACTGGATGTCACTCATTACACATGAAAAGAAATAATGATTGCCTTAGTTCCAGCTAAAACTGTACAATGTGTTACATCAACGGAAAGTCAAACTAAAACACAGAAGTGATGTAGCCATAAAGAACACACGTATATGATCGCCAGGGCACGACGACTACGACTATAAAACAATTACACTTTGGTGCAAGTACACAACAGTAAGTACAACAGTCCTATAAACCACCTACAAATATACTGACCAATAAAACTGACCTAAAAGAGAAGAAGGCAAAGGGCTTATAGTTTTAGATGACAACACTCGGTACAAAGTTCATGTCATCGCTGTGAAGAATCATATAAGCCACACGTTTGATTTTAATAGATTATGTTCACCCCACAACTACTCTGATCCTCTTGCTCAAACGCTGCAGAGGCTCGATTTATGCCCGTCTGCCACACAATCCACTGAGAGAAACATTTGAAATATAAGCTGAAGATCCTTTCTGACAGTTCACAGGCATCTAATAAGGAATTAGGTATAAGTGATCCATAAGAAATTGTTTGTGAAATTCATTCCAAAATCTCTTTAAACTTCAAACAACACGAGCAATTATATAAAAGGAAAAGAAAGCAACTGTAAAAGAAAACGTGCATAGTATTTGAAAAGCAGCATCAAACAGCCAGACGCAGTCCAGCAAGCAGGCATCAAAAGTGTGAGCAAACATGCCGACACATTGTTCTGGTGCTGCAAACAGCTTTAAGAGTGATGCTGTAACCAGAGGACGACACGGTTATAGAAATCCTCCAACGGGAAACACGAAAGGCAAATTGAATTCTGGAGACTGATGTTTTGTGTCTGTGCGGGCTTATTGAGAGAGAGAGAGAGAGAGAGAGAGAGAGAGAGAGAGAGAGAGAGAGAGAGAGAGAGAGAGAGAGAGAGAGAGAGAGAGAGAGAGAGAGTCAGAGAGGAAGAGAGCAGGAGTCACACTGGTCTCCTTTTAGCCGTGAAAAGGTCCATTTTGAGTCGGTGTGAGGGTTGCATCCTGCAGGAATGTGTTGCGGTCGCTGTGTGTGTATGCTTGGGCAGGGTGTGTACGGGGGAAACACAGAGCAGGATGGACTACGAGTAGGTCCAGCAGGGTGTCCATGACAGAACATAGCCCTCAGCTAACAGTGGGTCTGCTCAGGGCAACATGGATGACACAGAGTGGACCTCACGCATGCTAAAAAGAAACAAAAGTCTTAAATGCGTGTCTGTGCAGAAAATGAAGCACTTTTGCGTTGTGTGCCAATGCACGGCACTCCCTTAAGTCTTAGTCTGTTAGTAAATGGAAATTATAATGACATGAGCTTCAGCTAAATCCTCCAGCATTCCCAGCTTTATGCAAGACTGCACTGGCCACAGGAAAAACCGACCTCAGTACGTGATATTTAATAAACCTTGGGCATACAACGCACACAGGATTGATCACCAAAACACAGACAAACAAAATCAGACCTGAAAAAGCCAACAAACTGTTACAAAGCAGCGCCGTCCAATCTTTGTTTGGAGATAAAAGATATTCCCCAAACAGTGCTGCTTTTGAAGAGAAGATGATTTTGATTCTAGGATGCCAAATTTAGATGGCAGAGTGATTCGCAAAGCCACATTGAGCCGCTGACATTGTCTCCAGGCCTCAGAAACAAAAGCACGAACCAGCTCACTGAAGTGTGTCTATAAACTAACTGACCTACATGACGTCCCGACACGCCATGCTGCCAAGAACTGCCTGTCTACGGGCTATCTGCTTGGGGCCGTGGGTTTGAAGGGTGAGACTTGGAGCCAAAATATCAATCTCAAGGATGAGTTCAGTGTGTGTTGTTCCACAAAACACTGACGCAACAGCAGAAATGCAACTTGCCACTAAAGAGAGGCAGCACGGGTGAAAGAGAAAGAGAGAGGGGGGGTTAGGAGAGAGAGAGAGAGAGAGAGAGAGAGAGAGAGAGAGAGCAAAGTGGATTAGATCTGTATACCAACGAACACTGGCCCGATAAGCCGCAGGAAGGTTGGACATGCTGGCCTACTGTAGTACTGTTGTGACTCACTGCGAAACACCCACACTGCATGCAGAAAACACAAATGCAAGCATGTAAAGCACGAAAGCAAAAACATGCATGCTGGTGTGTACACACACACACACACGCGTACAAAAGGAAATACAAACGTGTTGCATAATCAAACGTATAACAAAAACATTGCAAAACACATGTAGGTGTAGTTCTGACTTTCATTACACAGGCTCTGCAGAGAGCAGGCCAACAAAGCAGCATCGCTTTTGGTAAACACTTTTGAGCTAAATAGAAGTCTGAGGTGCTTTTATTTACAAATCAGATCATAGACAAGGGCCCGGCTCCCTTTCTTGTTGTAATAAGAACTGATGCAGTTTCTATGCTGACCAGCATTATAGTACTACTCATGAGGATAAAAATGATAACCGCCTCTGCCGCGCAAACAGTGACGCAAGCCTTGAGAGGGTGCAAAAAATAAACGATTTCATCCAGAATCCCCTCAACTCCACGCTGTGATGCATGCAGCTGCAAACAAAGGCTTGTGTAGTACCGAACAAGGTTGCTGCTGCTGCTGCTGCTGCTGCTGCTAAAAGCGCAGACACTGCCAGCGTTTGAACGAATTCAAGTCCCCTGTATGTGTGTGCCGAGCTGAATCCTTCCACTTTGCTCTGTTCTGATTTGTCTTCTCGGTTCTAGGTCCTCGATCAGGGCTGAGCAGCAACATTTGCATGAGGCAAAGGCAGCAGCATGAGAAGTTATTTTGTGAGGCAGCTGTCCTCTTCCAGGAAATACTTTACCCCCCCCTCCCCCTCCTTTCTTGCCCATAAACTGTCAGGCTCTTCCTTCCTCCAAAGAAACTCCTCATTGATAGAATAATAAATGAATAAATAAAGAATCAGGAATTTCAAGTTTTCATGTCCACCAGTGTCATTCCTTATTGCTGGTACATGTGCCCTCAGTGTCTCCCTCCCTCCCTCTCCCTCCCTCTCTCTGTGGCTGCTGCTGCTGCATGCCTGCCTCTGTGTTTATTTCTGGAAGCTCACAACATGGCCGACATGTGCTTTGTTATTGTTAGTACAACATCCTCTTTCTCGGCCTATAAGGGCTCCTCGTCGGCCCCCATCCCACCCAAAACAACACGGGCAGCCTTAAAGAAATACCATGTGCAAATAAAGTCGGGTGTAATTCAACAAAAACCGTCAAATTCGGGCTATCAAATGTGATGATTATCGACCGCTCCTCCTCTTCCTCGTTCTTTTCCTCGCACTCACCATTTGATGATGATGGCCATATGGAATATTTGTTTCTTGAAAAAAGGCACTGAGGGCAGTCTAGAAATGAAAGACAGGAAATAATGCGTCAAAGAGGAGTGATTAGATATGCGGGTGACACAATGAAAACACACGGATCCTTCGGGGGACAGTTAAATAATCTCATGCTGGGATCAAAGCAGATCTGAACAATAATGTATCAAACAGACACTTTGTAACCAACGCAACACGGCGGTCATCTGTATTGCGTAATAGCGCCGTGGCCTCGCCTGTACACTGCTGTCATGTGTCGGATTATAGTATTTAATCTACACTGAAGTGTAATAGGATATGCTATAGCTGCTACTGTGTCTCTCTCTTGCTGATTTAGCAAAGGTACTTTAAACATGAAGGAAACAAAAGTTCCGCTAATAAAAGTGTAAATCAAAGTCCTGACGCTTTGTTCAGTGTGTGGAGTTGATAAACACTATAGTCCCGTGTCGTGGCCGGTACCTCGAACTGCCAGTGTGCCGCCTGCAGGAGCTGCTTCGCCTGGTCTGCCGCACAACCCGCCGTCAGGACGAACTGGTTAATCATGACTTGATGTTTGAGTTCATCCATTTTCGACGAAGCCCGTGTCCTACTCGCGGCGGCTTGGCTCTTGACGCAGACTTTCGACCGTTTCTTTCTTTCTTTCTTTCTCTTTTCGCGTTTCTCCTCCCCTCTCTTTCTTCACTCTAGATGTATTCCGCTCCTCTCGCCTCAGTCGTCCACCATTACAGCCGGTTGAGCAAACACAAATATTTACTGTAGGAGCGGTAGTGTAAGGAGCAGCGCGTGATTGACAGCTGGACGCGGCCAATCACAGCGCAGCACGGCCGGTGGGAGTTGTATGCCTCTGGCGAGGAGGGGGGCTCAGATGGACGCGTGTTTTCCAATAAACTGCGGGTTAGTGTTCGTCTTTCGCCTCGCATTCTTTCTTAAACAACGACCGTCAGCGAGAAAGCCTCAAAACGCGTCGCGTTTGTGGGGTTACACGCGCCACAAAAGAGGCGAACGCCGAACGGAGGGGTCCGCGAGAGGGTTTGTTTTGGACTACATTTCCCATGAGCCCTCGCTTTGTTTGTAAAGCTCGGGAAGGCTGACTTTTTGTGAATGACGGCCGCTCTCGTCCAATTCCCACGCGCGCTCTGTCACGATCTTAGCCAAATATGGTAAACAAATCCACCATCGCCAATTACATCGCTCGGAGTTAAATTAGGGACAGCCGACAGCCGCGGGTGAACGTAGCGTCGTGTCTGCTCCGGGTACTTCTCACAAAACTACCTCTGTGTGTGTGTGTGTGTGTGTGTGTGTGTGTGTGTGTGTGTGTGTGTGTGTGTGTGTGTGTGTGTGTGTGTGTGTGTGTGTGTGTGTGTGTGTGTGTGTGTGTGTGTGTGTGTGTGTGTGAGAGAGAGATCAGTGCCGCAGCTTATCTGCACAGATCTGCGTGGACTGCGGCGGTACTACAACCTTTACGCATTCCATTTTCTCCTTTGTTGTTACAAATGTCAGTGTTCAACCAGCGTGTCCGAGCTCTTTCCATCAGGTTAGATCAACGTGTCGCTTCAATAAAGAAGGTGTTGCGGTTTTAGATACCTACATCCCCTTGACGGTTTTAAGACGCCCCCTCCCAAAAAAAAAAAAAAATATATATATATATATATGGCGAGTTTGTGTAGTTCGAGAGTGGATCATGGTCATTTGTGCCTTGCTCCTCCTCAAAGGTGGCACTAGTATAAACAGTTTCTTTTGTCATATTTGAGGATAATGTCACCATTCCAGTGAAAAAGAGTGACTCCCTTCCATTTCCGTTGGATTAGGGTCAATGAGGGCAGTATGCCCATAAAGCAGGCTGTGTGTGAAAAGAGTCCTCTGATATCAACAGAGCGCTCAGCATTGTGGGTAAGCGTGTAAACTGTAAACAATCCTCTGTGCGTGGTGGTTCAAGGTGCTCGTATGGTGGGAAACAGAGACACCTGCTGGAAAGAAGAAGTAAAAGACTGCTTTCAGTATATTTTAAGTACATACATTTGTTTATAACCAATTCTGTGTCTCTTATACTTTCCTCTGGAGTCATTTACCAGCCCTTATTCAGTCCATCTCAGTCCAACGCTCAGAGAGAAACAATCACCTCCAAACATGCCGTATCTCTACTAGTCTATAACATAACTAACTTGTATATATCTTTGGAGAGTTTTGGGAGTATAGGATATAGGGTTAAAGCAGTATAGAAGATGGATAATTTGATCTCTGATAGCTTGTTCAAATATGTTTAAAGTTACCATCCTACTACTACTTTTAAAAAGTAATTACAAAAATTTTTGTATACATCACCTTGCTCATTGAGTCGCTGCCAGAAAGTAGCCAGTAACCAAGTATTTGTACTTTATAATGAAATCACAAACTATGTGTACTTTGATTTTAGGTACTTTACCTTACCTGACTATAATTTTCTAGTAATTTTATGCATTTGACTCCTTAAAAATGAATCTGTTCTCACTGTTCACATTCAAAAAAATGGTCTTATTAGTTGTTTAAACCTCTGAGTGTTGATTCAGAGTTACAATAAAAAGATCAAAGCAGCGAAAGGTTAAGGTAATCACTTTATGAAGTCACATTATTAGTGATAAATACCCAGACTTTTAGTTTCCAAAAACCTCCAAACATTCCTTAGAAAAAGCAGCATCCATATTCTAGACTGTTTTATTCAACCGAGAGTCAAAATAACTCAGTATTATCACAGTGGTTACTTCTACTTAAGTAAAGAATGTGAGTACTTTTGCCATTGACCACTTCGTCCCACCGTGTACTCTCAGAAGATCCTCTTCTACTTCCATCACTCTGCTGTTACTTCTATGGGCGGGCATCTAATTTCCAGTTGGTGTCATTCATATAAACATGGATGCTTCTTTCTTTTCAAGACTTTTCCCTCATTCAAACATGAGATTAGCAGTTTTCTGGTGTTCAATGAAAACCCCTGTAAAAGTTAACCACGATCAATATCAATGGCATTGCGAGGAAACAGCTGTCTGGGCCTCTTCACACTGTAAGCATGCTGTGTGTGTGTGTGTGTGTGTGTGTGTGTGTGTGTGTGTGTGTGTGTGTGTGTGCAGGTGCCGCTCAAAGACGGCAGGAAGCCTGGCAACAATGAGAACAGCTGTCCAAGCACATGTCTGCTTCAGCAGCAGGCTCTTTGTTAAGGATGTGAACAAAACCTGGAGACGTTTTAAAAATCGAGCCTCCTTGATGGGATGCAACAGCTGGCGTGACGTATCCAGCTTGTACAAGCGTGCAGAGTGGATTCAACTGCTCATCCATCGTGATCCAGAGGCATTTTTCTGATATTAACTCCACATTTATATCCTCGGTGGATGTGTTCGATAGCAGTTGTTTGGAGGACAAAGACAGATGGATTGCTGGTAATGATGCATTCAGTAGTCTTGAGCTTTCGGAGGAATCGTTGGCTCTGGAGCCACTCATTCATTCTCAATTTCAATTTATTTATTTATCAGGGACAGTGCAATATACATAGAAAAAATCTGATGTGTTGCACATAGAGCATGTAGCTTTACACTCATTTGCAACTCTCGTCCCTGGAAATTCTTATTTTTCAAAGACTCATTCAAATACCCTTAAATGGGTTCATGTATAGCTACTTGAGTAAAAGTAGAAACAACAATTAATCTACTAATGCTCTGGACTGGTGTCCAACTAATACAAATGTTTTGAAAATATAATTGGGTAAGGATATGCAAAAATGTGGATCTGCTTTGAGTTTAACAGTTGGACTAAGCTTTAGTATTTTATATTAAAGTGTCAAAAAACTTTAAAGGAACCTTTGTCTCTGCACATGTTGTGATAATAGCTGTGTCCTTATAGTACCTTTATCCGTCCATCTTCTACACTGCTCTATCCTGCTCGAGCCAATCCCAGCTGATTATAAACAAGGGCAGGACATCACAGGACAAACAACCACACACGCTCACGTTCACTCCAAGAGGCAATTTAGGGTCAACAAATAACCTCAATTAGATGTTTTTGGACCATGAGAGGAAGCCAGAGGAAACCCTCACAAACACAAGGAGAACATGCAAACTCCACACAGAACAGCCCAGCCAGTTTTTGAACCACTGATAATCTTGCAGTGAGGCGAGAGCGCAAACCACTGCACCACCCTGTGGCCCCCCCTTATAGTTACCTTGTGTTCATCAATTACATGGCCCACTATGAATATATTTCATAGTGAAAATATTTTTCAAGTAAAGAACTAACTACGTGATGAGTTAAAATTAAGGTCCATAAACCTGTACTGTACTGATGTATTCATTCTTTATTTATTAAATGTTTGTTCTATGGGGGAAGTGAAGATTTTTAAGGTAATTCTACAATTTATAATAATATAAATTTCCTTGTCAGTACAACAATTGTTCAAAAATTATGAAGAGTCTTACAATCTAAGGAGGAAATGTAACTTTAAACAACCAAGATTTCGCACGACCAGAAAACGGTTTTGTCTGTCAGTATGCGGGGTGAGACTACTGAACGGGTTTAGTATGGAACTGAAGCAATGTCCAAACATGAGACAGTTTAAAATGCTATATAAAAATATGATTTTCAAAAGGTACGAGGAAGAAGAAGGTGTGGACAATCACTAGGCTATTTTTAGGGGCAAATGTCTGGTCATTTCTTTTGGTTATTTATATTGTTCGCTTCTTTCCTTGCACTGTGGGCTTGTGTGTGGGTACAGGTGTTTATGTCTGTAGATATGTATGAATGGACGTGTATGTATATATATTCTATGTACTGCACAGGACACGTGTGTGTGTGTGTGTGTGTGTGTGTGTGTGTGTGTGTGTGTGTGTGTGTGTGTGTGTGTGTGTGTGTCTATGTATGTATGTAAGAGATGGAAGGAAGTAATTATATTATTTACTTGTGACAAGGGGTGAGAGTAAATAAGTTTTTACTTCTTCTCACTCCTTTTCGAATACTCATCTGACGATGTTTTTCTTAATTTATTTTATATTATTATTACTGTTATTCATTTATTTATTTACTGAGAGTAAAACTTTGTTGTTAATTTTCTTTTCTTTTTTTCTTATTGTTTTGTACGTTATTCGAAATAAACATTTCAATCAATCAATCAATCAATCAATCAATCAATCAATCAAACATAAAGTCTGTAAACTAGTGACATTGTCAAAGCCCCAAACAATCAGGCTGAAAAGGGGTACGATGAGTAAGAAACATGCAGATACAAACTTTCTTCTGCTCATGCAGGTGATTTCAAGCAATAAATCACATTAATTTGGCACTTGAGCACTAAAGCACTCCTGAACAGAATCACAGTCAAGCAATAAAGTAAACCCGCAATATCTGGCAAATATTAGTATGTATTTCTTATAGAATCTACACTTACTGTATATTTCACATACACTCAGTGCGATAAACATAACACCAAGATAAGGGCTGTGAAATATACAGTACAGTCTCCTATACTGGGGACAGGACGGTCCAACGCATAGAAGGGAAAATAACCACAAACTCAACGTCAAATGTTTTCAAATTAATTATGTGCAAAGTAGCATTAGCATATTTCAAGAGTGAATTTATAAAATATGTGCTGAACGCTGCAAATATCATTCTCCTAAGAAGCATCAGGATTTTGTCAGCATTACCTGAAAATATTTTTTTGTTATGATTTGGCACAGATTACAGTCATTTTTGTTACAGTTTTACATCCAACAGCATTTGACAAAATGTGTGCTGCATATTTCACATTATTCTACATTATCAAAGTTTGTAAAATGCCACTTGATTAAATGTATTTTCTATCTAATACCACACATGTATTTACACCTTGTATATGAATGGGCCATCTTGGTATAGCTGTAATGCTTTAAATGTCCACAAGATGGCAGTGGTTCCGCTGGAGTTAGAGCGGCTTGGAAGCCTGCACTTCTTGAGCCAATAATATTGGCCTGTAATGTCTTTATTATGCAAACTCTGGCGGGTTCTGTTTTATTATCCTTATGTGATACATTCATTGTGTTGAAATTGTATATAACTCTTTCTACTTTCAAAAAATATTTGTCGTTTACATTGTAAGTTGCAATAGTCTGCTCTGTAAAAGAGAACAGTGGAATCGACCACCTCCACCACCACCACCACCACCACCACCACCATCATCATCATCATCATCATCATCATCATCATCATCATCATCATCATCATCATCATCATCATCATCATCATCATCATCATCATCAGACAAGATCCATTTGTCCCTGGTTTGAGGTTTTACAGGGAGAGTCTGTATGTTTTACTTTAATTTCCTCGCCCTGTCCAAAAGCATATTTGAGATGAACTGCTTACTCTAAATTGTCTGTCCGTCTGTGATCCTATGATGATTCGCTCATTGCTTGCTTCCAGGGGCAGCTGAGATCAGCTCCATGCAGCACCTGACTTATAAAATTTCACTTATGCAGGTAATCTCACTGAGACACACATTCTAGTTTTAAGGAAGTTAAAGCCTTTCACTGCCAAATGGACTAGAGACTGCACTCGTTCTTTTATATACGTGAATTATAGGCTATAACTACATAACAATTGGCTGTTTCTATAGAACTTCTGGAAGTGTTGGAGGATGATGATCAACTCTTACGTCACACATATTTTGTCTAGATAGATCATTTCTGGTTGAATGCTGAACATCTGAATGTTATTATAGAAAAAGAATAATCACTAACTAACTAACTAACTAACTAACTAACTAACTAACTAACTAACTAACTAACTAACTAACTAAGCTTTCTTAATTCCCTTGGGGAAATTTATTTTTCTGGATTTAACAATCCTATTTCTAGGATGCTACATTAGGGTCCTACAGGGAGGTGATGGGGTCAAGGGTCATGCTCAGGGAGTCACAGCTGTGGGAACTGAACCTGCAAAGTTCTTATCCCAAATCCACTCTCCTCCTCCTCCTCCTCCTCCTCCTTCGCCCTCTCAGCGTCAGAGAGTGGGTGACACTTTGAAAAACTCAGTATAATTAAGAAAGTTATTTCCAAACTGTTTTATATTTCAAAAAGAAAGAAAAAAGAAAGACGAAGGCCTTTTAAGGGCCTTAATAATAAAAAAGAAAGCCAAAGTTATGCTAACTTTAGATCATCTACAATTTGACCAACAGGACATCTGTAATTGATCGTGTGGATATAAAGTGGATCATAAATAAAACAGTGCGGGTTTTTTGTACGCGCAGCCAGCAGGCTCTGCGCACGCACGACATGATCCACCGGGATTCAATTAGCAGTGGCCTTTTCAGGTTTGTAAGCGGAGCAGTGTCACCTGTGGTAAAGAAAGGAATGTTAAATACAGGCTTATCGGTCCAAGTGAGCTTCGCGCTACAGGCGGGACCTGTGGCGCGTCCTTTGCAGCGCCAGCAGGGGAGCCGCGGCGCGCGCCACACGGGTCACATTTCACGTTTCGGTCCGTTTCCGGACCTCAGACGGAGATTAAAGACAAAGAGAAACGAAACTGATTGTTCTTATGCGCACCCATCCGTGTCCATGTGTGCTTTTTATTTAAGCCTCTCCGAGAGAGAGAGAGAGAGAGAGAGAGAGAGAGAGAGAGAGAGAGAGAGAGAGAGAGAGAGAGAGAGAGAGAGAGAGAGAGAGAGAGAGAGAGAGAGAGAGAGAGAGATTATATCGAGCCAATCAAAAATCCTCCCCAGGCGTTTAAAGGGGAGGTGGGCAGTCTCTCGGGCTTTATGAGCGACTTATTTTACAACCTCCTCATATTCTCACATCTTTACCTCCCACAGACACTCCTGCAGAGCCGAGCGTTTGGATAAGCAGCAGCCTGCCTTGACATGGATCAGTCTAGTTGAGTGTTTTGTTTTTTGTGTATCACTGCTGCTGGACGCTCCTCTCTCTCCTCCCGACGCACTTGTTGCGCAGAGACTGGATGCGCCTCTGAGCCCTTGGAGAGGAGAGGAGAGGAGAGGAGAGGCAGGGACGGACCGCAACAGGTGCACACGGAGCATCTCCTCCTGCATGCGAGGTAGGACGATTACGCACCGTTTTGGGATCAATATTTTTATTTTATGGATTCGTGTTGGATGTTTTTTTTCGGACAGTTTGAGATCAGATGTGAATTTTCTTAACTTTTTTTTGTATTTTATTCAAAATTAGGACTGAACTTTAAATGCCAGTTTGACCGTCTTCAGCCGTCATTGCGCGCACTCAAACAGGATGCCGGTCCTGACAAGCCCCGACATCGCCAACAAGTTTAAGGAGAAATGGCTGTCCATCTACCCGGAGGATCAGGTCACCGGGTCTGACTCTGCCCCCCTCGACGACAGCCTCACCAGCCTCCACTGGCTCCAGAATTTCTCCATCATCAGCGCGGACCCGGAGCGACCCAACGGCACCGGACCGGAGTGTCCGTCCTCCCAGCAGCACCTCTATCTCAAGCGGCTCGGCTTCCCCAGATCCGGCACCGACTCTCCGTCCAGCCCTCCGGCCGGGGACACGGCTGCCACCGGGATGCCCCTGTACCTCGGCAGCCCCGTCACCTCCGGCAGCGAGTCCACCGCCGCGCCACGGTTCCCCACTTACGCACACCCGTCGTCCGGATACCCGCAGGTTCCGATCCAGGCCAGCGCGCCGGTGGAGGTCGACTACAAAACCAACCCCAAAGTCAAGCCCCCCTATTCTTACGCCTCCCTGATCTGTATGGCAATGGAAGCCAGCAAGCAGCCCAAAGTGACTCTGTCCACCATATACAACTGGATAACAGATAATTTCTGCTTCTACAGACACGCGGAGCCCAGCTGGCAGGTAACTGAGACCGAAAAAGTCTCCTTTCATTATTTATGGGAGTGATAATTGGTGAGGTGAACAATTGACTCCAGTGTCACCATCACACGCCACATCTTTTAGCCACAGGAAATCAAACATGTATTTTTTCTTCTATTTTTTAATAGACGGAGAAAATAAGCAGTAGCCTAAAAGAAACACTTAAAAAAGAAATGTCAATTATCTGAGACTTTCCTTTTCTTTGATTAGTTTCTCAGGGCTGCCTCAGATAATTTCCATGACAAGTGTTTTTAATCCAAGAGTATCTAACATTTCCATCCTCCTGAGACTGCTCATATGAGGTTTTTGTCTGAGGGGAATAGAGGACTGGGTGGAGAAAGCACTCTAGTGCATCGTGTGTGTGTGTGTGTGTGTGTGTGTGTGTGTGTGTGTGTGTGTGTGTGTGTGTGTGTGTGTGTGTGTGTGTGTGTGTGTGTGTGTGTGTGTGTGTGTGTGTGTGCGTGTGTGTGTGTGTGTTAGTTAGTTAATGAGGGCTCCTGAGAGAGATGGCAGCTAAGCACAGCTGATCATGTTTGAAATGGATGGAGCCGACTGTTTCTCGAAAGCCTCATTAGGTACATTTGCTCTCCTGTACAAACAACAACAATACCCCTGGACGCCCACGCTCCCCGTCGCTCGTACGACGTGGCATTTTCTGTTTTTGCATGACAAATGTAAATTCGATCAAAGCTACTGGGTCTGGGCTGAATCTTGTTTTCTTGTCTTTGTCCCAGAACTCGATTCGTCACAACCTGTCGCTCAACAAATGTTTCAAGAAGGTCCCCAGACAAAAGGACGAGCCCGGGAAAGGAGGCTTCTGGCAGATTGACCCTCAGTACGCCGACATGTTCGTCAATGGCATCTTCAAACGCAAAAGGTTGTCGGCTAACCACTACAGCAGCGGCGCGCACAGACAGAGCAAATTGGTTCAGGGCTATCCCGCCATCGAAAATGGCTGCCTGTACCAAGGGGTGAGCGGTAAACGAAAACAGCTGGCCTCCAAGAACAGCAACAAGGCCGCAAGGGCCACTGAGTCCCCTCTGTTAGCCACGGAAGCCAACAAGGCAGACATCCTGCGGGGGGACTTTGACCTGGCGTCCGTGTTCGACGATGTTCTGAGTGGGAGTTGTAGCACCTTTGAGGATTTGGACATCAACACGGCGCTGAGCTCGCTGGGCTGCGAGATGGAGGTTTCCATGCAGGGGAGGCAGCACCTGGCGGTGGGGCTGGGGAGGTGGTGTGACGGAGGCGACATGCTGGGTCAGAGCCAGCACGTGAGCCATCACCAGCCTTACGGCTACGTGGGCCTGAGCGCCGCCTCCATGGAGTGCGCCGTCAACATGGGGGAGCTCCACCTTCCTCAGCAGCAGCATCCGCAGCAGCAGCTGGACCACGATCAGCTGCTCCAGGGACACCACCCGCTGCACAACTTTGACGAGACCGCCACGTTATTCCCGGAGCAGCCGGATGAGGCGGTGCTGCAGCCGTGGGAGGAAATCAAAGAGGAGGCGCAGGCCATTCCTCTGACGCTGGATCAGGGCTTCGGCCTGTGCGAGGGCTTCTTCACTGAGATGCAGACATGGGAGCGAGTGGACAGCTACATGTGACCTTTGACCTTTGATCGCAGTGAATCCGGGTTCCTCTGACTGCTGGTCCATCTCCGTATTACGTGGGAGAATAACATCTATTCTCCTACAGTCATTCACTGCACATGTAATTTACTTCCTTCCTTTTTTTTTTTTTTTAACAACTTTTACATGTTCTTACGCGAGAATGCAAACATGATCATATCAAAACCAACATTCGAACATTGTGATTGTACATGTGTCGGGTGAAATGATGCAGAGAGACGATCTCCTGTTTCCAAAACCAAATTAAATTTTGTTATGGATTTAAATCACTGATGGCTCAATGAAATAAACGGACACATTATGAGAAGGCGTGCACAAAAAGGACCGATTGAGTGGATCCATGTTGGCTTTCTGTTGACTTTCTTTTTGTTAATCATCAGATCACAGTGACCGAAGGAAAGCACAGCTACTCTCCATAAAAACAGGCACTGTCGCTCACAGCCTGAGAGGACGAACAGACTTCTATTGTGCTACATTAGCATTAACATTTTTATTATTTTACTAACATGCAGCGAAATCAGCCATTCACCTCCGCTGTCGGTCATAGTCAGAGATTAGAAATGATTCACCTATGATGATGTTATATAGTCAATTTAATATATATTCAATAAAGTATGTAGCACGAAGCTGGGCAAGATTATTTTCCATTTGTCTACAGTGATGTATTGCAAAGCGAAAAAAGAGGAGTGGACAGAGGGAGATGGAAAAAAGACATGGAATCGAACAATATGCACTTTCATGGGCAGCAGTTTGTTATTTTCAATCTAGGAGAGCAGCTTTGGTTCAGAATCTTTAGTTCCAACATTTTCTCTCGTATTAAAATGATCTTTTGAGGGTTTACTGACCATAACAATGCATTTATGCTGTAACGTCCACACCGGTCTCCTTCTAGAAACCACAGACTCATCACTGCAATAACTTTGCTTTTATATAGTTTGTCTTTTACAACATGTACAAAAGAGGGCATTTGATGATGAAATTGCGCCAAATTTTGTTAAAGAGGAATATGCAGTTTGTTTGTATCTATGTGTTGATTAACCCTTTCCACCCTGGAGGCTCCTGTAACAAAGATATGATGAATGAATTTACCAATATTGTGCTTTTTTTTTTCTTTTTAACAGATTCAGCAGATTCAAACCGCTTTACAGTGATAGTCACATTCACCCATTCACACACATTCACACACTAATGTACTAGACCTGCAGACATCCGTCTAACAAGTCACCCACTGATTCTGATTTAATCTCAGATTTACAGTTTTGATTAAACCGTTTGTTGCTCAAACCTTTCCAATCACAACAGAACTAATAGTTCAGAGCTCAACGTCAGTCTCACTGAATGTGGAAGTTTCGTTTCAGGTGAAATCTTCAGAAAATAACCTTTAGGAGCTTCAGGGTTTTCATAGGAAAATGGGAGAATTGCATTTTCTATCACAAGGTGATGGATTTCCTTTTGTCCTGATTGATTACTTTGGTGTATGTCTTTTTTTTTTTAAACGTGGGTTTTGTTTGTTTAGTTTTTTCATGAATCCGATCAGAAATTTTGGGAAGAGAGGCCAGATTTTCTTTTTGTATCATATTGATTAATGTTGGTTGACATGAACTCTTTAATCTTACCATGCTCTTTGTTTTCCATTTGTACCTTTTTTTAAAAAAAAACAACAACAAAAAGCTGTTTGAAAATGCAATCATGCCTTAATGCAATAAATGGTGTCAATTAAAGAAAGAACAGTTATGAATGCCTTTACTTGGAATATCACAGATTAAACACTTACAAGAGTGCAGCGTGGTGCTCTAGTTAAGGATAATGATTTTATGGAACGCGAGATGAAGAGGGAATATGGCTGTCAGAGTTTATTATTAAACAGCACAGACATGCTTGGACTCGCCTGGTATTTGAAACATAACGACACAAAAACTAATGTCCTGAATGATTTTTTTTGGGGCTTCTCAGTTCAACAGATTTTGAGTTTTACTTTCACAGTATGAAAGTCTGTTGCCTACAGTGTGACCTAGAATGGTTTGGTTCAGGGTGTCAAACCAATCTTAGTTTAGGGGCCACATACAGCCCAGTTTCCCCTCGAGTGCGCCAGACCAGTGAAACCAGGCCATAATATTCTTCAAATTTGAACTTGAAAAATTTTCTTTGTTGTGGTGCACAGTATAAGTGATGAAAAGATCTATATATTCACAAAGCCAAACAATCACTACCGAAAATGACTATAATCTCAAGGTAATTTAAATGATACATTCTGGTGCAAAATTTATGATTTATTGTGAAATAGTCACCATTTGCTTTGTGCTTCGACTGGATTGAAGCCTCTTATGTGCCGGTTTTGGTCCATGGGCCTTATGTTTGACACCCGAGTTTAGTTTCTGTAAATTACAATAAACCAACAAGGCTATTTGTTTAAGAGGATGATAACAGCACAGATTTTAATAAGTTCTAAAAAGGTTCCCAATTCACTTGCGACTTTAACTGTACAGTTTTTACACAGAATGCTCTTTCTGACAAAACCTTAATTTGAACCTGAAATCACTCAAGTTAATTAAATAGTATGAGTCACCACCAAAGAAAGAGTAATCAGAACTGTTCTTACTGAGAAGCTGAGGCCAAACGTGGCTTTATTAATATGAGATTAGGGTATAAACAAAATAAACTTCATGCTAAAGCTAACAGGCCAGTACAAGCTCTGCGACACAAATTCCCCAATGAATTGTCCTGCTCATAGTTCATAACTACATAAAGGCAAAAAAATTTAAAAATAAATAATTGACAAGGCCAGGTCAAGCCTAATCATCACATCCACATTTTGAAGCAAGGTCACACACAATAGAGCCAATTAAAATATCTGATTGTCAGGGTCAGACGAATATAATGAAAGTACAGACACGCCTCTAATCAACACTTTTGTCCCAATCGTTGTTCACGGCACTATACTAAAAACAATGCCGCAAAAGTGAATTTACATTAGAAAAGATGACTAAATATTCATGTTAAATATACCGACAGTATGCATCATTTGAAGCTAATGCAGTTTGAATCTGGATTTGAAAACAGTAAAAATAAGTAAAAATATAATCGCCATCATGAGACATCACACATAAGTCAGTCGTGACCTCAGTCTTCCTGGCAAATCATGTGAAAAATCACTTCTTTGAAATGAGTTTGTAGTTACCAAAAACCAAAGAAAGTTGTGTTTCAGTTGTCTCACTCATGTAAGCTGTTTTAAAGCTGTGACACGTCAGATGATCTGTCAACTCTCAATTGTAAGATTGATTCACTCAAGTTGAGCTGAAGTCACATCAAGAATTTCAAAGTCAAATGATGGTGCGAGAGTTATTTTGGTCTGTTTGAGTTAATCAGTCATTATTAAACTCAGGTATTTCAGAATATAATAACTCCACTGCACACGCTCTAGAAGGGCGGGGGGGGACTTTCAGCAGGCATGCAAAACTCAGGTTGTTGTGTGAAATGGGACCTCACGTTTAGAAACAAATTATTATAAATTGGGGCAAAAAGTAGTTTGGTGTCAAAATGCAAAAACGAATGCCCCACAAAAGGTTTCACATACAGCAAAGTAACAAGCTCGCAGCAGTAACGTTAATTTTGTTACTAATTTCATATTAGTAATCTGTGAGTTGATTCCAAAAGTATCAGCAAACAGTAACATAATCAGAAAACCTCGAGGCACATCTCATCTCAACCTGCAGGATTTCGTTTGCATGGCCTGTATGAAAATGTGCTTTTCCACCTCAAATCTCTTTTTAATTGAAATTGTTGGAGGAAAAGCGCAGAAATGCGGCTTATCCGCATCCCTCCGGCTCACGGCTCCCAGTGGCGACTGGTCATGTGTGGGGGTTTCCAGCAATGGGTGGAATAACTCGGATTCCTCAAAGCAGCGGGGACCCGCGGTGAGGTTTGAGGCTGAGGCGTGCGCCAACGGGAAAAATAGCCTCAGATGTTCAAGACTGTGCTCCTACGATGGCTAGAGGAGATATTGGATTCACTATCGCTGTTAAATGTAACTGTAAACCATTCCATTGAGAGTGTGTGTGCGTGCGTGCGTGCGTGCGTGCGTGCGTGCGTGCGTGCGTGTGTGTGTGCGTGTGTGTGTGTGAGTGTGTGTGTGTCTGCCTGCGACCCTTCAATCCTTGTGTGTGGTTACATTATATGCCCGTAATGTTTGTGTTGGTCCACAGGTTTCTTTGTCCAGCCTCGTGCTGATGTGTGTGTACACGGCTGCGACCGGGGCCCCGTGGCGGCCCAGATAACGCTATCTCTGTGGAGCCAGAGCCCCGTGGTTCTATTCAGCCCGGTGGATGAGAGGCTGGGACTGCCCAGCATGCGGACCTGCTGAAAGAAGAGGAACAAGCCGGGCTGTCACTGCCGGCTAACCTGGCTTATAATGCTTTATAACCTCTTCTTTGCCGCCCCTCTGGGAGACCCTACATCAGCCTGAGTGCGCCTGTGTGTGGAGAGAGGAGGGCAGAGGTGGCGGCACAGACAAGAAGAGGGTGTACTCTGTGTTTTATTGCCATCATGGCACCCTCTGGACTGCTTCTGATTAGAGTCAGGCATAAACAGGGTCAACCAGCTTTGCTAAAGAAGCAGCCCTCCCAGGACGATTCAGACAGCGGGTTCACCTCATTTATTGGGTGAAACCGGGGAGAAGCAGCGGAGCTATTCTTCACGGGCATCAGCAGATAGAAAACACATGATGGGGGTCCCTCACTAATTAGATCTTTCATTGTGGCACAAAGAAAAAAGTGGCAGCATGAAAAAGCCCTGAGCCTGTTTTATAGTCTCCAAAGAACCCCTGTGCAAGAGTGATTACATGCACAGATAAGATCACACTGACAAATGAAATTTTACTCATTGGAGCATAAGTAGGGGGCTCACACACATCTATCAGGAGAGGGCCCAGATCTCCTTCACCTTTCTGAACGGGCAGGAAATCGTCATCCGTCTCTGGTTTCCAAGCCCTCATCACATATTGATAAGGAGAGAAGGGGGAAAAAAAAAAAACGGCTGGGATGATATTCAGTGGTCCGACCATCCGTTAATGCCTCTCCACACAAGAGGAGGGGCTTAGGCAGGAAATACACCTTAATGGTGTTTCCAGAAGGCTCTTGTTTATGCATGACATGCTAATGAAGGTTTCACCGAGGTTGCCTCTTCCATTTTCAAAGGAACTGCGGATGGTAAATCAGAAAAGAAAAAAAAAAGCTGAGATGTTGTGGGTTTTATTTCCTTTCCTCACACTGATAATCAGGGAATCATCCAAAGCTGACCACATCAGAGGAGAATTGATACTTAAACAGATTTAATGTTTTCTTTCATTTTTTTTCTGTCTTTCCACAATCGCTCAAATGTAAAGAAAAGATTTTCATTGTTAAGCAAAGATTTCCTTCCAGTTTTGATGTGCTAATTTCATTCATTCGTTGCATCTAGTCCAGACAAATACAGGTATGCAAATGAAGCCGAAATGCACAGATGGCAATCATGAAAACATTTACAGGCTCTTGAAGGCTAAAGAGGAACCTTTTCACCCTTACAGGAGTGCTCAAGGCCTGCATGTGAAATTATCCGTTTCTTCTTGTTTTTCCTGCCATTTTCGTTCTTTTCATTTTTCTCTCCTCCGAAGCTTTAATGGAACGTGGCGCTGGACATTGGCTGCAGGGCAACGTAGCAGCATCACAGATCCATTACATCTGTTATGCCCCTATAAGTGCTCTGAGTGCCTTTCCCCGGAGGGAACCAACCTTTACTTTTTGTTGCTGTTTTGTTTTGTTTTGTCCTACACAGAGAAAACTTTGCCTTTGCCTGCCTCTCAGCGACAGCCTTGCTGTTGGAGTCAAGCTGGGAAATACAAACGATTCAGCACGGCCACCATGAAGCACATCATTCTTAGTCAACCAACCCTTGTGTAAAGCGTCCTGTATCTATTTGATTAGCTCCTATCTTGTAAGGCTCATTGTGACATATACATTGGTTACTTCATTTTAATTTATCAGCGTGTTGCTTTTATTTTGCACCTGAATTTATCGTTAACCTATCCATCTTGGATCGATGGGTCCATGCACCTTCCCCATAGGGTGAGTTTAGAGACACCAATAAACCAAACATGTCTTTGTATTGTGGAGAAAACCCACATGAACACATGGAGAACATGCAAACTCTGCCTCAAAAGGAGAGACGGTTTTATCCAGTAATATTACCCCCTTTTTACATGTGAAAACACAAACATTTTGTTTTGGATGTCCGTTTACGTGACAATGGTGCTCGGAGCCACTGAAAATGCACCTTTTTGAGAACTTTTGGAAATTGCTCTGACTCCATCCCCGTGGAAACGGGGAGAAAAAAAGCACTTTTGAAAATTCTACAGAGTCGACAGAGGAAAATGCAACTCCTCTGAAATGCTGCTGCTGTGCATGCTGCATATGCACCGTCGCTGTAATAAACTGTTCTTCTGAACATGGGCGAGTAGATGGACAATAATAACAATGGGGGCCTCCAGAGTTGCCCAACAGTTTGACGGATTTATCTTACTGTTTTACTTTAAATCAAATTTCCTCTGACTCTTGATGAGAAGGGATGCCAGTGACTGGTCTTCCTTAATAGGGTTTTTCCAAACATTAGTTATTGTTTTAAGGTGAGAATCACTGTGTGAAAGTAATTCTGAAGACATGGAAGATGGCAAACTGGAAATGTTTGGTTTCGTGCAGATGAAAAAAATGCACCTTGTGATCTGATCGAACAAACTCAAAACCTACTCCTACTCTCACCGGCCAAATCAAAGCAAAATATTACTTCATATCTTCACCTCTAACCTTTTGTATCAAACATTGTCTCCATTATATGTTTTTCGCAGTTCATGATGCAGGTACCTTTATGACGGTAAAACTGTGTGTGTGTGTGTGTGTGTGTGTGTGTGTGTGTGTGTGTGTGTGTGTGTGTGTGTGTGTGTGTGTGTGTGTGTGTGTGTGTGTGTGTGTGTTTGTCCGCACCCAACATTCAATCAGTGAAAGACATTCTTGCCCCGTTCCTTCGGTCTCTGTGGTCGCAGGGAGCTGTCGATTGTCCAGCATGCAGACAGGAGGAGGGCACACAGCTGCTACACACACACACACACACACACACACACACACACACACACACACACACACACACGCACACACGCACACACACACACACACACACACACACACACACACACACACACACACACGGACATTAGCCAGTCTCGGACCACTCAGGCGCACAGACAGCACTGTGTGAATCCTCACATGGTCCGAGTACTCATGCCCACACACGGAGGGCTAGCCAGAGGGCAGCGTGTCAGAGGAGTGAACGCGGTCGAGGAGCGTGAACAGCGAGCCAGGGCAGCGCTGGAGCCGTGCCACTAGTCCAGCGTCAATACCGATGCCAAGGAGTGAAGCAGAAAACAAGCCTGGACCAACCTCCTAAATCTGGCCTGCTGCTCGGCCCGAGTTGTCAGCCAAAAAAGTCCTGGTTCGATTGTTTACTTGCTCCAGATTTCACGGTCAAAAAGAGTTGTGTTGGTACTTTCCTGTCAAAACCGAACCTGTGCGTCATCATCCAACATAATTCAGTCGAGTTCAAGACAATTTTCATGTGTTTTAATACAAAGATTTGGGATATTTTGAAGGGAAAATAATGAAAATTATTTGCACAGCTACCCATTAGCTTAAAATCTGAATTTTACTTCCACAAGGCCACAGGTGCATTAACAAAGGCGGAAGAGGTGCGCTGAAAAGCAAAGAATGCGAGTTTTCACTTAACTGCTTTATTTATCTGTCTGCTGAAGGTCTACCTACGTCTGACAGATGAGTATGCGTATCCATCCATGCTTGTATGCAGGCAAGTGTGTGTGCGCCTGTCCATCCACCCCCACCCACTATCCAGGATCTCTTAGAGCCACTAGACTGCCTCCACCACCTCTCCTTCAGACACACACACACACACACGGTTCTACCATTCTTCACCCTATGTCTGTGTGCTGCTGAGGACTCTTATTTGATTAGCTGTGATTTGCTTTGTGAAGCGGTGGAGCATTTGGCTCCCTGGGGGAGCCACCACACCACACCATACACACACACACACACACACACACACACACACACACACACACACACACACACACACACACACACACACACACACACACACACACACACACACACACACACACACACACACACAGGTACATTGTGAATCCACATTACCCTGACCCCGTCTCCTTCCTCCATCTGTGCAGCAAAGCAATAAATACACTTCTATAAGCAGAACAGAACAGGCACAAAATGCAGATCTGCTTCCTGAACACGGACAACAAAGAGCAAATGTTCCACTCCTCACAATGTGAACTGAAATGTGAGAGTCGCAGCCTTCAGTGTAAACAGTTTCTTGAATGGTGACTCACCAGGCCTTGTTTACCGATCATGACTTCATCATGCTTGAGAAATTACTTCTCATTACGTAAGGATGACAGCGGAGTGACACCCTATCTGCCTGCCTTAGATGCGCTAACCGTCACCCCTTCAATAATGGATGTGGGGTCAATGCGTGGGTGAGGGTGCGTGCCTTCGAGAGGTGCGCAAAAAGAAAAAGAAAAAAGGCCAAGCTGTCATTGTGTCAATTTCAGGCTCTCCTGCAACTTTGTCTTCTCTTCAAGGAAGAAGTGACAGAGCAAAAGGAAGACAGCCTGAAGTGTCTGACTGAGGTGTTGAGTCATCACAAGCTGCGAGAACAGGTTGAGAGATGAACGATGGAGGGCAACACTTTAAAATCTGCTGAGAATATTTGCTTCTACAGCTTCGGGCTCACATTGTTTTAGATCCTCTCAATCATTTGCAAGAGCGTGGCGGTCATGCAAAGTCCTTCCTCCAATAGATAACGATTGTTTTTGAACAGCGTTACTATACTCTATTCTTTGACCGTCTAATGAGGGCCATTATAATAGCCAGGAAGTGGGAGCAAAGAAAGGTAGCTTTAAGCCAGTTTAAATCGGGCCCAATGTTCTCACATTCTTCAGTAAATCCAGTGGCTTTAACGTTCATGACAGAACTAGATGTTTCGACCTTCAGCAGATAAATACAAACTAATTTCATTCCCCAAAAGGTAGGACAGCTGCTTCCCAAGAAAGGGGAGAAGGGAAGCCTTGATAGAGAGGCAGCTCAATTGAACTACATGCAAATAACATTATATTAGGACCAGATATATCAAAACACCACATGGACAGAGCGCAGCTGGTTATAGAGATATGCTTTTAATCACGGCTTTTGCATTATAGAGCAGGATAAGCATCTTTCTGGAAAATGATAACCTCTCACTTGTGTTGTTTACAACAGATACATCAGAAATCTGCAATATTTAAAGGCTTGACATATCAAATATATTTAAGCATGAAGATGCATGTTTTTCCTTCTTCCAGTGTTCAAAGACATCATTACTTGTGAAGGATGACTGATGCATTGCAGGGAGTGGTGTACATAGTTCATGCAACCGAAGAGGTGGAACATTTCAGGGCATTATGTGAAGTTTGCATGTTCTCACTGTGTTTTTTCTGCAGATATTCCAGCTTGCCTCAACAATCCAAAGACACGTTGGTTAGGTTGACATCCACCATCCATCTTCTGTGCCGCTTCATTCAACTTAGTGCGGTGCTGGAACCAATTAGATTTTTCTATGTCCTCATCCTATATCAGAAGAAATAGGATCCAAAAAACACACGAATGTAATGAATATACTCACTGAATGTTGTTGACTAAAAGATGTATTCCCAATCCACTGAATATTGTATATTAGGATTTATACACACAAATCTCTGCAAAATGAATAATAAAAAGTTTGAGACATGGCATCTTCAAATGTGATGACACTATTATAGAGGCCTGCAAACAGAATTTATTTGACCTGAACTTAAAATTTGTGCAATGCCATTAAATTAGTTCTAGTATCATAAAGAAAAGTTTACTTGTAGAAAATCAACTCTTTCAGTTCAGATAAGAACAATTGGAAACAATGAGCTAAAAGATTAACTATGAATCTTCCTTCAAACATCACTTACAAGAAGTATCTTTGTGTGTTGTTTGCAGTTTATTCCCATTCCCAGTCGTGTCTTTTGCAATGACAAGCACAAATGTCTCCTCTATTGGTTTTGTCCCCCTCTACTTTCTCCCCACCTCCCACACACCTCCCCCCACCTGCCCTAATCCACAAGGGGTTAATTAAAACTGATTGGGACCTCGGAGACCACACCTGCCTCTGACAGGTAAGGCACCGGGCTCATGCAAGCCGTGTGTACATGTGCATGTGTTTGAGTCTGTGGATATGTGCTTAACACGTCAGTCTGTTAGCACATCATGTGCTCTATGCTCATCCCATAGGAACAGTCTGGTGGCTTTCAGTGTGCACACATGTGTGTGCGTTTAATATTCATGCATTTGTGAGTGGCGTCGAGTGTTAAAGTCCACATTTGCATTTTGTGTTTATATGCATTTCATTTGTGCGCATGTCCCGCCAATTCAGCGCCACTTAAAGATCTCATGCTTGATGGCTGATTAGACTCCGCTCACTGGAACCAATCGCTGCTTTGCTTTACCTTCACACCTGCCCGTCATGTGGAGAGGCGGCGGAGGAGGGGACTACAGGCGAGCTCTGATCTCCAATCATCATGTTTACCATCAGTGGGATTACAAACACGGCGTAGAAATAGCATCAGCTCAAGTATTATCCCGGCTCCCATGAATGCTGGAGGAGAAAGGTCCCCACACATCCGTTAACAGTCAAATGCATGAATGAAACGCTGATAAATGCTGTCATTTCATGTGTGTGTGTGTGTGTGTGTGTGTTTTATTTACTGGCAGGAGAGGTGTTTGTGTGTGGAGTGAAGAATCAGTGTTGTATAACAGCAGCTGGCAAGGGACTGGCACGCACGCACACACGCAAGCACACGCAAGCACACGCACACATACACACACACACCTCCCGCTGCTAAGTTGGCAAGTAGAACAGTCAAATTAGCCACTGGAGAACAAAGCGATCCAAGCCGTCCGTTGGGAAAAGGTAAAGGGGAAAAAAAAAAGTGCTCAAAGCTGTTGAAAGGTGGAGAGAGACCGAGATGGAGATGGAAGGAGAGGCGAAGGAAGAACAGAACAGCTCTGACATGACAGAGAGCAGAAAGATGAGAGGCGGCTCACAGAGGTGAAGACATGACTGAGAGTTGCAAATGAGCGGGAGAAAATAAGAGCTGGGGAACATGAGAAAGGGGGAGGAGGTAATTGAGCGAGGGGGAAGATACTGGAGAGAGAAAATGAGAGCACGGTATGACTGAGGGAATAAGGCGGCAGGGCTGCACAAGCGATAGATGTGCAGCTCGGTGAAGAAGAAACACTGCAGACACTCTGAGATAAAGTTAGAACTTTGTCAGCAAGTTAGTGTTGTGATACGAAACGGGATTCGTGAATAGGGGATATCTGAATGTCAATCATGCAAGCAGGCTCAAGTAATCCCACACTCATAGGACTAAATGTGTGTGTTACACGTTTAAAAGACCTCCAAAGATGTCGATGGTAACAGTGGAATGACAGAAATAAAGGTGAGAGTAAACAAGCTGTCCCTGATGGTCTGGTGTGCCCTTCAAGGCCAATTAGAAACCAAATGTTACCTTACAATGACCTGCAACTCTAATGCACCCATGAGTCTGTCCTTCTGCTTTTCAACACGGAATGAATTGATTTAGTCATAAGGATTCAGACTTTCCTAACCAAAGTCTAAAAATTGAGTGGTTGATCATAGAAAATGATCGAGGGTTGCATAACAATCTCACTCCTACCTGAGCTGGTTCTCTTTGGCGGGTTACCTTCTTGAGGATCAACAGCCTTGTCAGCGTTCCAAAATGATTGGCTTTACCTAGAGTCCAGTTAGCCTTATATTGTGGTTGGTTCTGTGAGTGTATCAGTTATGATCAAGTATGATGGAAGAAAACAGTAACAACCAATGCCAAACCAAGATACAACGCCTCATTGATGCTGTTTCCAATAACTTCATAAACATGAACAACTCAAATGAACAGTTATATATATGTTTTGTTGGGTTTTTTATTTTGAAACTGCAGAAAAGAGGTCCCAATACTTTGGAAGTACTGCATCAGGAAACATTGAACTGTTGGTGTGTTTCCTGGCTTTATTAGCCTTGTTGTAGATCATTTCTTACCATGTTTATGTTTAATCACGATGTGGCCGTCTGTGCTCTACAGTAACTCTGCTCTTCTTTCAGGTTCGTGCCTGACTCCGCTCTAATATCTTTCTCTGTGTTCCCTCACTCTGATTACTCCTTGAGTGTTGTCTGTTTGGTCTCATCACTCTCCATGCTCTCTGTGCTCTCCTCAGTCTTGTCAGTTGCCAGTTTGTCTCTCATATATGCATCAGATACAGATTATTCATTCCAACCTCCTACCTTGCCGGGTAGGGAAATTGCTCTGTTGGCCTTATCCCCCGTATATTGAACCCTGATTCATCCCAGACTTGTATTTATCATAGAAGAAGTGTTAGTGTCACATTTCCTTGACTCAACCAACTCCAGAAAGTACTGATGGAGTCGTAGCCACATAAACTTGGTGTTTCCTACTGTCTATTTCCATGGAACGATAAAGCTCCACCAGTTTGTGTGGCATTTTAGATCTGCATTCAATACAAACCTTGGTCAAGTTCATCCATCAGATTCTTCAATTTAATTTTGCTTGTCAGATCTAATAAAATCATAATAAAGGCACAGCTCCTGTCGGAACAGAACTCAATTCACAACACTTAGACTTTCTTATGAATTGACCTCATATCAATCGAGAACCTATCTAATTTCTTCACTTTGTTCGCTCCTAAATACTTTTTTGTGTTGATATGAGATGGACCACCGTGGCACAGCTAATACAGGGCGAGCCACACACATGTTGAAGGTCTCTTAGCTGTGGTCTCGTTAATAAAGTGGATTTAAAGTCGACGTGCCGACAGTCAGGGGTCAGCAGGCGTGAATGTAAAGAGACACAAGGCAGGCCTCCTTAACATGACACAGAAGTCATACAAAGTCTGCTGTGATGCCATGAAAAAGACACAGCTGTTTTTGATGTTTTCAGCTCCCAGCAAAGCTTTCCATGCATGGTTAGATGCTTTATGCAGAAATCTTGCTTCTTTTTTCTTTTCTTTTCTTTTTTTAAACAAAAGTTAGCCTTTGCACTTTAAACTTGAAGGCTTTTTTTGGACCTTACAAAATCGACATTGTATAAATGTCTTGGGCAGTCAGGCCGTTGTAGATTTGAATAAAACTCAGACACCGATATCGATGTCTGCTGTCAGCATCAAGTCCGTCAAACCAGGATGGAACTCTTACAAATCCCGCTCTGATAAAGTGGCAGTGCACATCTCCCAGAAAGTTCTTCACAATCAAACAATCCTGTCAGCTGAGGAGCGGCCTTTACAAATACAGATGTAGTCGTGTTATATTTTGTTTTAAGGCTTCAGAAACTCCCTATAGATTGTTTTTCCCAAAATAAATTAATGATGAAAATTAGGATGACACTAAAGCTTTTCACACAACCACATGAATTTACAGGATGTGAACCAGTGTATGTCCCAATTTTCACAATAGACTTCAATAAGCCTTCAAATGTTGTTTATTAAAGCAAACATCCACCAATTCCTATATCCACTTTTTTCATGTTATTCAGATACAGGAAACATTTTAAAGACAAAAACAAAAAATAGAACTGCAAAATCAGAACATAACTGTTATATTTTTCTATTGTAAAATCATTCATTTGCAGGTCCATATCAGTGAATTAGTAAATTGTTAATTTTCTTGCAACCTAACAGTATAAGTGAGTTTCTTCCTCACATGCATCACTTCAAATATATTCAGGGCAGTCTTCTGCCTTTATCAGATTTTGGTATTTTTAACTAACTGCCAATAAAACTTTCTGTATATTTACCTCCTTCAAATTACTAATATGCAACACCATATATCTCTTAGGTATTACATATCCAAGCACCATCCCCTAAGTGTCATCAATAGTGTCCCAGAACAACTAGTTGTAGTGTGGATAGGTGTTTCTGGACTAATATCTTCAATCGAAATTATACAATTTAGTGCTACAAGAGAACTAATCAAGACCGATGATGTGTTAATGGCTGGGATAGACAGGTTGCCCGACCCTCAGTTTGGGTTTTAGTGTAGCCAGTGTCTCTCTCATGTATTTGATCCCAGAGGCAATCGGTTGTGTCTTTCCCTCATCTCAATCTGCAAACTCATCCGGTGTATATATACCCTGAGAGCGAAAAGAGAATCAAAGGAAGAGGAGAGGGAGGCTGGAGAGACGGGCATACTCTCATACAGTGTAATGAGTTGGGTTGAGCCCAGGCCAGATCTGGACCAGACCCACAGCAGCTCGGTCCAGCTAATTATGCAAGGCTGCAGACAGCGCTGAGCAGACAGAGGAGGAGGCTATTGGAGTGGGGTGGGGTGGGGTGAAGAGAATAGACATGATGAAATGAAAGACAGTAATGGATGGACATAAGATAGAGTAAGTACCACGTCAGGAAAGAAGCAGATAAAAGACGGGATTGTGCAGGAGACAAGGAGGCACAATAGGAGTGGATGAGAGAGAACAAGAGGGGGGGAGGAGTGTGTGTGTGTGTGTGGGGGGGGGGGGGGGGGGGGGGGGGGGGGGTCGGGGGGGGGGGGGGGTTGTGCGGCTTGTCCTTTGGCCGATGGTCAATTAGTGGTGGGGAGAGTAAAAGGCCACGGCGATCCATGTCTACTGCTGCAGAAAGCTCTCAGCTTGTTTACTCTTGCACTGAAGGAGACAGCTGCGGTGCGTCCCACACCGACGCTGCTGAACATTAAGAGGGGAAATATAAATGGGGGAAAATGAAATGTTTCTTGTATTTTAGAGGAAACGAAGGACCTCACTCCTTCAATACTCTCGTGTTCGATGTTAGTTGCAGCAGCTTGTTAAATTTTTGGAGTACACCACTGACTGTAAAAGTGATAAAGAGAGTCACCCTGTTTCACCCCTGCAGTCTGGATGCCTATACCTTGGTAATGTTCATAAAAGTGAAAGCTTTGGTTAAGTGACAAATACTTGTTCCTGTTCCAACATTTTCTCGGTCAGACTTTCGAGTTGCCCAGTGAAAGAGAAAGAGAGAAAAAGAAAGAAAGAGAGAAACCTCTATTTTACTATTTCAGTCTTGCAGGGCCAGTTTACGCGATCCTGGCCAATCTCTTTTCAGGGCTGGCTGATGTGGGCAGACGTACGGTTCACGCCATACTCTCACCAGCATTCCTACGTTTGTTTGTGCCTCCATTAAGAACATGTTGTCTGGCTATTCTGCATTTGTGTGTGTGTCTGACTGGCTGGCTTGCATCGGCTGAGCAAAAGAGCCGCCCATGTGCATGTGTGTGTGTGTGTGTGTATAGAATGCTAACACAGTCTGATTGTTCAGCAGTATCAAAGCATGTGAAAGAATATTTGTAGCACTTGTGTGACGACACACAAGGTCAACATCTTTGTTGTTTCTCCTAGAGAAAATAAAATCATACTAAATTGGTGTGAAAGTGTTACAGTGCAACTAAATGCACACGTTGCCTCAGACCGATTGCCTCAGCGTGGTTTGTTTGGTCTACATTTATTGACTGAAAGCAGCAAACACAAATAAAGCAGGGACAAACAAAACTTTCTTAAGCTTTTCGGGAAGTGATGAATGGACGATGACTATGAGTCAAACTGTGAGGAAAAGCAAAGACAGCAGATAAACATACCATTATGTACAGCAAAGTGAAAAGAGACAGATGGAGAATCCTTGAGTTATCTTTGGGATAAGAAAGTACACCTCCAAAGTTTGAGTTGGGGTGCAAATATCGTCCAATAATGAATCATATTACATGGTCACGTCCCCTGTTCTTCTCAACCAATAGGAGACACAACACTGCACCTCAGTTCTATCAGTTCAATCTAAGCCAGGTAGTAGTAGTACAGTTTAGTAATATGATAAATGGACAAATGTGAAAATGTGAGGTCACTTCGTATTCAGTTGAGAAAGTGAGTATGTGCCACCTGCCTCACGGAGGATCTGCAGGTTCATGTCACTCTGATTAGTTTACATCAGGGAGCGCTTTTGGGTTTTAATATTCTCACCATACTTCTGTGGGTTTTCTCCAGGTACTCTTGTTTTTCCCCCACAGTCTCTAAAAACATACATTTAAGGCTGACTTGTGACTCAAAATTTCACAAAACTGTGAATGTGAGTGCGTGTCTCTGTGTTTGCCCTGTGATGGACTGGTGACTTCTCCCGGATGTACCCCTGTACATCGGCTCCACCGCCCCTTAACCCCGAGTTCAACAAAGTGGGACACAAGAAGATGGTTGGATGTGCATTTGAAAGAATGAGTATATGAGTGAGTACATATGGCTTTCAATTGTCTTGTTACTATTATGGTATTGCAGTACAGCTTTAGTATCATTTCGATTTTTCCCAAAAGATCTCTGAAAAAACTTTTAAACGTTGTGACTTGGGATGCTCCAGTAAACACACTAATCAAAACCCTGCTGCTCACGTAATGTAGTTTAAGAGTTTACATTAATTTGTCTGCTTCCTTCTTCCTCTTCTACCACAAACTTAGTTTTTATGCTGCCTGGCCTGCTGGCTGCAAATGCTATTTGAACCCGAGTCCCTCTCGCTCAAGGTTGATGCCTAACCTGATGCACTCAAATAACATGTGCAAATCTTTCTCGACTGTCTCTGAACTACATTCATTTACAACTTCAATGAATTACACTTAATTAGTAGCTAATACAAGCAAACTCGAGACCATTTCTGGTATCAGCAGACATGGAGGAACTCTCTCTATTCACTGCTGCAGTACACTTACTTGGCAGAATGTAGCACGTTTCATTTTTCCGATATCCTGTCAGCAAACAAAGGGGAAACCTCTTTTGTCAAAGCTGCGGCTCCTGTGCGACACCCCCTCTGTGCTTCCCTGTGATTAGGTTCAGAGCGCATCGCATGGGGGTGAGGGGCGTGAAATCATTTGTGGTTGTAATTATGGCCTCCCCTCTCCAGAGTAATCATGAGCTATTAAAAACCACCCAGAGCTCAGCCCCCAACAATACCAGTTAACATCTATGTTCCTCTGGGAGGCTGCGGGGAAGAGGGCAACTACCTGTGAACTGCAGTGGGCACCGAGCTGAGTGTGTGCCTTTGTGTGAGTGTGTGTGAGCACACGCATTGAAAGACAAAGGTCTAATACTTTTCAAACAAAGAAGGCATGCACGGCAACTTGAAATTTGCCTCAAAGAATATGCATGTTTGTATGGTCATAATGTAGCACATGATCACTAACGAGGAGCTTTGCAGCTTTTCTTTCAGCTGGAACTTAATAATCCAGAACCTGAAGCAAAGATGATTTTCCTAAAGACTGTTGCTTACAGAGAAATCACAAATGCATATAAGAAATCCATACCAACATCCACTCTTTTGACTGCACTTCATAGAAGATAATATCACATTTTTCTGCTAACCCTGAACCTAAAACAAAGCATCTCTGTAGGAAATGTCACTAGTGAAAGATTATGATTTTTTTACCGCTCAGACAACAGCTTATGTGAATACAACATAGCAAGCGATCAGTCTGTATGTGTTATTTACTAGCACCTTGAGACCCTAAGTTGGATGGATCTGTGTTGAAGGTGGATGGAACTGGTTGTTTGAAGCTTTTTGCAGTCATCTGACGGCACAAACTAAATTTGTACCCCTTCATCTCTCTTTCAGAAACATTTACCTACATTGGTAATCCACGGTCTGATACATTTTAAAATGAAAACTCTGATTTTCAATTTAACCCCGTGTCCTGTATCAATAATACAGGTCAGGCATTTGTAAAAGACCAAACAGCTGGAAAATCATTTCAAGCCTGCTCATGTTTACATTAAAATTCTTACTTACAGTAAATACCAATTATGAATTTCACTTCCCAGCAGGAAATAGGGTAATTTATTTTCTCTACCCTTCACTCCCTACCTGTCTCTGACAGTTTCATTGGCTTTGTGCTGACCCTCGTAGCAGCCTGGTTGAATGAACACAATCCCATTATCAGTGACAGTCAATTAAACATCTAAATGCCAAATTCTGAGTGCTTGATGCTATGACACGGAGGGCAATTGAAGATCGTTGGCCAGAGACGGATTGGTCTGAGTGTGTTTAGGGGGGAGGAACTAGAGGCGACCTCGAGCTGCAGAACAGTAGACAGTCGGTGTTCGCACCTGGCATCAGGATGCACATGTGGCTGGAGTGACTACCTGAGGAGAGGATCTCGTTTCCTCGCTCTATATGCAAATAGAAACAAACATTGCTCCTGTTTGTAAAGACCACCCACATTATTGTATTTAAGAGGAATTCCCACAGAGGAATCCAAAGGTGGGTTTTTTTGTATAGACTCTACCCAAGAGGGTTACATTTTGGTACGACTGCCCCAGAAGTGAGGAAGTACGTCCACTTATATAGTAGATGTCATCTGTGGGCCCTTAAGGCTGATATATACTACTGTGTCTACAATACGAATAGAGCCGGAGATATCGTCTATGCAGCCCCTTTAACCTGGAAGTTCTGCATCGAGGTTGTATGTGCTGCAAAGTATTTCACCACCACAATTAAGAATTTCCTTGAGGGATTAATAAAGTATTTCTATTCTATTCTACAAGGGGTGTAAAAGGATCGGTTGAAACTGCATGAAACTCATAGTAGTGTTTAGTTTCCGCTAGTGAATTTGCGGTCATAGCAATTTGGCACCAAGATTGATAGTGACGCTGCAAATTTTAGCTTTGAGTGCAAGCCAGTAGACTGTCATTGCAAGCTACAAGTTACATGCTACACGCTACTTGCTACATGCTACACGCTACACGCAAGCTTCCTGCATGGTGTCGTCATTATTATCAGAAGTGTGCAAAGTGTTGTGGACTGGTCCCCTTGCCAAACCCTTATTAAAAATGTTTACTGCCTTTATATCAGTGAGCTCTGTTGTACAAATTCAAAGGTGTCTGTCAATGTAACTGACAGAATAACCACCTAACATCTGCCTACTATAATTTAGACTCTCGAAATGATAATGACAGATGACCTTCTACTTTTGATGTTATTGTTTAAAAAAAAAAAAAAAAAAAAAGCACAATGACAAAAAATATTCAAGTAACAGAAAATCAGTTTGGTTATGGAGATGCTGATGGAAAAAGAATAAAAATAATTTGTAGGAACTAGTTCCTATTAAGAAAACAAAAAAATGCCTTCAAATGCCTCCCCGTTTAGGCCCCATCAGGCCCATCTGCATTCAAAGTGGTGTACTAGTGATCAGATGAACCATCTTCAATGCAAGATGTGAACTAGGCCACCAATGTCGGCCATGCTCTCATAATCTGCTCAAGTTATTTTTTTCTTAGTGCCATTACAGACTGTGGTGCAGGAAAGTTGGGAACCTGGACCATGATGAGATGAAATTGTGTCTCATGACGCTTTCCCGCTGTCTGAACAGTTGGACTGGAGCCGACAATACAAGAAGAACAGGAGAGCATGAGAGGAACACAGGAAGGGACACAGGAGAAGGGGAGAAGGTCAGATCAGACATTCTTAGGTCTGAATGTGTGTGTTTGCTTCATTGAGAGGGAGCTCTAGTGAAAATGTCTACCGCATTGTAGCCACCCAGCAGGGAGTAGGAGGAGAAGAAGAGCAGAAAAAAAAATAGAGAAAAGAAACAGTGAGAGGAGGAGTGTTTATACTTTCTTTTCCCTCTTCTACTCAGCGTTTTCCCTCCCTTTTTGTCAGTCTGGCGGTCTGTGTGTGTGTGTGTGTGTGTGTGTGTGTGTGTGTGTGTGTGTGTGTGTGTGTGTGTGCACAGCTCCTGGCACACTTGAATCTTTTACTGATTACCCCATACACGTCACGTCTTTCTGAAGGGCTTTTAAAGTCGGAGGATTATCAGGCACCCGGGTGCTTTTTAACCCTTTTTCTGCCCTCTTTGCTACAACCAGGCCGCTGACAAATGCCTTCATTATGCCTCCACCTGAAACCTCCAATACAAAATCCTTACCTGAATAACAAAGACACACTGCTTTTATGGGACAAAACACCTCCGTCTGAATACTATTCACTGGAAGCAGTTGTGTCGGTTTCTTTTTGAAGAAGTATACATTGAGAAAACATTCATTAGTTTGTGTTGTGTAGATATAAATATTTAGGATGAGCATTTACATCTTCATGTATATCCATAGTGCATTTAACTGTTTACTCTCATGGCTTTATAATTGCAGGGACAGTTTTCTATTCAGATCAATATTTTTGGTGGATTAATGATGCCCTCTAGTGGCCAATCAAGATAAGACACAAGCAATGGAGGGAGGTAAGAGACAAAGTGTTAAGAGGCTTGACTTTACATGCAAAATTCTGGATGCATGGAGTGATAAAATGAAGCTCAAAACATTAAATCTGCTGCTATGGAGTTGGATGTATTGATTGAGAAAGATACCGAACATATCAAAGCATTACAGTTTATAAATATGAATTTTGAAGTAAAATAAAACGACAATCTAGGTGATGATCAGTCACAGTGGTAAAGCTATCAGAAAAGGAAGAGCAACAAACAAGATTCCACAGTCCACAAATAAAAGTAATGGGAGGCCAGCTGAGGAAATGCCTTGCGCCACAATAATTGCAGCATCTTTTGTAAAGGCTGAGCCGTTAACAACAAACGCTGTTTATAACCAACAAAAACAAAAAAATTAACCAATTAGCATTTGGTGTTTCAGTCATCTTCAGTACATCACATTATCAGATCAGCTTCCACGTGTTTGTGTGCAGCGTCAATACTGGGATCATTTTCAAGAGCTTTCGTGGTAGATCAGACCCCGAAAGGAGAAGAACATTAGTAAGTGTATCCCATATCATGTTTGATTTGGCATACTGAATGACCTCAATGAATTAAAGACATGCATGTGAGTCAAAATTTTATGGCATAAACTAAGACCTAAGTTAGACCTTTTTCACCTAATGAACTATTTCCTTTTCCTGTACCACTTTATTCGACTCAGTGTTGTGGCGTCCATCACAGAGAGAGACACCATCTCACATTTACACTTGAGGGAAGTTTAGAGTCACCACAACCTTTAAATGCCTGTTTGTGGACTGTGGAAGGAAATCAGAGGACATAAAAAAGAAAATGTACACAGGGAGAACATGCAAACACCACACAGAAAAACCCTCAAGTCTTACCCGGACTCAAACCATGAATGCTTCGAGGCAAGAGTGCTAAGCACTACACACTACTGCAGACTGATTATACCATAATTCATTCCAATAACGGTAGAATAATGAAAGCCTGGCACACAACAATTTGTCTTTGAAAGGATTTAACAATATCTAAATGTGTGTGTGTATTTGCTTAGTATCTATTCTGCTTTGGACGAAATGAAAATCAAAAACAACATGTTGAGCCATTGCAAACACTGTCTGACTAATGTCGGTTCTCGGTAGCAGGGATTTTTCTTTTCCATCTTTGCTGACAGCGTCTCTTGGGTCCGTGTAGGATTAAAGACATTATGAAAGATTCGGAGCCTTTTCTTTGCTCGCTCCCTGGAGGGGCAGCGCAGGGCTGAACCTCGGATTTATAAATGCTAATATGAGACAGAAAATGAGTCAAGTTCGGCCATGTAACGGTAACAATGGGAGAGAATTAACCAAAGTGACGGGGGCAGCAGGCCCCTCTGCTCGCTCACATGTGTGCCATCTCTAAGGTGGTCGGGTGTTTGTCCCCCCCACTCTTCTCCTCATGTTTTCCTCTGTTTTATGTGTGTGTCCTGCCCATCCTCTCCCATTCAAACCCCAGTTTACCATGACAATAGCTGCCTGCTGAGACCCTCTCCCATGTATAGTTCGACCACCGCTGGCTGCTGGCAGAGGCCCATTCACTGCTGAAACCCACCCCGCACCATAAAGAGGCTGGCAGGAGCCACTACAGGCCCCCCTGTAAACAGCCAGCACCACACTTGTTGTGTCTGTTCGTTGTAAAGGAGGTAGGCAGGCTGGGAGAGCCGTCGGGTTTATGTACTGGGTTTTGTGAGGCAAAAAAAGGAGGGGTTTGGGTTTTATGTACCCAACAGTTCAGATCTGTTAAGGACAAATTGTTCAGGGTTTACCTTGAGAGAAAGAGTAGACCGAATAAAGAACGACTGTTTTCAATGTCAGTCATGGCGATTGTGGGCGACTGGGTTCATGTTGAGCATTGAGACAACTTGTTAAGTCATCCTCTAATAATAATAATGCATGGGCTTTATATAGTGATTTTTTTCTAAGAGACTCAAAGCGCTTTACATTACATTATTCATTCACTCCATACTCGATGGTGGTAAACTACGTATGTAGCCACAGCTGCCCTGGGGCAGGCTGACAGAAGCGGGACAGCCAAACTGCACCATCGGCCCCTCCGTCCACCACCAACCACTCACTCTCACACTGCACACACACAGGCAGTTTGAGTTTCAGTGGCTTGCCCAAGGACACGTCGGTATGTAGACAGGCAGAGCTGGGAATCGAACCTGCAACATTCCGACTGCTCTACCAACCGAGCCATGCTCGGATTGATTAGATCCATTTAAAAAAGCCAAAATCATGATGTTATCGACCGTTATTATGCAAGTCTAAGAATTATCACATTGGTATAGTGTGATAAAAAAAAGCTCTTTTGACTAATGTGGCGTCCAAACTGGAAACATCCAGAGAGCCATTCGCAAGAAAATACGTTTTTTATTCATCTATAACAATGGAAAATGCTTTAATGCTCAGTTTCCACAATTATACTGTGAAAACTGTATTTAAACAACGGAAACAATATTTCAGGGTAACAAAATTCATATCATTCAAAATGAGTTGAATTCACTGAAAATACAACTTCAGTGAAATTAGATGCATAACTGTAATAAAAGACTCAACTGCCAGCCAACCCCATTAATTTGGGATCTGACTCCGTCTTGTGCAGATGATTGCCAAATTATTAAAATGTGTGTGGGGGCGCTGCCCCGCTCTCCTTGACGCTGGCTGGAGGTCAGACGCGTTAGCGTGCGGCTGTATCCTCTGAGCAGAAGGCTGTGATTGAAGAGCTGTGTTCTCTCCCAAATCAGTAATTTAGTTGTGGGGCATTTGCGAGGTCTCTATCTGATTGGAGAAGTTGTGTGTGTTTGTTTGTGGTGTGTGTATGAAAATGTGTGTGTCCCCGTGTGTGTGTGTGTGTGTGTGTGTGTGTGTGTGTGTGTGTGTGTGTGTGTGTGTGTGTGTGTGTGTGTGTGTGTGTGTGTGTGTGTGTGTGCATGCCTCAGACCTTGGGAGGCCTGGCTGTACAAGTCCCAGCTTGCCCCGGCGATGTCGCCAAGCCTGTCAGAAATGAAAGGTGATGGCAGCGCACAGCCGGGCAGCATCGGAGAATATTCACATGCGGTGCTTTTGAAAAGAAATACACACACAGCGGTTACACAAAAAGAGGTGACACACGATATAGCTTGGCGGCATTTTTTTAAGATACAAAATCTGTGCTTTATCGCCGCTGTGCACAGGGGAGGAGACGAGGAAACAAAGAGCGAAGGCACTTATCTTGAGGAAGAGCTGCATCCCACCGTTATTGACGCAGGTGACCCATAGTAAACACTTTGTAGAGTTTCAGATAAAACAGCGGACAAGGTGGTTGTGTATGTAGCTCTGAGCGTGTGTGTGTGTGTGTGTGTGTGTGTGTGTGTGTGTGTGTGCTCTTCTGTAAAGAAACACAGTAAAACAGCAAGCCAAAGTGGAGTTTACAGATGTCCACAGATAAGCAATGAGGGGAAAGAGTGGGCTGTTGATTTAACCTCACTCCTTTGAAACAGATTGACAGAAGCTGTTGCAGGGTTCGTGATGTATTGGAGGAGCAAGTTTGTGTGTGGAATTTTCCACTGGTTTCTCCATGTAAACACAAGTATTTTCCTCTTGGAAGTTCTCCTCGAGAGTGTTCAGCCACTTGGGAGTCATTCCTCTCAGCTATCAGAAGGTGGTTAGCTGATTACAGAAGTTGAAGATCAATTTTAAAGCTCCTGCTTAAAAATGGCTTCTTTTTTTCTCCTTCTCACAGGGAGAGAGCCCAATCAATACTGCAGCCCATCACCATCCGCCTCTTAGAGCATTTCAGAAATAGAAAGTCAGGGAGAAAATTGCACTTTAACGTGGAGTTGTGAAGATTATAGCAATAAGGCTGATGATGGTGTTTGGTCGCCGCTCATCATGTGGTGCACTGTTCATTCTTAAAACTATTCATGGGATGCAGAATTGGTTGTCAAATTGTATCTGAGACGTGACGCTTCTGAGCTGTTGCTCTGAAGGAGTAATGGAGGAAGGTTAGACGGGCAGAGAAGGTAATGTTAAGACATTTCACGGACTGAAACTGGGATCAATGGTGATTTTAAATGTGATCCGAGAAGACGAGTGCTCTCTCTTAGCATATGTTTAGGATCTAAAACAAAAAAGCCATACTGCAACCGATTTTAGAGTGTTTCTGTATCTGATCCTGTATAACAGGCATCGTTTTTTCCATATTGTGTCCAGAAAAGTTTAAAGATCATCACACACACGGAAACAGAGGCGACGTTCGTGTTGTGTTTTTCTAAGACAAACAACCACGAATGCACGCCGAGAACAATACGATGGAAACATTCAAGCTCCTCTAAACTATCGTTCTGAGCAGCACAAACACTTTCAATCCTCAAGAAAATGTTGTTACTACAAACAGAATGTGCTTGCGATCTACGATGCATTACAGAGAAGTTGTGTTGTGACATGAATATGGAGAGCAGTATATTGAAAAAAATGTTGCAATCAGAAAGTTATTTAGAAAATGTGTTTGTCTTTTTTTGTTTGACTGAAAATTGCTACTTGATAGCGATTAATGGTGCTGCTGTTTACGATTTACTGAAAAGGTAACTTTTTTTAAAGGCCTGTTTTAGTATCATCGCGATGCAGCAGTGACACAGGTTAGGAAGATGCTCCATAACAGGGGTGTCAAACTCATTTTAGTTCAGGCAAAACAAACAGCCCAATTTATTATTAAAGAAGCCAGACCAGTGAAAATAATAGCATGAAACCTAAAAAAAAATAAGAAATTAAAAGAATAGATAAAAAATTCCACGTCAGTAGAAAACTTACTCTTAATTAGAAAATTTAATTTTTCTTGAGGGCATTCGTAGTTAAAGCTTTTTAATTTGCATGCTTCCTACAGCCCGCAGCCCACTTGTGTTCATAGATACACCCTCAGTTTGGTATTGGCGCTAAAACACCACTTTGCAAGCAATAACACAAGTTACTTTTTCACTCCAGTACAGTTACTGATCAACACGATCACTAACGGTTATTTCACAGTTTCTGTGCGCACAAGTCTTTCACATCCAGATCTGCTGAGTCATGATGGCCCATCACACCAGCGTGACAGGCTGGTAACACCCAGCCGCCGCTCTTCACGTCCAGGCAGGCCCAGACTTGCCTCATACAATGATTGGTCCTGCTTGTCTTACACCGGACACAATGGCCTCTGCCTCTCTGCGATGCATCGCTATTGGCCCATCGCTAACCGATTGGAAGAGGATGAAATGAAGCGGGTGAACCAGAGCGTTTTATTGAGAACAATAAGTGTGCAATGTGGGAGAGCTGCATTCCTCTGCTAATTGTACCCAACGTTTACAACAACAGTGGAAATGAGACACGCTGTGCTTATTCCGTCAATTCATTCTGAAGTGACAATGAATATATAAGATTTCTTTGTCTCATTAATATTTATCTTAGCATGTGTGGAATGGAGATCCAGTACTTTTTGAGCACATTTTCATCCCAATCAAAAGGAATACAACTGTGTTAATTTGGAAAATATTGTTGATGTGCATTACTTCACATTATGTTGCTTCTTTTTAATGTGCTTGTAGCACTTAGAGATTTTTAAATGAAAAGTGCATTAAAAATAAAATGTATCATTATTATTATTATTATTAATAAATGTAAGAGAGCTACAATGAAAAGTCCCATAAATCCACTTAGTACAGGCAGACAAGCCAGGACCTGACTGCTTATCTTGTACGGGTAAAGAGTTGATGTTTTGTCATCATTGTGGGGGAGATCTGAGAGTGGTGGTCATTCATTAACCAAAGCAATGGAGAGAGCCTCACGAAAGCTGACCAAAATATCAGACATGTCAGATGTATTGATTGACTGTTCTGGCAGCTGCTGATGCTCAGGAGCACTAAGTGACCTCATGCTCCACTGCACAGCTACAGATCCACCACAAAGAAATGAGTTGTACATATAAAAAAAAATTAATAAATCCAACAACCTATGAAACATATTTGCAATCGTAGCCCTGGATGGCCACGGCATCTTTTTGGTGTCTTTTAGCTCCAGCGCACCTGATTGTTAACACTGACCTCATAAAACCTAGTTTTAAAAGGTCTCAAGGTTTTAGATCTGCTTTGATGTATAAGCTGTTATCCTGAGCCACTCAGGAAACACCTGACAGGCCCTAAATTCACCATGTAACATAATAGCACCTCCAATGCCAACGGTCGCTGTAAAGCCTTGATCTCATCATCACAGTCAGCACAAAGAGACAAAGGCAAATGAGAAAAACACACAACACAAACATGGAAGTTTCTTCAAGGTGTCTGAAATAACATACCTGACAAATCTTTGATGGGTCACAATTAGGACAAATAGCAAGTTTATTTGGTATATGTGATTCAAGACTAAATATTTCAATAAGGACTATAATAACATCTACAATAAAAGCGATTCTGACTTGTGGCCCTGCAGCAGTCAACATGTTTGATGAGCGTCAGGTGGAGAATCGATGGATGGATGGATGGATGGATGGATGGATGGATGGATGGATGGATGGATGGATGGATGGATGGATGGATGGATGGATGGAATTTTTAAGGCTACTGCTTTAGTATGTTGGCAAAGAGCGGTTGTGTCCCACAGCCTCTGGCTTCACTGGAATGTTTTGGCAAACCTGAGATTGAAGAGATCCATCTCCACCTACACCACGTCACTGGCCTTTCTGATGAATCTGTTGAGACTCCACCCTCAGCTTTGCTGCCCCAGCATGCAACAGCATAGAGGATCGCACTCACCACCACAGACTCATAGAACACCTTCAGCAAAGTGTGACAGATGTTGAAGGACCTCAGCCACTTCTAAATACACCCCAGAATATCCATAATCCTCCACAACGTCCCGAGTCGCGGCTAATAGGCAAACTGCAGGGTGTCTGGTTGAGGGTTGAGGAGGGGTTAGCTGCTCCAGGGTCTTCATGATGTGAGACATCAGCGCCACCAGTCTGTAGTCCTTAAATCCACAGGGATGTGGTGTCTTTGACATAAGAATGATGCAGGAGGTCTTCTCAATATGCCAACTGATCTTGAAATAAAGACAAATTTCACTTGTCTTAATAACATTTTTTAACATTTAGAACAAACTAAAATGTATTTATTCCCCCCCCCCCAGTGTTGTTTAATGGCAACCCCACTCAGTGTTGCCAAACTAGAGAGAGTTTGCACTTGTCCTCCATGACAATGTTGTAAAGTATAATTCATGTGCATGAACAAAATAAGAGGCGACCAACACCATTCCTTGAGGTACACCAGCTGTACCCTTCATCCTATGAGGAACTGCATCATTAACTTCAGCACATTTCCCCTGCATCAACATTCTCCTCTCTTTATCTCCTACTTTTTGGGGGTCCCATGTGGGCTGTGTGAATATCGGATAACAATTCTATGAAAATGAATCCCGTTAGTTGTAACCCACACAAGAGATGGGTGGGGGTGGGGGGGTGTGGGGGTCGCGTGCACAGAGAAAGAGAGAGTAGGAGAATTACCAACCATCAGAGAGATTCTCAGAGGGCATCCAGGGAGGGTATTATTAGAGTGATCACTAATGAGGAGTGTGTGCGTGTAGGTGCACCTGTGTGTGTTTGTTTATATATGTGTGTGTGTGTGTGTGTGTGTGTGTGTGTGTGTGTGTGTGTGTGTGTGTGTGTGTAATTAGTCACACTGAGCCGATGAGTGGAGGCTAAGAGCAAGTCTTTGGGATGGCTGGAGGACACGTTGCAGGGTTGTCCTCTAGAGATGAGAGTGAAATGTGTGCGTGTGGAGGGAGGACAACGCTCAGGAAGTAAGTCAGATTACTGATCCATAAAAGATCCGGCCATTTCCCCTGGCTGTGCCTTGTGTTGACACTATCTCCAAAGAGATGACTGCAAGATGATGTTGCAAATAGGAAACTCTATAACAGCAACTTCAATCGAACAAACTCAGAGCAGTCATCTTCGGCTTAAGAGTTACACTTTTCCTCCCACTTAAACTTCTGGTGTAAATGGGTAAATAACTTGTTTCACGGTCCCAGAAAGATTATGGATGATGTAAGAAAAGCACATGGAGTGCAACTGAACTTAGAATAAGATAAGGGGAACATGAAGGTTTAATGGTGGCGTTAGGAAGCACTATGCATAGTTACATAGAAATCAGTAAATGGTTATGTATACAAGTGGTTTCCAACAAGGGGGCCTTTAAGAGGGACAGGAGAGATAGCAGGGGGTCTGCGGTGATGCTTGCACTAAGGTTGGCCAAAATAAATTTGCACATGTCAAAAAAACATGGAATAAGACTTTCTAGAATCTAGAGCAGACTTGACAATGCATTGCTTATTTCGAGGCTGTTGGTGAGAGTGGATGTGACTTGACTCGACAAAATCTTAACCCTTTAATAATGTGGTAAAGGAACAAATGAGAAAAGGATAGTTTAAATTCAAATTGTCTGAAATTATCAGAGCAAACACAAGCATTAAAGAGAAAAACAATCAATCTCTTGCTGAAATGAGGAAGTCAAACCACACCCCAGATGAAAAATCACGCAACCGCTAAAAATAAAATTGACCATTTCAGGCCAATTGGCCCTGGTCCTCAAGGTTGGGGGTTGAGTGGTCGGACAAATAACCTACCTTCACAAAACCTCCTTCAGTTACAGAAACAGCTACAGAAAATGCAACCCAATTACTCCTGGACAACCCAAGATACCCCTGCTTACGCCCAGGGGCACCAGCAGACTTGGCACATGGAACGTTGTTTCTTGTACAAGCCTGGAAAGACCCACCGAGTCGCAAACAGGAGCTGCGTCAAACAAGGTCAGACTGGCATAAGAGCGCCAGATTAGCTCCAGATTGTTTGGAATAACGTATTTTTGTGGATGCTCTGCGCTCCTCTTGGGAGCTTTGCAGTTAAGTAAGTATCACAAGTTGTGAAACGTAATACTTAATGTATTGAAACTGTATGAAGGAAATTTATTTAATATGAAAAAAATTACTTCCGCCACAAGTCTGTGACAAACATTTACAGGAAAACCTAACTACGGGTACCAATAAAGTCACCTTTAACCTTTGTGTGCTTTGTATTTACGCACTGCCGTGTGCTGTGAACACACGTTCCAGCTCACTAATGACTATCAGCCATACTTTAATCATGTTTAGCATGTCGCCTTGCTACTGTATGAGCCCTGAAGCATGTAGCAATGTAGCACGGAACAGAGTTACGTGATGTCCCTGAACGCATCACTCAGGGCTGTCAGCTCCTACGGTTAAAAACCTGCAGTTAAAACTGGACCGACATCGCGACCCGAACACAAATTTTCTCTTATATGTATATATATTGTGTGTGTGTGTGTGTGTGTGTGTGTGTGTGTGTGTGTGTGTGTGTGTGTGTGTGTGTGTGTGTGTGTGTGTGTGTATAGGAGAAAATACTTGTACCAGAGGTTTTTGCCATTATTTCGCATTTTACATTTTTTTGAGGCATATTTTCGTAAATCTTCTCATTCAATTCCATTGACATTATCTTCTATATTTAGGACAGTCGTTCTATTGCATGCATGTTTGAGATTCACATTACAGGGATTTAATAAATTTGTTTCACTATGGTGCAGTTATCAGATATATTAATAGACGGAATAGATCAGGTACGTACATATAGGACACATGGGTAAGATCAACATCAAACACTTGACCACACACACACACACACACACACACACACACACACACACACACACACACACACACACACACACAAGGAGGTATGTCACTGTCAGTCCAGGTGGTATATAGGACCATGGGGGGAGGGGGGTTGGTGGGTGCTATAACATTACTCTCCATCAACTCTGCAGTAGGTGCGATCATCAGCCAGGTGTGTGCTCCTGAACCTGCCCTCCCCCTCCCCCATCTAAAGGCTTACTGACACACACACGCTCGCAAATAACCCCCCCACCACCCCCCCCTTCTTCACCTGATGGCCTGTGTGTTCAGTCTGAGGTGTGTGTGTGTGTGTGTGTGTGTGTGTGTGTGTGTGTGTGTGTGTGTGTGTGTGTGTGTGTGTGTGTTGTTGTTCGAGGCACAATGAAGAGAGAGGGTCTGTCAGTTGCCACCTGTTGGCCAGCTGTCAGGGTCCCGTTTCAGGGTCGCCTTTCCATGCAGACACAACAGCACCTCCATCTCCTCAAAATCTACCCATCTACCAAACTACGCATCATAATTTCACCCCAAATGTTATCCTCTCGTCGTTATAAATAGCAGCCGGCTAATGCAAGTTCAAGTTTCTCCCCAAAATGCAAACAAACACCTCAACACCAGGTGGGATCGGGGTGGTGGTGGGGGGGGGGGGGGGGGGGGGGGGGGGGGGGGGGGTGGAAGAGGGGAGAGTCTGGGGAGTATCGGAGGGGTATCTAAGTGTGTCTCGTTTGATGCTGATCAATGGCTCGTAGATGCCATCCTCTTCATGTCACATTACCATCTCTATAGGAGCCTTGATGGAGAGCTGGGGGTGCTGCACAGGAGGGAAGGAGGGAGGGAGGGAGGGAGGAGGGTCGAGGAGGGTGGGGGAGGGAGGGGATCCAAATGATGAATGAGTGATGGAAATAGGGAAGCTTGGAATGGACAGGACGATAAGGAGGAGGAGGAGGAGGTGACAGGACGGAGTTGGATCGGAGAGGAGGAGAAGTGTGGACGTGTGCGCTGAGGAGGGAGAGATAATTTCCTACCGGGGCTCTGTGGGGTGGAGTGGAGTGGAGTGGGGGGATCTGAGTGGACGGGGGTGGTTAATGGCCTGGGGTGCTGCCTCTATTAGGCCAGGCCGCCACAAAGATGAGAGCTGAGATGATTTCTCAGGTTTTGCATGTTGGCGGTTTGATTAATTTGTCACTATTAGCAGGGCGAGAACAAGAGAGAACAAAGACAGATGACGGTAAACCACGTAGTTCATAAGCACTCTTAAGCACAAGTTTTCTCTAAATCTAAAATCAGTGTTTGTAATTTGGGGGGGATCAAATTATTACCTATTAGAAAAGGTCAACACACAAAGATTCATCGGTGGTTCACGCTGCGGTTGCTCTCTGCTGTGATATGTAGCTTCTTTAGGCCCACTGATCCAGTGTTACTGCTTTAATTAATTCTTTGACTCACATGGCAACTTTTACAACGACAGGCAGCTTATCTAAAAACAACAACTAGGACAAATCATTACAAAGAACTGGAATTGTCTCACAGAACAATATGAAATAATCCTCTAAACAAATGTGTCATAATCAGTGAAATTATAGCAACTAATCAAAAAGAAAAACATTGTGGAGCCACTTTAGTAGTTAGCGCAAATAAAAAGGAACTAGTTACTAGTAACTGGATCCTTTTGATATGAAGTTACCAGTGCTGTGGCTGGTGTGTCTCAGCAACTCATTAGCTGGGCTGTCAGCACTGTGCTGCACCGTCTAATCACTGATTCATAGAGCTGTAGTCAAGACCAACTAACCCCAGACCGAGTCTAGACCAAGACCAGAGTTTCCCAAGTCAAGAACAAGACGGCTCTCGACTAGTACAAGACTGCCGAGTCACTCCTTGAGTGAAGTTGGAGTAACATGTGTTTGTGGGAGGAAGATGCTCTGTAATGCAGACAATAGCACTTCTTAAAAAACACAGTGACAAGAAGAAGACTACAATTACCAATCATTGTGATGCAGATTGTTAATTAAAATGTTGAGGAACAGGTGTAGGCCATATTTACATAAAGGTTTCCCTTTTTTAAGTGTTATTTGAAATATCACAGAACGACATATGTACAAGTTTGGTGAGGATAATATTTTTTTTTTAAATCATTTTATTTTTTATTATTGGTGGCAAATAACCACACTCATTACCCTCTGGGGTCAAATTTGACCCCAATTGATGGTTAGACTGTAAACAAAATAAAATACACACTCACCTCGATTCTGCATTTCAACATTAATGAAGAAACCTCCGCAGAGCCAGAAACTGTGTCGTAAGCTTTCTGCTGAGACAAAGATAAGATTGGTCTTAATATCTGTTGCCACATTAGACTGGTAGGTTCAGATCAGCATGGATCCGTCCAGGTCAGAACGCTGCTGCTGGTGTAGGAGGTGTTTTTTGGGTTTTTTCTTGCCACACTTTACTACAGTGGCCTCCGCAGTACCCAGATCTCAATCCAATAAAGCACCTTGAATGAGAAACAAACCATAAACACAACAAACCAGACTCCCTAGAGGTGAGTTTGCCGGAGTCAACCACCTGCACCTTTAATACCACGGTACAGTCATGAAGGTGGGTTTAACTCTTGACTCAGCTTATATCTGCGAACGCTAGCCCCATTTTTCTTTTCATCCCACTGCTCCTCTGTTTGCTTTATTCCCTCCTGCCCAATATATCTCCTGCGGTACGGGCTTCAGGTCCCTCAGCACACATAAATGACAAAACCTCCAAAGGTCACCGCAAAAGTTGGAGAGTAATTCCTGCTGGCCTTATGTAACCTGATGAACAAAATGTCATAATGTTTGATATTCAATAACATCGGCTGGCCGCAGCAAAGGTCTCCATCACTCTCTCACTAGTTCTCTGTATGAAAGAAGGAAAAGGAAAATTAACAGTGCATCAATGCTTATAGGGGTGTAACATAGTGGACCTCGGCGTGTGGGAGGATTACAGTAGTTAAAGGACACATATTCTAACCTTTGTCAAATTATAAGATCATTTTAATGGCTGTTAAGACCAATACATTAATCAATGCTTGTTAGAGGCTTTATAACTGAAATGAATCTCCCCACATGTGCATGCAAGTTAAGTCAGTTCTGAAAATGTGTCTTATAATGAAATATTCTATAGTTTTAGCCTCCACATCTTTATACATACATATATATATATATATATATATATATATATATATATATATATTTATATTTTTGCTGGGAAAAGCAGACCTTTTTCTGAGTTGTACTTTTTATTGCCTATTGATCACAGCAGCCATTAACAGTAATATATTATGGAAATTCTTTTTCATCCTACCACACCTTGAATTATAACAATGTATGACGCTCTTGGTGCAGCTGTATGTGCAAACAGAGCTTCTGTTGTTTTTACGTATGCAGATCAGTGTCGTGTGTCGTGTGCTGCTCGAGCCTCTCAGCTCCGCTCCAACATAAGTACACACTTATTTAGACTCAATTACAGACAAGACTTAATGAATGCCAAAACAGTCACATATGTGTGTGTGTGTGTGTGTGTGTGTGTGTGGGGGGGGGGGGGGGGGGGGGGGGGGGGTGCAGCACACAGGGAACACGAGAGCCACCATTAAGAGTTCTGCACGCTAATAAAGCTTCTGCTTGAATTAATGACTTTCACATCCCACAGAGCAACCCAAACTGTGATCCAGGCTTTAAACTCAGCTCCAACATACAAGTGCTGGGCTGCCACCTAGAGGCTCAACCTCAAAACACAGCAGCCCTCCCTCCTGAACAGCTTGATTACTTTAGTCAACGTCTTCACCTGATCTGGCTCACATTTGGATTTGTTGTTGCACAGGCCATCTTTATTCAGAAGAAATGATAATATAATAAACTCTCGATCAGTGATTCCCAAAGTGTGGCCCATGTCCCCATTGGTGGCATCCCAGGTGAGAAGTGAGGTTATTTACAAGCAGTAGATAAAAAGTTGCTCGTATTCAACAACAGCTAATATACTTCCACCTGATTTGTTTACATAAAGTCTGGGAAAACAATGTGAAGATATAGCCTCATTGCACATATGTATTTTATTTCCATTAGTCCCATGTTCATATTGAATTTTTCTAATTCTGGAATAAAGATTTCTGGGAAATTCATCTTTTAATGTTCTATTTCAGTCACGTTATAGATTTTAGAATTGCCTAAATGAATGTTTACAATGTTGGGAAAAGATATTATGTATAAAACAACATGAAAATCCTCTTTGTTGGAGTGTTTCTCTTCAGACAGTTGATGGTAAAACCTGTTGCTTGTTATTATTATTTTAAGTTTTGGTTCTCAATGTTGTTATCTTCGCTATTCTGGCTGAAACAGTGACCCCGAGTGGACAAATTAGGAAAAGCAATCCCTTCCTAAAAATGAAGTTCATATATTTTTATTATTTTTATATTTTGCATCCTGCTGGCCAGCCGGTATTGTCACAAGAGACATGTCTTCGACACCCATTGTCTTAAAATAAACATTTTCTCATTCCCATATAAAATAAAAAAACAAAAACATGAATCCACTTAAATAAACAACTGAATACAATTTATACGTAGAAGTCTCGTGACAAAGACATGATAGGACAGCCTTATGTGCTATGTGGAAAACTGTATTTATATCAAATGTGATGCAGCACTTGATTCTTAATAGGCGTCTACCAGAGACACAGTTTTCAGGGGATTCGCATGAGAGATACTTTGAGTGAACCTGTGCTGGATGAATCAGAGTCATGTGGATAAACAATAGTTACACCTGGGATATATTATTTATGGTGTTTGGGGAAGTGCTTGTGGAACAGTCACAAAATCATCTTTCCCCGCTTCTAAACGCATCCCTTTTAACGCCCCGGGCATGTAGTGTGGTGCCCACTAATCAATGTCTCGTTTATACACTGTGTTCCGTTTAAATTTCAGATAAAACTCACCTCACACACTCACCGCTGCTCCGATCCAAGCGCTCTGGATCGCGCGCGCTGCCACACGAGCACCTGCGTGAGGTCAGAGGGTGCAGCCCAAAATCTGTGGGGGTGAACTGTTTGTATTATTGTTTGGATGTTTATTTTAGGGAACTATTAAGGGGTAAACGTGATGTATAATGTACATCTTTGAGATATTAATGATTTTATTTTCAGTCATGTCAATTTATTTTCCTGATAGTTGGTGAATGTTAATTGTTTGTTTTGAATTCCCCTTGGTTTTTGGTTTAGCCTAACCAGTGATTAAGAGGCGTATTCAGGCTTACGCTGAGGCCTTTTTTTTTCTTTTTTTTTTCTACAATTCCCGGAAAACATTTATCACAAATAAACTAGAAATATATATACAAATGCCCCAAAAGGGCCTCAAAAAATTAACAATGGCAAGCACACAGAAATTTATATGGAGAGACAATGGCTTTGAGTTGCTATTACAGGTGGACTCAACTAATATTCAAGTCCCATTGTTGTTATTGTCCATTTACTTGTGTATGTGCAGAATTGTTTACTACGGCTGTTTTATGCATCAGCAATAGCAGCATTTCAGAAAAGTTCTACCATCCCGTTTCTATGGAGACCGTGTCGAAAGTTGCGCAATGGGTCGGCGTGTGGTACGTATAAGACAGTTATTAGTTTATAACTATATAGTTGAGAAGTATTCTCTTGGGGTATTGCAATGGCTCCTCAGCTTGTGCAAAAGTTGAATTAAAAGACCATAAACCAGACAAAGCAGTCATTAAATCATAACTCATAAATCATAACTTATAAAACAGCAGAGTAATGATAAGGTTGGGAGTAGCTCCTGGGGCATTTAAACACCTGTGAGCAAGCTCATATTACTAAGTGAAAATATAAGAGTTTCTTGAAGAAATTAATTGTGCACTTGTATTTGCATCATAAAGTTAACAATGAAGTCATCTCACAGACGTCAGGCAAGTATTTTGCCGTAAGCGCAGGAGTAAATAAAAGGATTGAAAACATGTATTCTTCATAAAGAGCAACAGGAAGACTTCATATTGTTGTGTTCATTGTCAGGTCGCTAAAACGCCACCACTTTAATTAAAACACACACACACAATTTAATTTCTGTGCTATTCACAACAGAGCAGATTAACCAACAGGTGTTTTCTTCACAGATCTTACATAGAAATCGATTAAAAAAAAAACATTTTTTTAACCGCGTGTGACTTTTGTGCTTAAAAGGCTATAGAATTCCAAAGTGGTAAAAAAAAACAAGGACAGAATCAGTCAGCAAATACTGCAGTAAAATGTTTTTTGCTTGATTTTTGTGAGAATGTCAAGAACAGTTCCTTTATTGTCAGACACGGCTGACACGTACAGTAAACAAAAAGACAACAAATGTGTGGTTGTGTGCATCAATAAGGCATTTTAAGGTGTTTTAGAGTCCTTTTCCGTCAAAGAGTTGAACTCTGAAGCCATCATCCAGTTAAAGGACAAATTGGTTTGAACGTCGATTAAAAAAGTTGTCACTGGTTGTCAGGGTCTTTTTGGCCACTTAGAGGTGCTTTTATTATGACAGTTACACAAGAGCAAAAAAAAAAGCTGATGACTTGACTAGAAACTTGTCTTTGTCCTCTAATGTGTGTGATCATTGATTAGCCCAGCTAGAAATCAGTCACACGTTCATCTATTCTTCTTTTGCGCGAACTCTGAACTGTTGTTTCAGTCGCAGACCCGAATGCATTCAAGCAAGTTTTAAATTCCAAGTGGGGGTCTGTTTAACCTTTTCAGAAAATACATCTGGACTTCATTGGACCGTAATAATCCTGAAATGTTGCTCCTTGTTCCAGCAGTTCTCATCATCCAAACGGTCCAGCTTACGTTCCGAACATGTTCAGAGGATGTGCGCGTTCAGATCGTACTTCTCGCAGAACTTGTCCGTGATCGGGATGCAGGTGAGGTACTCGCACCAGTCGCATTTCACGGGGTAGACGTAGAAGAGAACGGCCAGGGCGGAGAGCAGACCCAGGAAGATCAGCAGGAAGACGCAGATCTGGACTCTCTTTCGGTACATATCTAAACGCCCGAAGCTGGAGAGTAAAGAAAAAACGACAGCTTAGCTTTCCATTTCATGTTGGAATTCAATTTTCAGCTCAAACATGCTCACACAGCAGTCCAGTCCGAGAGTTTTACTTTTTATAAACTTTAAAGGGTGAGTATGTCATTTAGTAATGGTTCTTGAAATCATGAAAATCTAAACTTTGACAATCAGACAAGGCAAGCAAGGCTCCAGTGGCACAATTGGTCAGCGCGCGGTACTTATAAGACAGTAACCTGCAGAGTAATGCCGAGGTTGTGAGTTCAAGCCTCACCTGGAGCATTTTTAATAAAAAAAACAGCAGTACAACTTATAACTCATTCAGATGTATTCTAATTAAAAAGTTAGCAATACAGGTTTTTACCACAAGATGGTGTATTGAGTCACTCAAAGAAAACAATAAAAGTTGACTAGTCTTTTCTAAATGATAAGCAGGCTTATAGCATTCACCCAATCTGGACAAATGCAACTACTTACAGAAGAAAAAAAGAGTCTGACATCACGATTCATTGTCGAACAGAAGCTTGACTTAAATTTTGCTTGATTATCTGAATACGCAGATGGTTTTGTAGCCTACAGAAACATAGCCTTTAGTGAGTCTTTCTATCAGGAGAGTTGATACCGGGAACGTATTAAACTTGGAAGTGCTAGTCAGCGACTACGTCAATCTTTCAAGCTACTTCTTGAAGCAGTCCTTCATTCTCTCCACCCACCTAATGTACGGCAGGAAGGCAAAGGAAAGGAAGAATCCCGACACGAAGCCGCAAATGTGTGCAAAGTTGTCGATCCACGGAAGCAGACCGAAGGAGAAGAAGAAGACCGAGATGGCCAGCAGCTTGGCGAAAGCTCGCCACGGTCGCTCGAGGATCTGCCAGCTCTGGAAGAGCTCCACGAACAGGCAGGCCAGGATGCCGAACTGACTGCCAGCAGGACCCACCTGAGGAGGAGGTGGATGGAAGAGAGGTGGACAGGGACTGGTGAGGTTGAGCAGACCAACATGCACTGAAAATGAGGTGCAGACAGCTTGTACCTCTGCTCTGTACGGCAGGAAGATGGCAGAGGCCAGATTGCCAGTGATGCCACTTAACATGTAGATGATGGAGATTCTCAGCCAGCCGGCCAGTTTCTCCAGATCTCTGAGCACCGTCATCTGGAACAACACTGACACCATGCAGTGGAGGATCCTACAGCAACATACACACACCAGACAGTATTATTCAACTAAATCCATCTGTGCATTTCCAAATTACGATTATAGGTAAGAAAACTAATTCATGTGGATTTTAGTTATATTTAAAAGAAAGAGTTAAATCACCCAGCGTGAAGAAAGAGAGACAGCCACAGGCGAGAGAACTGATCGGGGATCTCCGGATTGAGGAAAGGCAGCAAACCGCACACATCATCCATACAGGCCACCTGGGAGACAAGAGAGAGAGTCAGAAGAGAAGCTCCTGCAGTGCCACCCTGTGGAGGAACAGTTGAAACCACACAGATCCCCTAATGCTCACTCATCACAGGCTCCAGTGGCGCAATCGGTCAGCGCGCGGTACTTATATGACAGTAGCCAGCAGAGCAATGCCGAGGTTGTGAGTTCGAGCCTCACCTGGAGCACTGAAGTTTTAACTGGAGAACAAATGAGCGGAATGATTTCGGGATAATGACATAGCGAAAACTGTCAAAGTCAGTTGTCCTACCTGTGAACACAGAGTCGCCTCCTCATGGAAGTAACCATGCATGAACTCACAGTACTCTCTGGAGGTGATTTCACATCTACAACACAAAAGGCGTCACCAGTTTGAGCATGAATTTACATTCAAGCAAAGGTTTTAAAAAAAATGTAAAATTCCCCATTGAAATTACAAATCCCTCATTCCCTCAGTGTTTGGTCTTTACCGTCCTTTGGTGCCGATGCAGCAGGGCCGGCCGGTGATGGTGCAGTCTATGTGAGGAAGGTTGGTGTGATTCCCAGAGTTGTATCTCGTACAAATCTACAGATCAAAACCAAAATAAAAGTTAACTCAACTGCTGAAAATGCAAACCGACCGCAGCATGGGGTGCAACGTCTGCTGTTTCTGGATTCCACTCAAAACACATCCGCATGAATTCATAGTCTCCAGTGGTGCAATCAGGCAACGTACAGGCTGAAGTTATATTCCAACTATTTATATTCACCAAGCTCCCAAAAGATAAAACACATGCAGTGCTGCACTGCAGTTTTGCTGGTCTGAGTTTGTATATTTCTACTCACTGGCCACCGGGTGATATCATCAGGCCACTCATGGGGTGAAACTGAAGCTGGCTCCAGACAAGTTCTGCAAAATCAACAGAAAGGCTTTTAAAAACACCACAAAGGTGGTGGCAGTCTACTCTTGATAAAAGTAGACGGACGGTAATCACAGAGCTTTGTGGTGAAGTAGAGAGCATTAGCTGGTCACCTGGGGTCCTGATGGCAGACTGCACCGTGCTGACGGAGGCTACCATTTAACTGAGGAACACTCGGATGATGAGGCCATTTCACCCACACTGCCAGGGTGCTCTGCAGCACAAGACATGATTGGATTGTTACACACAGCCAGTATTTCTATACAAATAACAGCAGGCTATAAACCTCCATTGGTCCGATGGGGCGGTGCCACTGACCGAACATTCCTCCTGTAACGTCTGCAGGCAGCCGGAGCGATCGTTCCTCACGCAGCAGCCTGACTCCCGCTCCCCTGCCCTCTTCTCCTGGATCAGCCGGTGGATCTCTTGGTCTTGACGCATGCAGGGGGAAAACTTGGCTCCGAGGTGAATCAGCGCCTCCTGAAAAACCAGCAGCAACATGGAAGTAAATGGGCCAATTCGTGTTACTGAGGGTCCACGTTACTACTGATGAGGGCCAAGCCAGTTGACGATTTTCATTCTCATCATTCATAAATACAACAAACGTGTGTGTTGGACGGTTTTGAAAAGGTTCTCAGGGTGGTAATTCAAATTTGAGATCTGCTGTCCACAAAAATGACACTTTATGAAGCAAGTGAACATATATGGCCACTTCAATCGTTTTCTCATTTCTTAAAAACTTTTAAAGGTTAAAGCGATAGCAATACACCCCTTTTCTGATAAAACACTGTCAGTTTATTGATTTCCTTGAGGAAATTCTTCACACACCACACAATCAATCCAGACAAGTACAGATTAAAAATCTGCAGCTCCCTCATTGAAACCACCTCAGTTCTGCAAGTAGAGGAATGATAATACTTACAGAGCTTGGACCCACCCAGAAGTTCTGCTGTTGCACAAATTTAACGTTCTCATAAACTCCTTTGTTCCTCAACACCTTCAAAAAGATCGAAAAAATATACGGTTGAACAAATGAGTTGAACAAATGAAACAAAGTATCATAAAAGTTATGTAATTCACTTACAGAGTCGACAGTCTCGTGTTGTGAGAAGCCCACCGGGGCAATGCCGTAGATAGTAACGGCCAAAATGGTGATAAGCAGATGGACACATGTGATCCAGTAGGTAAAGAAAGGCCTGGATGGGAGAGGAGGTGCAGACACTTTATGGCTCATTTGATAGGAAGCTCCATTATTTTTTTTTCCTCCAGCAGTTGCTGTCCTACCTGTGATCGTCCATGTCTTCAATCTGCCTCTTGACGTAGCTGTCGATGCGTTTGCGGTACGTGCGGTTCGTGAGTCGTCCCACCATGCCCAGCCCGTACGGCCTCTTCTCTCGAGCGAACAGCTTCTTAACGGGAACCACAATTCTTTGCCCGCGCTGCTGGTGGTTGTTGACACTCACCACCTCTTGTTTGAGGCGCACTTTTGGTTGGACCAGGGAGCCGTCTTTTGCCTTCCGCCACCCTCGCTCTAAAGGCCTGGTAAGATGTGGAGGCTGTGTTAAATGAAGGATTAAAACACAGATATACACCATCTCCATTAATGCAGTAAAGGTGCACCCACAGCATGAGGTGACTTCGCTCCAGTTCACTCTTATCCAGTGCACTTCCTGTGAGCTCCCTCTCATCCAGCTCCTTCAGGGCAGCTTCCGATGGCGTCTCAAAAACGTCGTCGGCGTAACTGGACAACTCGTCCTGCAGGCCGTCCTGCACAGGGGAAAAACTCAGTCAGAAGGAATTCAAAACCAAGCGCTGCTAACATCGGCGATTTGCAGTTGCTCAGCTCTTGAGGAGTGTGTGACTGAGGGTGTGTGTCCACCGCTCACTCTGGTGAAGAAGGAAGTGTCCAGATCATCAGGGAAATCCACTGTGTCGTCTTCAAAGAAACTTGGAGGCATGAAACTGCGTCTGCGGCTTCTCCCAATGGTGCTCTCTCCTAACGTCCGACCCTTAAAAACACAAATACAGACATATTATCAATCCATCAATCAAACTTTGTACAGCACAGTGGTTTTCAAAGTTAGAGACAAGCCTCCCCTGGTTGGCTATAATGAGTTCTTGGGTGCTTAGAAGCAGGAAAAATCTGGTAGCTTCCCACCTTCTTTTTTAGCCTTTTAATTACTAAGAATAAATCCTGATCATTATTTCTTTAAATCCCACATATCATAGCTGGAATAGCTGAAAGTTGCAGATGTACTGTGGTTTGTAACACCCTATAATGTGAAAACTTTTGGAAAGTCCTTCATTCAACTAAAAATGAAACAGAAGAAAATGATATACGATAAGATAAGATCTGACTTTATTAATGCCACGTGGGGGAATTCAGTATGTAGGCTGATGCAACTTCAAAAAAGCAAGATGTAAAGTTTTGAACAAACGCATACACTATGTATATACTGCACGACTATGTGAGCAAAAGCATACACAAAATACAATTGTAAACACACAAAAAGACACAGAAAATAAACAGATCTTGAATGATTAAATGTGGAGACGTGAGCTGGGCTTAAATCAGGGTTGTCAAACTTTTGGCTCATGGGCCAAAACTGGGCCCTAGGACAGCACAGCACAGACCCCACTGGGGGTTAGAGGAAGATTATCAGACGAGACCCACTGAGATCTAAAACTGAACCAGTGATGCTGCACAGTGAAAGCTAGGTAACATTTTTCTTCTGATGTTACATTTATAACATATCCACACTGTGAGGGTGACGCCGAGTGTGTCACTGTTGCAACGAAGTATTGGATTACACCTTTTTCTTGTAAAGAAACACGACAAGACTGAGAACTAATTGTCCTGTTTTGTACTTAAACAGTGGAAATAAATCCAGTTGTCATTCTTTAGAAGTTGTAAGATCACTATTATTGCTTTCATCAGAAAGGTATAACGGCTTTCTGTAAAACTTGTGCAAGCAAAATACACAGAAATATAGAGCTTATGAAGCATTTAAACAGAAATTTCGAGTTGTACAATGAAAATAATATTACATAGTCTGAGACCATAAATAATATTTATACAAGCATCTATCTAAACTTTAAAAAGAGTTTAAATAGATGACTAATCCATTCGCAATTAGCAAAAAAAAAAAAAAAAAAAAAAGGTTAAAGAGTGACAGCTGTAAAGGTTTTTAATCAGTTTTCTTTTTTATTGAAGAACGTTTAGTACTACATTCTGATCTATGTTGTATTAGAAATGTGTCCCAGCTTGTAAACAGATATTTTTGAATGATTGTCTCTGGTGACTTCATTGCAGTAGCATGCATTACTGGATTAGCTTCTAGAATATTCGGTCCAGCAGATAGCTGAGCGTTCATCATGTATTATCTCAGACCATCTGCTGGTGTAACTCCACCAGTCGCCACCCTCCTCCCACACGGACAAGCACACGGTCCTTTAAATGTTTGTGCATGGGCCATGTAGACAGAGTCATCTGCACTCTACTGTAACATGTTTTTGCCTTGGTTTAATCTCCAGGCTCATCTCATGTTTTACATAACATGCCAGCATACATAATACATGGAAATGCAAGTACACAGCCACTGCAAGAGGCTCTATTCATTGAGCAGGAAATAGGGACAAAAACTAGATAATAAAAGTCATTTTTAGAGTCCTTCCTTCAAAACCAAATAACAATAGAGATTAAAGTGGCCGTTTTCTGGGAACAGATTTTAAATGCCTTTCATACTGTTGTTGAAAAATGGGTATTTCCTGCTGTGCATTGAGACTACGGAGAAAAAAAATCTGTGGATTAAAGGTGGCTTTAATGTATGCTCACAGCACAGATTATGCAGAGAGTTGGATGTGAAAGCTCTCCTGTATTAAAAAGAAAAAGCCACCTTCATCAGTGCTGCCGCAGCCTTGAGGCTCATGACGGCGACAGACTCCCGCTTCCGTCGGCGTGGCAGCCGGTTGAGGGCAGAGCGGGAGCTGGAGAAGGAGCAGAGCGACGCCGTGCCGGGCGTGATGGGGGTCTGTGGCACGCTGAGGCCGTCTATCTCCTCCGGCATGCGGAAGGCACGACCCCGGGCCAGGGGGTCCACAATCTGCACACACAAACGCATCATGAACAGTAGGTCTTTGTTAATCTGCACACTTAATGTTTGCATAAAAAAAAACATATGGCAGCCAGATTACACTGATGTCAACAAGTGGAAAGAAGCATTTTGGTGCCACACTCTGTAACACATCAGCTGTAGTAGCATTGTGTAACAACTAAGAATGTAATAACAGCCAATAATGTAATAATGCTCAAATAATGTAATAAAATAGTAAACGATTTTTTACAACCATGATGACTGTCCCACTCAATATAGCTTTTTTTTTAAAATACAAGTAAACTGATCAAAACCTGCCAAAAAAAGTACTATTTCCAAGAAATGCAGCAATATGTATGCATTATTACATTATTGGCTGCAGTTATTACATTTATAATGCTACTTCAGTCATGGAATAACTTAAGTGGCAAAATGATATTCTGATTATGGATATCTTAAATATCTTATCACAAGTTATGCTGTTACATTCTTTATTACACTGAAAAGTTACTGGCAGATATTACGCTATTGGTTGTTACACATTGTAACAATTAAAAAATAACTAATCTAGTAGTCATACAGATTTTATGTAATTTTATAGCAAAATTGATTCATTACTATTTTGTTCTTGATTTTATGGAAAATGTTTTAGCAGTTATCACATAAATCATAAATGAATCAGTTCAATTTAAAGATAATACACAAATTAAATCTGGGCACTGGTTAGGATAAGTGATTGTTACTAAGTTATAGATCATCCTTAAGTACAGAAAGACATGTAGTTTTAGTTTAATATTTCATTTAACTTTGAGCAGATATAGTGGAAATATATATATATTTTTAAATGCATTTAGTGATCAGTTGTCGCAATTAAAAAAAAAAGTCTTAAATGATGCAAGTTTGTATATCAATACAGTGATGGTGAAATTCAAAACAATATATACTGATACATTAACAACTAGTCCATAAACGCAAGGTAAAAATGGGGCAAATCTATTTTTTGCTTCTTTTGTCCCTACATAGTTTCAAGTTAGATACATTCAACATCAAGCTTTAATTCCTTCTTTAATACCACTTTTCAAAGCAATCAGTTGAACAAGGGAACAAAGAGGTAAAAAAGTGGAAGGTCGAGAAAAGGAAATGAGTGAAATAGTGAGGGTGAAATAAGTGCCAGAGAAGAAGTTGTGTAACGCTCCCATCTAGTGCTCCATCGCTCTAAAAGGCCGCTGGCGCAGGCCTACCCTCTGCATAGCATGGTGGTGGTGGTGGTGGTGGTGGTGGTGGTGGTGACTGGGGTGCAGGGTTGGGAGGTAGAGGGGAGGAGGGGTCTCAGTGCTGGCCAAGGAGAGATTGTCTTGGCTGTGCAGCTCCATCTCCCTCATCACCTGCGCCTTCAGACCCCCGTACAGGTGACTGCAGTGCTGCAGGCTCTTTCTCCGCCATCGCTGGGTGCTGTCGCTGTCCTTGCTCACCCCGAACCAGTCCGCGGTGCCCCTGAGGAAACATACACACACACACAGAAGGAATTACAGCTCAAAGTCTTCAGGCATTCACGTCCGCAGTTCGATAAACTGTCTAGACTATTTACAACTACTTCAAGATGAAGGCACGACGCAGAAAGCTGAGAGAAGTTAAAAACAAAATAAAAAGTAAGCCAAGGAAACAGCTAAAGAAATGACTGGGTTAATGTATCAGATTGTAGATTATTAGTTACTGCAGCTAAAGACCGTCTGCTTCAGGCTCAAACTCTCAACATCTCTTCACACGCCGATGCACCACTGGAGCGCCGTTATTCTCTCTCAACCAGTCAGTCACAATGACAGGATCATTAAATGAAGCTATTTTTGGCACAGAAGCACTGCGTATGTTGCTGTCAGACCGCTCACGACAAGGCAAAGCAAAGTCGCTTTCACAATAATTAAACCCAATTAATAAAGTTAAAGCTTCAGTGCTCCAGGTGAGGCTCGAACTCACAACCTCGGCATTGCTCAGCAGGTCACTGTCTTATAAGTACCACGCGCTGACCGATTGCGCCACTAGAGCACTGGAAGCAGACAAAGTATGAAACATTAATGAAAAAACATCTAATATATGAACGGAACTGACAGGGTTACTTGGCATCCTTTGAAACAAGTAAAACAGATGACAGGTTCTTAGATTTCAAGATTGCAACATAAACCATAGTTTTGATATATGCAACAAAACTAGCTGATATGCAGACAATTTTCTTTTCTTTTCGTTTTGAAGATTATATTTTTTTCTGCTTCAAATAAGTTTCATTTGATGGGAAGGGAGCAGAAACAGTCATAGATTGCGGAGACCGCTAGTTGAAGAAGAACACTTTGCCACACATCCATCATTGCCCATCGTGAGGGAGCAGTGGGCAGCTACTGCGCAAACACCGATTATACAGATCAACCAGGAAAAGAGGTGGGTCTTGTATAATTGCTGGAAAACTTGTATGCTCCAGGTGAGGCTCGAACTCACAACCTCGGCATCACTCTGCAAGTTACTGTCTTATAAGTACCGCGCGCTGACCGATTGCGCCACTGGAGCCCGTGTGGGAGTTTCCTTCTCTGAGATATCAGAACCATGCACTCTCTCCTGATACGCCGCTTCCTTTGTGTCTATCACTTTCTTGACGTCCTGTTTTCCTACCACAGGGCGAAGCACGCTCTGCCTTTTGATGCTTTGTTTATGCTATAGGAGAGTCTGTCAGAGTCTAATGATTGTAAATAGTTTACTTTTCTGTAATATTTACTGATTTGTGGTTGATAAACTGCTACAGAAAGAAGAATTGAAAGTGTTTTCTGATCCCCCTGAGGTGACTGAAGAAGCTTTGTGAAGAATTGTTCAAAGTTTTAAACCGTTGTGCAGCTGGAACAATGCAGCCAAATTAGTTTGACTACTAAATCATTTTCCCGATTCAGCTATTTTAACAATTCGCACAGTGAATGTTCAGTGACCGACTGTTTCATTAAGTCTTTATGTCACATTTATTTTCATAACATTGATTTATTTGATGGTTTGAAATGTGTCTTCATCTAACTTGTAAAACAAAGCACTGATTAGAGAAAAGGATGAATTGTTGAATCCGGTCTTGTCTAATAAATGATGGAAAACATATTTGTAAAAAATTTTTGTTCTATTTTGAACAACAGTAACTTGGGGAGGAGGATAGCAGTGACGAGCTGGTCCTTCACTGTGGAAGCCAGAGGGGATGTGCAGCTGCAGTTTAAATCTCAGGGTCTTAAGAAGAAATCATGATAAAATAAATAAATGGAGGCTAACATTCAATCAATCCATTATTCGCTTCACTTGCTTTGTTTGCTCACGTGGAATTTTTGGATGTTTCTCTGAGTTGTTTTATTGACGCGATATGAATAAATTTGAACTGAATCTGTTGACTTTGAAATGGCGACAAAGCAAGACAATAAAAGAAGATTCACAAAACCATAAGTGTGTGTATGTATATATAGATTATATTCATTGGTTCATTGGTCTGTTATCAGGTGGTGGTTATAAATCTATATATCATTTTCTGCTGATTGAGGAATTCATCCTTTTGTTTGTTCAGCACCGGGATTCAAACTGTGGACATCCGGGGGGAAATAAGGGGCCCGGACCTCTGTCCAGCTGCTCTCTGTCGCTCGTTATTATAAATATTAAATAATGGGCACTTGTGCAACAATGTAATGTTTCCTTACACAACTTGTTGCCCTCCAGTTCCATCAGCAGAAAAACAGCAGCCGTATTCCCACAGTGGACGACCTGACGTGGCTCTGTGTTATGACGTTAAAGCGCCAATAAATGGACAGACAGTCAGGTTCTCCTTTCCAAGAAAACTGTATGTGTGAGTGTGTGTGTGTGCATTAACCAAGGGGGAGGGGGTGAGCTCACACTCTTGAAAACTGTTTAGAGAGCCGAACGTTCAGTAATAAACACTGGAGTCTCATCATCAAGAGCAGCGGCAGCTGGGGATATGGGGAAGCCTTTTAAGGCTACACAAGAGCAGAGCGGTGGGCGGCGCAGGCCTGATTGTTGTCCCTCTAGAGAGAAATGTTTGAGGAAGAGCTCACAGGTTTGAGAAAACCGGGAAAAGGGCAAGCGAGCTGGAGGTAAACAGAGTGGAATGAGAGTGAGAGGAGGTCCAGGTTTGTACTCTGGCAGCATATTCAGAGCACTATAACATGTTTAGCTCTCAAATCCACACAATGAACGCTGATGGAAAAGCTTAGCACAGACCAGTTTCACACCACATGACCTCCGTTTGTTTAGGAATAGTTGTGGTTATTTGTCTGATTGCACACATGCGTCAACAGGCACACATGTCATATTCACCCATATGTAACATAAATAAAATATTTACGACAAGTTGATGACAGACCAAAACTATCAAGCAGCCTCGATTAAAGCGGCATCAAGCATCATGAATTAACTTTCGTAGCCCCGAGGTAGGGCTGGTGCACACGAGGCAGCGATCCGCTGTAATTATAGGCGTACACGATATTTATTTCGTTGGAGGGAGAGGACCGAGGGGCAGAGCTTTCCTCTATCGAAACCAAAGCATCATCAGGACAAATTCAGACGAAAACAAATAGAAAAAATGATAAAGAAGACACAGTTTAGATGCATGACGGCTCACACTGAAGTAGCAGCCCACTGAAACTAGTATAGATTTACTTAAATACACACAGTATATTCAAGATTGAAGGAGCAGCAGTCAAGACCTGTCATGGGATGTTTTAGAAGTGATTTTACTAGTATTACAGAAGAATGTAGGTTCTAAATATAGTACATTTATACTATTAAACCAGGTCCATTTCAATACAAAGTCTACAGTATTCAAATGAAACCCACAATCCTAAAGCACTTTTTTTTCTCTTTTAATACAGATGTTAGCATTTCCCTGATGACACAAATGCATCAGCTTTTTCCTCTTATGGTGAAAATGTAACTTTTTATTTATTTCTTAACTCCCGCTTCTTTAAGAGTGCCTTGTTAATTTTGACAGTTGATTGTTCCATAAAAAACTATGCAATAAGTTCTAAAAACAATTATTTAAGTTCACTTTAACTAAATAAGGATGAACTTAAAATAGAATATACAGTGAGGCAATGGCAGGTGTTGCTCTCCTTCACATTTTTTCTTGTTTTGTTGAATATGACAACATTTAGCTATCAATACAATCAAAATCCTTCTAATTTGATGTCAACACTTCTTTTAACAATTAATTTAAGATTTCGCTCATATTTCAAGTCAAATGTGGTATGAAACACAACCAAGCACACAAATATTTCACAAGTTTTCTAAACACAAATAAACTAAACATATATAGTCCATTTCAGGCAGATATGTTTTCACTGGTGGATAATGGTGGTGTATTTATGCATCTGCAAAGTTAACTTTGAGTGGTAATACTGACAATTTATAAGTAAATCGAACAATGTATGGTGTGATGGATTGACTACTTATTCATTTAGACTTTCAGCAGATGAGTGAATATGTTGGCTGCAGTGTTTTTCAAAGTCTTCATTGTAAGATTAGTTGCAAAAACATCCCTGATCCAATTTAGAAGTTATGTAATGAATGTTTGACATGCAGATGTTAGTAAACCAAACATATAAGCTCATTTAAACTCAAATCTTCCTCTAATATCTCATGACTCTTCAAAAAGATAATACACAAGAAAGAGCCCACACCTACCCACCTGTCCAGAGAGCTCCAGGAGGGGTTCAGGCTTTGGGTCATATCTGCCAGGGGCGGGGCTTATGGAGCCCAGTCACCTCCGTCAACAGCATCGCAAGCACTTGTCCCAGCTTACCCCCCGACCCGCATTAAACCCTGATCACACATGCAGCGTTCCATAAGGGGATTTCCAGATATCCAGGCCAGCAGTACCTCGCTGTTATGTAAAGACCAAAGAATCAACACACATCCAGACTCCGTTAAGACATCCCAGCTGGGTGAGCTCCCCATGAACCGAAGGTTTGATTAAAGCCGAGAAGTCGTGTGATCTCTGAAGGAAACATCCTGATGTTAAAAAGATCCCCACAGGATGTTTCTTCCAAATGGAGCAGCTCATCGGATGTAGCGGGAGGATCTTCCATGACCTTGTGTCACCAGCGTGCAACAGAAGTTTCCATCTGACTCTGTATGTGTGAGTGTGTCAGTGGCTGGCGGGCCTCCCAGTATCCCTCCTCCACAGTTCTTGTGACCTACTGGGCAGAGATGACAGCGGCTCTGGTCCTCGTCAAACTGAATATTCCCCCCGCATCCACACAGCCCCAGCCATCACTATCAAAGGGGTCCCTCTCTCTTTCTCTCTCCGCGTTTGTCTGCCGTCTTTTTGCAGGAGTGTGTGTAAACACCAGTTGTCGTTCGAACATACCAGCGTCCACAAGGAAATGAGAGATCAGGAGGAGTGAGAAAAGAAAGATCATCATGCTATTAGAGTTGAGGAGGGAGGAGAGAAGGTGGGAGGGTACTGAGACATGCCTGAACATGATCACATACACACATCTGCACGCACACACGCATAAGGTTTAGCCCGCTCGTGGTTTAAACCCCTCCTTGCTGTGCAGTTCAGATATCCGTGTCAGCAGTTCAAAGACGTCCAATTGAGCATGCAAACCTCACAGCAAACACCTATCATTACGTGCACGGGTGTGATGAAATGAGAAATTATTAGCTCTTTTAACAGTCGGATCTGTTAAAGTGAGGGACTGAATGAGTCACTTTACAGGCTCGCAGATCAACAAACATCAGGGTGTTCTCTCAAATATTGTACAAGCCAAGAGTTCACGGCAAATCACACACGCAGACACACACTTTGTTTGAATAGTGAAGATTTATCATCTCATTCACGGACTCCCCTGAGGAGGAGGTACTACGCACACGCACACACCAGCATAATGTAGCTACTGAACCTCAGCATGGTAGAATTGAGACGGTAGCATGCTCTCATTGAAACGCGGGCTCTCGAGGTTTTAGCTCTGACTCAGTGTTCAAACATTTACATTCGATTTAAGGCTGTTTTGATGTGGCCTGTGGCAAACAAATATGAGTAACTGCATTAGTTTGTCTGTCTCCGTCCAGGAGGTCTCACGTGTCACTTGGACCGACAAGTACAGGCATTTGTTGTGTGTCACGGACAAAGCCCCGCAGCTCAAAAACATGGTGACATTTATGCTATTTAATGTCTGGCCTTGATGGGCTTTGTGGTTGCTGCACTCTGGGTGCTATTATATGAACAAGTGCTGCAAGTTCACATTGAAGCTTGTCAGGAAGTGGGTCTGGCTTTCATGGAGGCTGATCACACCTTTGCAACACACTCTTCTGCTCACTTCCTATGAACACGGTTTGATATCTGACAGCTTGAACACAAATCTAGGGTCGTCTCAATAACTTTCTCAATTTCAGAGTGACTTTATGAAAAACGGCAAATCTCCAATTGGGCTTTTTGTCATGTCGCCTGCATGAAATCAAACAATAAAACAGTTTTGATACCCTTTGGCTCAGGCTTTGATAATCAGAACAATAAGCAAACAGACACTAGAATAGCATATTAACTTGTCAGGCACATGACCAGTTTTGGTTACTTCCCTCTAACAATGACAACAAAGACGATCAGAGAAAACACAAGGAAACAGTCGAGTGTTACACTGAGAGAAGTGGTATTTGAGTCAGATTTGTAGAATCTCTAACAACACACTTCTACTTAACACAGACCATTTTATGTTTTATCTTTTTGCATCTCAGGTAGATCTGATTGATGCTTTTAACTGAACAATTACGCCTCATACTGTCTAGTTTTTGTAATTGTTTACTTACTTTTATAACTATTAGTTATATGTTAGATAACTGTTTTAGTTTAAGTTGCTGTAGCGGTGGTTTATGTGTATTGCTGCTATATTATCAACATGAGCTATGATATTGTTTATTTCTCTTGTGTTGTCTATTCATAAACATACATAGTTTTGTCTACGCCATCAAAAAAAGTCCATTCTAGAAAGCTGATAAAGTGACAGACTCTTCTTGACAGTCAAAATGAAACTAAAGCTTCCCTGTTCCTTGAAACAGTTTCTCATTTCATGAAAATCTACTTCAGAAGTCTGAGAGTCTTCAAACCACGGTCGACACCTTCCTCTCTGTACCTGATGATCTGTTTGGGTATAGATGAGCGCCTTCTGGTTTGTATTTTGGGGACGCAGGACCGCCTTCGGATGGTGGACACCCTCCTGGGGACCCTCTGGCCCTTTGGGGGAACCGTGTTGATGCGCTGGAAGCGCACTCGTTTCTCACTGCATGCACATGGCAGCATGAGGTGGTCAGGTAGAGAGGGAAAATAGGAAAGAAGACAAGGAGAAATAGGAAAGAAGAAACAGTGAAGGGTCAAGTTGTGTTAAATCAGAGGGGAAGTTTTAGTTTAGTTTAGTTTTTAGTGAGAAGTATTAGAAAATAGTGAAAATGAAGTTAGCAGCTGAAGCAATTCAGTGTGTGTGTGTGTGTGTGTGTGTGTGTGTGTGTGTGTGTGTGTGTGTGTGTGTGTGTGTGTGTGTGTGTGTGTGTGTGTGTGTGTGTGTGTGTGTGTGTGTGTGTGTGTGTGTGTGTGTGTGTGTGTGTGTGTGTGTGTGTGTGTGTGTGTTACCTCTTGATGGACTGGCTGATGGAGGGTAATCTCTCCAGAGGAGGTCTGAGGTAGTTGTTGGATGTTTCCATGGCAGCGATGCGGGTCTGAGGGTTTTCCCCCGGCATGCTGACACTGCGCAGGCGCTTCACCGGCTGCAACAGAAACACAAACGGGTGATGCGGTCTGCCTCTGCTCCACGCTGTGACACCAAGTGGAAATTTGTCACATAAACAAGGAGAATGTGTCTTTGCATCGTCTTACAACCTTCAGTGAGGCACAGATCTTCACATCGAAATGACAAACATCTTGCAGTCTTGTCATGCTTTCACATGACTCATATAGCTGTGATTTGTGTTCTCACCTGAGTGAGTGTGGGCGTGTCGTCCGGCGTCAGCTGGATGGTCGGGATGTCCAGTTTGAGCCATGGTGGCTTCTTCCGCTGGAGGCTGCTGTTCCTGCTGCCGGGCTCGTCCATGATCATCTCCTCCTCCTCCTCCTCCTCCGCCTGCCAGCTTGACGACACAAGCAAACAAAGAAATGGGTTTTCAGGACGATTCACAGAGCCAAAACATGGAAAGTATGACATCAAGTGGCTATAGTGCCATTCTTTTCAAACTATATAGCCGGTCCCACTACTGTCTTTTAAAGCTTCTCTTTCTCTCTTGCTGCCATCCTTTCTGTCACATCTGCTCTGATTCTCATTTCCTTTTTTTCTTCACCTCTCTCGTGCGTTCGCCATTGGTCTGGATGGTTAACTAAAAGTAAACCATGTTTTATCAATTTAGGAATGCTACCCTTTATTTGCTCCTATTTTCACACTGTTGTCCAGGTGAGGCTTGAACTCACAACCTCAGAATTGCCCTGCAAGGTGCTGTCTTATAAAGACCATGCACCAATCGATTGTGCCACTGGAGCACTGCGATTGCCTCTAAAGCAATTGGCAATAGGAACCTGAGGAGAACCACAGAGCAAGTGTGACGGGATTGTTGTAAATGTGGCTTTTTGATGGAGTGTGACGCTTCTTTCATGACAAGGCAAAGCAGCATCGTCCTCATAGGAAGTAATTATAATAATCAACATAACTACTACATGTCAGTTAGTCCACAACCTGTTGCTCAACACCTTCAGCCCCTTTGTAGTTGCTCCCTGAAGTATTCAAAAAAATGCGTGTAAATAAAATATTTTATCGAAGTATATTGTACAACGGACAATCGTTCAAATAGTCCATTTTCTTGCAGTTTGAGGTGACAAGCAACATACTCCATCGAAGAATGGCTCATCCCCTGAAAACATGTATCACCAGCCAACCTTCCTCGAATATAGACTGCCAGGACCAATCGGCTCATTTCTTCTTATCATTTTAATTAAAACATAAATGCTCCAGGTGAGGCTTGAACTCACAACCTCGGCATTGCTCTGCAGGTCACTGTGCTATAAGTACCGCGCGCTGACCGATTGCGCCACTGGAGCACACGCAATAAAAGATCCAGCAGTATTTGAGAGGGCTAATCATGCGGTGATCTTTCAATCCCACAAGGTGGCACTGTGCTACTCGAAGGTGCTGCATTCTGCTTGGACTCAGATGCACATGCTTCCTGTGGACATAGACAGAGATGATGAAGCTCACTGTTCACCATGATCTCTTTTCCTTTAGGTTGAGTGTTAGCAGACACAACAGATTATACAGCCGAGCTCAAGACCTGCTCTGCTTTCGCTGTGGTGGGTTTGAATTCCGGCGGGTTTATGTGGTACACAGTGGTATCACGAGATTGATTAGGCTATGGTAGATGTTTCTGACTGTTTTTGATTAATTCATTACATACTGTACCTTTAAAAATCTGAAGCAATCACTCTGGTATCACACACAGTCCAAACAATAGCAGCACTTAATGCACAAAGTCCCTCTTTACTCTTTTGTTTCTATCATGTCACATCTTAAAGGATTTGGCATGTGGATTTCTCATAATCATAATTCAAACACATCCAAATGCAGAATATTTACAAATGACCTAGAATGTAGAGAAATAGATTTGTGTGACTGCACACTATGCATCACAGTCATTCCCAAGACATTTATAGATGGCACTATCGTCCAGTTACAGACAATTACAACATGAGAATCTCAGTACCTTTAAAGAAGTTGAGTAATACTGAAGACTGGGAAAGTTTAAATCATTCTAAAAAGAAGTGTCATTAACACTCACTCATTGGACTTTTTCATGTGTACAACACATGACGCTACCTATCAAATTGATTTTGATGATAGAACTGATTAAAACAAAATGCACTCATGCACTGTGTGAACACAGAAAATATATAGTGCCAGTGCAGCCATAATAAATACTTCAAACCAGAATCATATTGATTAGAAAGTCAGACACCAGAAATAATCTTCAGTGGCACACATGCCTTTCTATTTATTTATTTTTATTAAAAAACCAGGACCTCCGAGCCACACTGGAAAATTAAGTCTTAATCACCTCGAGTCAGCGCTGTCCTGGCAAAATATTAGTTAATGGCCTGTTGCTGAGCAGACCGTCTTCTCATCCAAGTCTCATTCTCCCTTTTCTTCAGGCTGAAATGTCTCTATAGAGAGTTTTGAAAAAAACATTAGTATTTCTGGGGTCCAGTTATAGCCCGGGCCAAGTGGATGTCATTGTGCATGAGTGAAGGCATCATTACTGTATAATGGGACATCTGCATGGGCCTCCAGTGGGGAGTAATGAGCGACCACCAACGAGGAGATCCTGCAAATCTCAGCTGTGAATCAGTTTGTGATTCATGGCTGTGAGTGAAATTTCAGGCTCCAGCTCTCGCGCCATAAAGTCATTAGTGAAACAATAATCCTCGCCATCGCACGTTCTGCTTGGAGCCCACATTCAGACTTCTGTCCAAGTCTAATGAGCCAAAGGATACTCAACGTTGGCAGCTGGGAGATCTCATAATGCACGCTGATGCAGACAGACAGGAGGGAGTAGCAACTCACATGCGCACACACACACACACACACACGCACATACACAGCTACAGCACCCTTCAGGGGAAAATCCCCTATTGGTTCCTTACGCTTGCAAGTCAGGAGTTCCATTCTGCTTTTATTCAATTACCTGGTGTCACACAAAGAGCCGTGTATCTCCACGATAGAGATCTTTCCCAGAAGGCTAACTGCAGTGCCTTCATAACAGGTGTGAACATGTGGCTCACGGTAAAAGGTGGGTCTCTGGACAAATAAAAAGCTTGATTACTCAGCTGCAGATGGGAGCAGCAGCAACAGTACGAGCATGAGGGCGAGCACGCTCTCTCAGTTACGACAACCAAGAGGACAGTAACAATGTTTTGATCGATTGAGGTGTTCAGCGGTTGGATGTTTGGTTCGGAGGAGACAAACTCTGATGTGCTTGCTCAGTTACTTTAGTGGTGACAGGACGAATGTTAATGAACGCCAAGAAGGGTTAGTGAAGTTTAACCATCGCAGAATTAATTTGTAAGATCAGCTTGTAATTATGCCGACAGATCCTTTCTCCTGGAGCGCTACTTTTGCTTTTGACTTAAGATTTCTGGTCAGTGTGGAAGAATTGTAGAATCTTTAATTATGTGGCCAAAACTAAATGTTATACGATGTAAAACTTTGGATCACTTTTGTTGGAATGAAGCTGTGAATATTATTATTCTCTACCAGTTCAGATCAACACGATTGCAAACCGTGTTGAAAATAACAGCTAAATTTTAAAATGACTCCCAATTACAATTTAGAGATGAGCTGTTTACGGCTCACGTTGCTGTCGCATCGTTCAATGTTCATTCAGACTTACTTGTAATAAACTGCAGAATCGTCTCTTTAAATAACTTCAAAGCAACATTTTTTGACTGAATCTTTAAAACAAGTTAGTAAAAGATGTTGAGTTGCACTCACAGATCCAGCAACAGTACACATTGGCATGGACCCACAGTAGCAACTAAAAAAGTGGCATTTATCTCATAAAATATCCCAGTAGTTTTATGAGGCTGACGCTTGAGGTGAAAGAAAATCTCAAAGTCCACTGTGAGATTCTCCAGGCTTCAGGTGGATGGACGTGGCTTCTCCTGCTTCTCGGCTGGCTGTGTCAGTGGTTTGATCTCCAGCCGGCCACATGCAAAAGCTTCTGTGTTGTCTTCTGGTCACTGAGGATAAACACACCCCTGCAAATAGAAAACTCCCTTCCGAACCACATCCTTTGCTTATTCTGTTGTGGTCCTACTCAGTGTGGTTGTGTGCACACTCGCATGAGGTCCCATAAAACACAGCATGAATGGACTCGGTAAACCTGCTTACTCACTCACGTACGTTCAATATGTAAACACTCACTGGACGGCCTTCACTCGAGGAGGTCTTCCATAGAACTAAAGACACGGCGTGCTCCAAAAATCAACCTCTTGTTTTGTCTTTTATTTTTTTCTGCATTTGTTGCCCCACAATCGCAATCTCATGTTTTTCTTTCTCTCTCACTCTCGTTTTCACTCTTCTGGTTGGGTTTCATGACAGGCAGATTAGGGGCTATAATCCCTGCGCTGTACGCCACATGACATCGCCCTGCTGTTGGGAGCAAAACAGCAGGATGTGCTGCCCGTGAACATTTTACTCACATGTGTTTGATATCAAAAGACATTTCAACCTATTGGTGTAGTTTTACTCACAGTCTCAGAGAAGACAAAACGGGTGTTTTCGTTTGCAGTGTTGCAGCCTGTTGACTGGAGGATATTTGTTTCCTCTGAACTCCAAACACAACATTCAAAACATGGTAAAAAGAAACGTACAATTACCTAGATCTAATCTAGATTCAAGAGTGTCTTAATATCTTGACATGGATTTATTTCACATGGGCAAATCTAATTTTCAACAACCACCACTGCTATATGGGGCTGTGGCAGAACGTAATTGGATCCTCCTTTACTGAGTGACATTTCCTGACGTCCTGAGACAGATTAAAACAAAAGGGCCTCCGCAAAAGCTTCTGCTTGACATTGTTCCCTGATTGTGGTTCTTGAGTCTGAGGCAAGCAGCCAGTGTGGAATACAAACTCACTGTGACTGCATGTCAATAAAGCTTTAGTGAATCCAAGTCCACATCCTTGCCCACAACTTGACTTTTGTCCACGGCAAAACCTCTGTAACTATTTAACCACTCACAGACAGATGAAGCATTTAAAATGTTACCAGCTGATGGCATTTTTGATTTAAACAGTAAAAAGACTTTGTATGAGTAATTTTATTTGAATATACTGCACGGGAGCACTTCATTTCTTAAGAGACCAGTGCCACTTCCACAGTGAGAAGACCTAAACATAAACCTAGGACCTAGGACATAAAATACTCAATAGGAATACTCAAACAGACATTAAGTGGCAATGATGTTGCCACTGTGACAAGAACTACACATATTTTTACCTTATGGCTATGTTCTTATAAACCTAAGTAGCTGTTTTCTCTGATCAAAACTGACCACATCTTATGGTTCCATTGGTCTCACTGTGTAAAGGTTCAAAACAACAAATGTTGGTCAAATGTACCAGAAATTGACTAGAAAGGACTGGGGAGAAGAAAAAAAAAAAAGCAAAACCCCTTCAAATGAGTAGCCGACCGGTCCAAAGAGGAAAACAAGAGGCCTGAAGCCACTTTCTTCTCCCCTGGTGGAGTTTCTACCCAGAGGACTGATGACAGACGGAGAACAGAGAACAGAGAACAGAGAACAGAGGACTGAAACTTTGACTTCTTGGAAACAGAACCAAAACTAGTTTCAGTGCACAAGACTATCAAGTTTCACCACCAATCGAGACTTTTTTTTAAAATTTTCTAAACAAGCTGAGAGTTTTTGTTTTAACTAACTGGATTTCATGAGGAATGTCATAAAGACTCCTCTCAACTGAAGAAAAATGAAATGTACACTTTTCTAATCCCCAAATTCAAACTAGCAAATAATTGTGAGTGTAATTGGCATGATTCAAAATGCATAGAGGGCACAGTTAAAACCTAATTCTCAGACTATCAGAAGCTGATTTCATTGCAGCTTAATGTGATTTCTTTGTGTGAAAATAATGCCAATAAATAAAAAAAATCTGTGTTGGACAAATACAAAGCAGAAATATTAGGTGTGGTTAAAGATCTAAATGTCTGTTGAATTTCTGGACCAAACTCACCTTTATTTTTCACCTGCTCAATGAATTGTGAAATGAGGAAAAAACTCTTGCTGTTCTTACTTTCTTCTTTAAGAGGAAGGGGCTTTAAAACTGCCAATTATCGAAGCGTTTCCAGGTTAATTGGTCGGGGACTCAGCAGCAGATTAATACTCAAGACAGTCCAGGTCGGGTTCAACTTCATTATTCTGGCACTACAAGCTGCTCAACAGCACCACTGGGCCTATTTCACCTTTACTGTTAATGCAGGAGGTTTTTTTTTCTTTTTTTTCTTCTTCTTCTTCTTATCGGGACAGACTTTGGAAGCTTTGGTGAAGGGAATTGAAGGACTGCAGCTCAGAAATTGCCTGCTCAAGGTAGAGGCTGAACTCTTGAACTTTGTGTCATTCATTGGTTAAACCTCCATTTAAATTGCTTGACTGAGAGGCTATGAAAGAAAGCAAGTGTAACCAGCTGCTTTGTATTTGTTAGTGCTCTTGTGTCACAGCAACAACAATCTGGTGAAATCAGTGTCATGACTCCCAGTCCATATTCTCCTGGAACTTGGTACTTTTATAGTTGAGATAGTATTGCCTTCTGCAGTGTGTGGTTTCATCACAAAAATACCAAACAGCACCAACTAGTGGTCCAACATGAAAACTATATTGTTTTCACTTACAATGTTGTTGTGGAAACGAAGCCTTAGTTTGGATGTTCTCCCTGTGCATGTGCATGTGCAGGTGTGTGTGTGTTTAACCTGGCTTCCCTGCACAGCCTAAACACATGTAAGTTAAGTATGTGTGCGACTGGGTTTGTTGGTGCAATGATAAGGTTGTTTTAAATGCACAGTTGAACCAAACTCTGTAGCGAGTTACAGTCACTTGCAACCAATCTACAAACATCCGTTACAACCAGAAGCAGGTTAGTGTGTCTGAGACGCGTCTCAGAAGTGTACCGCACACATCAAGTGTATTTTTCACCATGTCAAGATGCACAGGGGAGATTGAGAAAGACAGGAAGTTCCCTTAGGTATTGTAAATCATTTTGTGTTGACAACAAAAAGGGCAGAAAGTCAGAAGCACAAAAATCCCCACAAAACCACAAAGCCAACAACTGCTCTGCTTCTGAAGCGCTGCTGGTGTGACCTGCAGCTGCCCATGTGACCAAACTAAGCGCAGGGCAGCTGTGTCCGCAGTAAATTACCCTTATTTCATCTTGATAAACACACAAACAAACACGCAGACACACAAGGTTGTGTGTCTGAGTGTTTGACCTGTGAAGGATTGGTGGCTGGCCTCTGCCTTCAGACTGATGTTAACTGTGATAATCTCCAGATACTCACAACTACCACTCGTATAAAGCTGTATAGAAGATGGATGATTGATTCAATGTCTTAACAACCGTTTATTTTCTGATGAAACGAAGCACAAGTCGGCCACACAGATTATCTGTGAATTATGCCGCATGCTTTTACTCTCCACCAACCCCCAGCAGAGGAGCTACGTATGCTCTCATCTGTGCCAGATGTTCCACTCATAACCCAGCAGGACATTTCCCTTCTCTGCTGCCGAGCGTGTGCAGGCTCTTGTGTAATCTGCTGCCATACCTATAAAAACAAACAGTAATAAATGATTAAACATCTGCTCAGACAAAAGCAGAGTCGTGTCAGAGAATGAAAAACGAGACACGATGAATGGCACAAAGTTTCGTGGCTGGATAACTCGTTCAAATTCTGCTTTGATGTGTTGACCTGACTCTGCACCATCGTCATGTTCATCAGTCATCTATAGCATCCTGCTCGTCAGGTGATATTCTATGGGATGTTTTTGTTATATTTCCTCACACCAGGAGAACGGGCGTTGGATTTATGGGAAGTAAAAAGGAGGCACGTAAAGCATATCTCCACGGCGAACAGAAAGAGTTGTCCTGTGGCCTCTCGTGTAGATTTATCTCAACATTTATTGTCGATCAAAAACCTTCTCAGGCCTTCAAATGTTGAAATAAAACCGCTGCTAACTGAAAGAACTACCATCAATATGTAGTGTATTTATTAATGTGTGAGACTACGCTAAGAAACCCACTAATGGGGGTCCTAATGAGTCAACACCATCTGTCTTAAACACTGTTTCGATGGTCTGTTTTTAATCTTGTTGCACGACCGTGAGCAATTCATCACATCAGTCAATCAGCCGCCTCGGCTCACATCGGTGCACAGGAATTCAGGCACATGTCTCGCCCACAGATATGCACCCATAAACCACACGCACACACAAACCAAGCTGCTATATGTGACACCTACACATATCCCTATGTCAACGTTAAACGTGACATTTCAAACTAGACACCTGTGTCTTTCAGACTGTGCTTTCTTGAATTAAAGTGTACTTTTCATTATAATAACGAAGCCTTGTACCCACTCTCTCTCTGCCGCGATGCTTAGCACTGCAGAATCTCACGGGAGCTTTGAGTTTTCAATGGTAGAAAACCGGTGTTGCTGCTGCTGTTCTGAAAAGCATGATCGCACTGTGTCATAAAACCATCCAGTAAATTCAAACCTGATAGAGCAAAATCACTTTGTAAGTCTGTCTATAGAAAGTATAATTTCTTTACAGTATATATAAATGCAATAACATTTTAGAAATTGCAGCAGCCGAAAGAGCACCTGCAGCACCCTTAATGTTTCAAGTAAAAACACATTGTTTTTGCATTTTCATTGAATAAAAGTTTTAAATTTTACATTCCAACATCTTCAAAACGATGTACATTTACACTGAAACAGCAGTAAAGGCTGAAAACAATGTAGTTTTTATGTTGGGCCACTAGCGGGTGCTGTTGCCAGTTTTTGTACTGAAGGCCAATTAAGGTTTCCCTATTCTCCAGCCAGCATCACAGCCCCAATGGCACAAAACACCTTGCGCTGCCTTCCACTGCAATTGGCCATGCCTGCTGCAGCGTGACGACCATGAGAACCGTGACGGATCCGACATCACACCCGCTGTCATATCGTCATACATACCAGAGCTCATGCGCCTGTCCCAAAAATGAACTTCCTTTGAAGTTTTCAGTGCCAGCATATCTCAGAGATTCAGAGATGTGTCACTTAAGCAGCAGATTGTCAGGAAATTTATCTTGAGGGGGTACGAAATCTGGTACATCGTGGGACGCTTATGAAGCCATACAGTGGTATGACACGTGCTGTTCCTTTGCAACCCTTTCTCAGGAATAATTCATATTAAGAAGGACACAGTAAGAAATATTCTGTGAATGAGAATAATAATCCGTATACAAGTATGTCCAATATAACACAACTCAAAAGAAACCTGATTTTTCTTTTTTGATCATATATATAACATATCAGTGTACCGTCCATCTTCATATAAAACATGGCCAAAGATTCAAAGATTAAACACAGACTTCAGACTGGAAGTTTGTACAAGTTGAAATGATATCTTCTTAACATTCCTTTTTAGGTTATGGCCTCCAGCCACATCAGTACCTGACAGAACAATGATCCTGGTGTCAAATTACACTACATAATGACACAACACTGCATGTAAACGCTCTGCTGAAAGTGATTATTATGAGCAGCTGGTTGATCTTAAAGGAAAGCAAGCTATTCTTACTGATATCGCACCTCACGTTTTCATTTGTTTTCTGTCCAGGGCTTTGGGACCACCAGAGGCAAGAGGCCGGCTTTTCCTGCTTTGAAGTTGCTATTATTAGATTTGCACATGCAAAAGAAAACCATAATAAGACCATAGGATCTGATCATCAATTTTATTAAGGCGAGGAGAGAGGGTCCCAAGGCATCTGGGAATCAATGACCTGGCAGATAAATAAGAATAGAAAAAAGTATTTAAATAATATTGAGTCAGGTAGTTTGCATGTTTTTACAATTTATCACGAGGAAAAGGAATATTAGTCTTCTTGTGAAATTTTCCCCCCGTCCTTTCTCTGTGTTTCTAAAATCAGAAGTTTACATTGAAGAGGCTGTGAGTTAAGTGCAGCACACATGAGACCAAATCTATGTCATTTAATAATGCATTGTTAGTTTTTGAGTTTTTGATGGTTAAAAGAAAATTCGACAGTGTTTCCTGAAGGCTAAGCAAAGTCATGTTTTCAGATATTTTATCCATCAAACATCTAACCAATGGGCAAAATATTTGCTAATGAAAGTAATCATAAATCACTGTTTAAATAAGTACAAAGATTATAAAGTGGGTCAACCGAAGGCAAAGCTTCTTCCTCTGCAAAAATGTCCTTTTTGTCTTATTAAATAAGGGAACAGCATAAAAAAGCTGCTTAACTATACACGAAGATAAACAGAAGCACAGACAATCAGAGCAGGTCAGGGGTCAGACCCACATGCTCCGTCTGCCTCTCAGCATAATCATCTCCCTCCTCTACTCAGCCGTCTTACGTGGGAGAGATTTAATTGGCGACGTGAATCCAGAGCATGAGCCGAAAGTTAAAATCCACAGCTACACTTCCTGCACTCCCGCTTTTGCGTAATCTGAAAGTCTCAGATCGCTCTGTTTCTCGCTATGAAAAATGTCTCCCTTGAAAGTTATTAGGAGATTAAAGGATTGGCGAAGGTTCTCGCTACTGATGGTTTCCTGCAGGAGATGGACGCATCGCCCTCTGGGGAAGCAGTTGGACGAGCACCGACTGAAACTCCGACCCAGTGCACGTCACTTTACACCCACACATTTCTGCGCAGGAAGACTATGAAGACAATAGGTGGTGTGATCTGTGAAGAGCGACGTATCACACGGAGACTTAGGTTCACCGTTGCTTCACATTGCATGTTAATGCAGGAAATATCGAAATGAAGCATCAAAGCTTTGTTCAGCTTTAATTCGCCATGGCTGTAAAAGTCACACAAGGGCATTTAATATGATGGAGCTGCAGGCTGAGAAGCATCAATGCAGAGAGAAGAGCAAAATACAACAGATGGAGGGACTTTATGTCATCCTGGGACAAGATAACAGAAGCACAGAGAGATAAGTAAAAGAGGAAAGACAAGCTGAAGTGAATGTTCCCAGAGAAGAAATCCATTGGTGATCAAATGTTAGGAGATCATTCTCAGCCTTAAGTTTCTATTGGCCGCTTCAGAGAACATGGATGAACATACTGGAGAATCACGTCAATAAAAGCGAAGTGTAATTACTGAACTGTCATTGTCACTAAAAACAGCAATACAGCCAGCTCCAGCATGGAAGGCAGAAGAAAAGCCTTGATGGAAAAACTCCCTTGAGTAAAAGCCCGCAAAGCAATTCATCACTTCCAATGTTCCAACACTTCATGGCACATTCAACTGCCAAAAATGCCACTGGAGAGAGCATAATGGGTTCTCAACTCCTTTGCCAGGTACAGGGCTTTAGGGGACTATGCACTGAGTTGTGCTGAGAACTTTCTTTAAATAGAGGACGTCTGGTCTCCGAGAGCCACTTGGACCGTTCATAATGTAAAGGGCTGGTGACAGAAGGTACAAGAAACTGCAGGGCAATGTGCGAGACTAGAAGAGCAAAACTAAGAGAAACACAGCAGAGAAAGTACAATAGAAGAAGAGAGCGAGAGGCTCAGGTTCATGAGCTTCAGGGAAAGAGCTGAGAGGGCGGGTTGACTTTCTGTGTCATTACGCTTCACAGTTTGGATAACACAAAACTCTACTTTACAGTACTCACACAAACTCCACAAGAAGAACTTTGAACTATTTGCACGAGGAATCCTACAAAGAAGAATTTAGGTGATTGTCGTCTGATCAGAGGACAACCAGTTGCATAAGTCATTGTGTGAAAGTTTGAGGACTAAAAACATGACGTTCTGACCACTGAGACACAAGGGTAAAAACATGTATCTTTTTTCAGGCTACCTTTCAGTGATGGGGCTATACTAGACCGCAGTAGTACATTTCTCTTTAAAGTTTATGTGAAAAAAGGAGGAAAACTTGAAACAAATTGGTTGCATGAGTCACAGTATCCTTAAAAATGCAGCTTTTTGGGGGTTTTCCTGGCCTTAGTGCCCGGATAGCATAGACCATGAGACTTCTAAGCTGAGTATCATGGGCTCGAGCCCCACATTGGGCAATTAGCTTCCGGGGCAGTGATGTTAGAGAAGTCCACACTTGACCCCCAACTGTTCCCTTGGTGTTAAATGCAAAGGCCAAACTTCACTGCACATTAATTGGTAGGGATGTCCCGATCACACTTTTTTGCCCCCGATGCCGATCCGATTTTTCAGAATTGAGTATCGGCCGATCCCAATACTTTCCCGATCCCATACTTACATTGCTATTGCAAAGGTACTCAATAGTCTATTTTTGGAGCAACTAAAATGTCTGAAGCTAAAAGCACTATTGGCAGAAGCTTTGTTTAGCTAGAAATTATTGTAAAACTCACTTATTGAATCAAAATTCTTCTCAGAATGACTTAAACATAAATGCTCTTAGGCAATGTAACTTCTTTGTGTATTAAATTTCAGTTTAACTTCAAGCAGTATGAGAGGTTTGACCTGAATTGTCACAAAACATTTACATTTCAATGTGAATTATAAACACTTAATTCCACTTCAAAGTGGTAAAAGCTGTTTGACAAAAGTAGTCTGAACAAAGTTCTCTCTAAAACTTATTCAGAATATCCCAGTCTCCCTTCAAACTAGCGTAACCTTCCGGGTTATTTTTTTCGCCATATCGCTCCCCTGTGGGTACTTATCCTTTATTTTAAAATCCTTTATTTTAAAGCCGCACCGAGTTTGCTGCTTCAGTGCGACTTTTTCTTTAGTTGTTGTTGTAAACTGAGGGTACATCCACACGACGAAAAAAACCCGATCTTTTTCCTCCCTGGCCTTCTCCCAAAAAACTTAAGTCCACACCTCACTATGAACACGGCTCAACACGAGGCTTCAGGGCATGTAGTACACACGCCAGACCTTTAGAGGCGCTGTGACTCACCAAACACAAGAAAAACACAGAAGAAGACAGACAATTATAGAAATTTACAAGTAGACTTCTGCACATAAACACATAAACCACTGTATATAACTCTAGTTTTATAGGTCTATGGCTCCGCTCCGCCTGCTTCTAGCTTCTGCAGCTCGTAGTCTGTGATTGTTGTGGTTATTAGGGGACGTTGCGGATGGCGGTTTTCTTTTTTGTTTGTTTGTTTTTTTTAGATCGGCGGGGTGATCGGCTGGATTTACCGATTCCGGATCACTCACAAATCACAAATATTGGCCCCGATCCGATATCTACCGATCTGATCGGGACATCCCTATTAATTGGATATGTGTCCAGTACCACAGCAAACCTTCAGACGATTAATAAAGTCCAATAGAGTTGGAGTTACAGAATGGAGTTCAATGGATCAGGGATGTTTTGCAGCACAAGGGGGACAAAGGCAGAGGTCACAAACTCAGATCCTGGAGGGCCGCAGGATAATGGAAGGCTGCAGCCCTGCATGTTTTCCATGTCTCCCTTTTGTAACACACCTGAATGTGCTGATGGTTCATCACCACATTTAGCACAACGCCAGATAACTACCCACGGATTGCAATCAGCCATGTTAAAGCAGGGAGACATGGAAAACATGTAGGGCTACGGCCCTCCATTATCTGAGTTTGAGACCCCTGGACTAAGGTAATATGAGACACATAGTCTTAATATATTGGCTGCCCGGTTTAAAACTGATATAACTGCCTTTTGTTGTCAGGCTTTGACAGTTACAGCACTGCAAACTCACCCACATTAGGAGAGAAGAATAACCGAAATGAGGTTAAACTATAAGGTATAAATAAACTCCACAGTGTCAAAAAAGATGACACACAATGATGGCGTAAAGCAAAACAGATTTTGTGGTCGAGCTTTTGTACGAGATCACATGAGATCAAATAAATATTGCCGCCAACAGCTATCACGGCAACCTTTTCCACACTGACTTATTACTAGATCCACTTACAGCTGCTGAAAAAAAAACCACATTACATTTACACAAATGGTATTATCAAATCTGTATCTCTTTTTAAATAAAGCAAACAAACAAACTTCTACTGAGCCACTAGCTCTGTGCTAAATCTTTGGTTTCTCAAATAGCCTAACAGCATTAAAGTAATGCAAGTCAGCAAACTTCACTTGGTTAAAGCTGTTAAAGTGCGACTGAATAACGCAATAACCGGCATGGAGAGAGCGATGAGAGTGAAGGGTTGACAGGCGGGACAAGCGAGACAGGAGACAAAGCCGTCGACTGAGCTGACCCCCATATGAAGCTGTTTAGCGTTCGCCACATGGTGACAGGAAAGTCACCGCCACAATAAGCGTCTAGTCAAGTGTGGCCTCGCTGGGAGACATGAATAGACCTCCTCAGCAGCCCTCCATCTCTCCCTCCTTCCTGCCGTCCCTTCGCGCAGCCAGCAGATCCATGCTGCGAGCGCCAATACAACCACTTCCTCTGTTGGCTGGCCTTGTATGAAAAGTTAATGGTAATTGCCCACAGATGCCACATTAGGGTAAGATAGCGGGGGGGGGGGGGGGGGGGGACAGAGGATTGGCTCTGAAAGGAATATCTAGAGGGAAGAGGAAGGGTCATAATTGTGGTTTCAAAGAAACAGAGAGGAGTTATTCAAGATCTTCATGGAGAAGTCTGACGGCCTTCACCAGAACTTTGACTGGGGGGACGGCATTGTCAGACAGGGGACACAGAAGACGTGTTCGGACACCAGTGTACGACACATAATGGGCCAGATTAAAATTCCTCTTTGACAGGCAGTTTTCTATTCAGGCGACTTTCTTCCAAGAAGTTGAATATAAAGATGATCTGTTCTCATTGAGGAGTTTGTTTGTTTTTTCCATGCAAAGCTAAAGAAAAGCATAACGGACATAATCGACTCAATGTATAACTCTTGAGGTATTCCACGATTACAAAACCAACAATGTGTTCATCTGCCTCAAAGCTTTATGATATTATCACCTGTAACGGGCACATTTTTCAATCGGGAGCTGAAGCTTTAACAGTAACCCTCCTTAGAAAGACATGTGGGCTCTATTTGTCCTCTTCTAATAATTGTTATAACACAAGAAATACATTTGTCTCCTATAATGTGATACATTTCTCTATTACAGTGCGTGCTGAGACTAAACTCGAAGTGAAAATCTTGTTACTTCCTTCCTTTACTGACTGTCAGTAAAGAAGGCAACATCATCAGTGTACAATGATACACTGTGGTGTTTTTTCTTTTAGATATTTGTTTCATTCAGGAGGCTGTGAGGTACTTAGCAAGAGTCTACAGATAACAAGAGTGTTTAACTGTGTGCAGGAGAGACTGAGTGTCTAGGTGCAGCAGTCAAGATACACTCTCAGTTCAGTTAAATGATGAATTGCCTTACTCCTGTGTATTGCTTCTGCAATGCTGAGTCAGCAAATAGAATTTAGCCCTGAAGCTAGCATAATTAGACCTGGAGAGGAAAGAAAGTGTTCCCTGGTCACCGTCTGAGAACTCAAGCATATAGGTAATTAAATAAAGAAATACTTGGAGAGAAATAGAATCTCCTTGTGTCTTCAGCCCTATCCTGTACTATTTGAGATATTCAGGGTCATCAGCCGACTGAATCAGCATAAAGTAAAGCATGGCACTGAACTGCAGTCAATGGCATTCACATCCACCGTATATCCCTTAAAGGAGACATATCATGCTTTTAAATCCTTCCTTTTTACATATAAATCATACAGTTGTGGTCTATACAACGCGAAACTGCAATGCTTGGGTCTGAATTCCTCATTATTAGAGCTCCACAGGCCCCTTTTCAACCCCTTTTCTGATGCGCTTCTGAGAGCAACTCGTTTTGGGGCGGTCTCTTCAAATGCAAATGAGACACTTCATACCCCGCCTCCTCTCCAGGTTGCAGAGGTGACACTCGGTTCAACGTCACCCTGTTCGGCCATCTTTGTAGTTTGATAGAACAGATACAATTATCTAGCGGCGCAGAAACTTTATATTCACACATTATTTACAAAATGTCAACAAGGGAAGATTTGTCCATCCAGCCATACATGTTGGAGCCAGAGTCGGACCCGGCGGAGCGAGATGAAAATGACGATGATGCACCTACAGAACAACGTCTTCATATGGATGTAACGCAATGGTGTGTTACTATATTTACACTAACTTCTCCATCCATGCCCACTACTACAATACTGCCTGTATTACAACGACTATTTAACACAGAAGTTACATTATAATCTAAAACGAGCACACAGCGCTAACATATGAAGACGGTGCAACTGCTAATGCTAACAAAACAATGACAGGGACGTCTTATCATCACACTTTTTAGCGTTATATACAGCTTACCGAAGTGCTCTGTTCGTCGTCTCCATAGATAGAAGGAACTGACCGCTCAATCAGACCAAGTCTTTCGGCAAATCCTTCTTTATACTGGCGGAGGTTGCTGAAGCAGTCGTCCTTAAAGTGATTCGCGCACACAAAAATGACCTTACCCACAGATGTGGGTACATTTCTGTGAAAAATAAAACTCAACCAGGCACTTCGAAAAGGTTCTGATGCTGGGAGACGGTGTAACGAAACTTGTGGGTGACTACATCCAACAACCGAACATTTCGACTTATCCTCTCGTAACTTCGGTTGGACTACAAAATCGCAGCGAGAAACAAAAATGGCGGATTGCTCGAAATGTCGATGTCCTAATTTGGCAGTTCCGCTGAGAATACTGTGACGTCATTGTTCAAAAAACGTAATAGAGAATAGAAAAATCGAAACCGATCGCAAAATATGACCAAAACAGAATATAAAGATATCAACGGAGCACCTGAAGAGACTACTTTGAACTTTTCTGTACTTCTAAACACTCTAAATATACAACAAAATGCATTTAAGGGCTAAAAAAGTGGATTTAGCATGATATGTCCCCTTTAAAAGACATTTAAGTGTATGTTCATTAGTCAACTGAACAATCGCTTGAAATTAGCTCGTCTGGAGCAAAAATACTAGTATGATAGTGTTTTAAAAGGGTCATATTCTCCAGCTTTTCATCACTTTCACATGGGTCTTGTTGGTCTAAAAACAATGTATTCAAAGATTATTGCCCCAAATCCAGCTTTTCCTTGATTTTTATCCATTCGAATATTGGATGATAGGAGCTGCATTCAGAATCTGCTGCGTCTGTTGGAGCTGGACGTCAGCCCAGCTCCAACAGACGCCCACACATGCCCATCTTGGGAAGAGGAGGAAGTACTTCCAGTCATTGGGCCATGTGCCAGAGCAGAGCTGCCTAATTGTGGGAGGGTCAAAGGGAGGGCCTACCTTGATTGGGAATGGTACAGAGCAGTTGGACGGCTATCCCTCTCCCGCCGACCTGTTCATGAAAATTATAGTGATGCAAAATGCTGAAAACTCAAAGTACTTCAAACTTCAGCAGCATTTGAAATCCAATGAAGACTGGGAATAAATGGCTCCAAAGAGCTCAAAATAGACACAATATTTTATTGTCAGGGATGTTTTTGAGTTGTCCTAATTCAAATTAGTGTTTAGACGAAAGATAAATCAGTTGGCAGGAATGTAGTCTTTGTCCTACTGGAACCAATGACTCTGAATGTGCCAAAATCCAGATATCATTAGAACAGCTTTTTTTTTTCTTCTTTCTTTATTGTTGCCTTCAGACGAGAAAAACAACTCAGTATAACATTGTATCCTCAGGATATTAATTCTAATATCAAGCATTGAGTATTTCTTTGGCTTGAATATATGGTTATGGCATTTGGAGCTTGGCAATGAACTTTTTTCTTTTTTTCATAATAATGTTTTATAGCTTGACAGGACAGTTACAGCATGCTCCACCAGCAGGTTTTCACTACCGAAGCCTAAGATCAAAAATATCTGCAGATAGTATAGTTGTTTATGCCGCTTCCGCCCAGCTTATCATGAGATACACGTTTCATGACGACTGCGTACATCTGCCCATCATCCATCACTTATGCTGTACACATATTACAGTGATCTACTCTTCTCCTTTCAGTGCCCCCAGGGACATTTTTTTTCTCCCTACTGTACAGGCACTGATCCTTCGACTTATCCTTCCACGATCTGCCTGATGTGCAGCTCTGTGTCACATTCATGAACTCACACACATGACAGCTGTCTCCATCTTTCTCATATCGGTTCAATCGGAATCAATAAACCCATATGACAAAAAAATATTACAATTTGCAAAAACACAAAGTAATCCAGCTTGTGCTTTTTGTTGTTTTTTTTCACTTTCAAATTCAACATGAACTTATGATCCTGTTTCCTATTTTTCAATAATCCTTTATAGTTTGGGGACTCTTGCAGTCCAGCCTTATCTGATTGGGTCATTCTTGTTTCTATTCAGCTTCGTGAGGTGTGGGAAATGGAAAAAAAGAACAAGAGAAAACCTGATGCAGACACAAAAGAGAAACAGAGACATGATACAAACAGAGTTGAGAGAAGATTAGAGCTGATGTCCACATTGCTGGAGATTAGCTATATCTTGATCATTTGGCCTTTTTTTTTTTTTTTTTTAAACTGGGGGTGATAATAACTCGCAACAGTGACTTTTCAGTGAACAGAGTCAGAGGAAATGTGTACGACAGAAGAAAGACACGCCTGAAACCTTAATTTTTTGTGTGGTAGCTAACAACTTTGTTGCAACACAATAAAAAAACAAAAAAGATAAAATATCAAAATAAGCAGCTTACACATTAATATCAGCATATGACATGGTGTGAAAAGAGGAGAAGTGGCAAATTGTTGCATCAGTCAGAGCTGAAACCAAAAATAAAAATTGTTAATGTTTATAGTGTTCTCTGCGCACGTATGTGTGGTTTCATTACAGAAACCACAGCATTAACTTGTGGCCTGGCCTGCAAACTACATAGTTGTCAGTGTCTTGTCTGTTTCCAGGCCAACGGACATAATTTTCAAAACGTTGCAGTGTAATCGCGAAATGCATTCAGAAACCAAAATGTCTTTAAAAAAACGATGTATTTTCACTTTAAACGAAGCCTAAATCACTCAACAAGATTAGAGATGAAAGAGAAGTCGCCAAAAATGTTTTGGTTCTGTCAAAACAGAAACAAAAAGTAACACGAGCACTTTGATACCACTGCCAAAACAGGCTGCTTGGCTTACAGGTTGTATAATTTCCTACTTTTAACCCCCCCCCCCCAAAAAAATGTATTCATCAAAATTCTTTTCAAATGTCTTGACGTCCTACATGAAAGAACTGGTAATTCAGCAACAAGTAGTGGCACAAAACAGAGGGTGAAGGGCTCGGCTTGTAGGCACAGGCGGAGAACCACTTGTGGGCGAACTGCCACGATGAGTGCAACGAGAAAACACCGGAGGGCTCGTGCAAAAACCAAACCAGTTTTCCACCCCGAAGTGCCCAACAGAGGGCTCAGCGTCAACATGAAGGCACACTACACTTCTGGGAGCAGCAGCCCAGAAATAAACCTGCTGTTGTCGCCACCTCGCTTCTGTGTAGGACTTGCTGAAACACGCTCGACGTGGAAAGCTGAGTGCACCAAGGTGAGAGACAGAGAGATTAAAAGAAAAAACACACTTGCAACACTCCACCGCGCTCACACACACACATACACATACACACACACACACACACACACACACCCGCCATGCCCACACGCACGCATCCGATGCAACCGCTCAGTGTGTCAGAAACAGCTTCCAGGATGCTATCAGCTTTCGGTTCAGCAGCGTATTTCTATTCAACACTTTGGAAGTCTTTAGGTACGTAATTTCGTTAGTTCTACAGAAGAATTCTGTGAATTCTACTTGCAGAATGGAAGACTTGTATTAGATTTATCTGTAAAGATACGTTTCCATTAAAGATTGACACGGACAGATTTCTTTCCGAGTCAGGTGAGGCTGTTAAAGGGTCATTTTACTATTTCTTTTTGTTTTGAATTCATCAACATGACATTATCTAATGCTTGTTGGGCTTTGTGTGTGTAGATACAGTAAATCTCCAAATATATATGTATTTAAAAAAAGCCAATTAAAACCTGAACAACAAATTAAGCCACAAATAGTTGCTTGCAGCTCCAACCTGCATGTGTCAAAACATGAGCACATATGCAAATTTTTAACAGAAACTAATCTTAATTTCTCATCAAGTAAAGGTTGAGTACACCCAACTGAACAAATTTAGTATCAATACAATAAATTTACGATTGAAAAAAAAAGTATGTTTTAAAATTAGTCATCATTTTATCAAAAATGCACTGAATTCATTGTGATTTTAAATGGGGCCAAATTAAATCACAAAATAAGCTTTAGTGCAAAAAGTTGTGCTTTTTATTTCTCATTGATCCCAACAGCTGTTTGTAACAAAGCGTGTGTAAAATCCCTGCAGGAAATTTATCTAAAGGAAATCTTTATCGAAGAGATTGTGGGAGGAAAAAAACAAACAAACAATGAAGAGATGTGAATCTTAACACTCCATCAATTCAGGTTCAAACCCTGGACACTTATCCTGCCTGTGTGTGTGTGTGTGTGTGTGTGTGTGTGTGTGTGTGTGTGTGTGTGTGTGTGTGTGTGTGTGTGTGTGTGTGTGTGTGTGTGTGTGTGTGTGTGTGTGTGTGTGTGTGTGTGTGTGTGTGTGTGTGTGCGTGTGTGTGTGTGCGTGTGTGTGCGTGTGTGTGCGTGTGTGTGCGTGTGTGTGCGTGTGTGTGCGTGTGTGTGTGTGTCTGGCCCAGAAAGTCCTCTTCCTACCTTCTCTCCAAACAGGAAGCCAAAACAAATCCTTGATGACCCGGGTCAGTAGTTTAATTGTCTCTGTGGGATTTCTGCTGCAGCCAGCAACCCAGAGTGTCCCCTTCATCTCCACAGCAGCAGCCTGCTGCACTTTGAAATCCATTTATCACTCCTGTGTGTGTGTGTGTGTGTGTGTGTGTGTGTGTGTGTGTGTGTGTGTGTGTGTGTGTGTGTGTGTGTGTGTGTGTGTGTGTGTGTGTGTGTGTGTGTGTGTGTGTGTGTGTGTGTGTGTGTGTGTGTGTGTGTGTGTGTGTGACAGCAGCTTTGCCTTTCTAAGTCTAAAATGCAGGAGGAAGCTTGCCGGCAGACTGCAAGATAAAAATTGAATTATTTAATTTTCTCCATCACAAACCTCATTTGATCTGCACTGATGAGGACCCCCCATGGCCTGGAGCAGACCAAGGTGTCCAATAAACACACTGAATCCTGGGAAAGGACAAGAGGAAGATTCAAATCTCTCCCAGACACGTTTGCCCCTCAGTCAGTAATCCCCGGACGTGACAAGCCCTCGGAGGCTCCAAACACATGGCATTTTCATCTAGACGGCTTAAGAGAGGGTGCAGATGTGTGAGAAGTCACATTCACAACAAGCATGACCTTACGCTGGGGAGACCCCACCCAGGGACCCCCGCTTGTGCTGCAGTCCCGGCTGCAGAGGACGCATGCGGAGCAGGATGCTGAGACGCGTCCATCCCCGCCGGTTCCCTCTTCCTCCCCTTCCTCTTCCTCCCTCTCCTCCTTACCTTCACGCTGAGTCCGTTCCCTCCTCTGCAGCCCGCCGGTGCGACGCGAACCTCCGGTCACCACATAACTTATCCAGCTTGCTCGAGCTCCGGATATGAGAAAGGGCGGTGTTCATTCAAAAATATGCGCATAGAATAAAACCCCGTTCAGACCACCGCTTTGCGCCACGCGCTCGGGCTTCTTACGCGCTTTTATGCGCCTCTCCGGCGCGGAGTTTCGGTGTGACTGAAGGTCTGAGCGGGTCTCTCAGCGGGTCCACCTCCACCCAAGCTGCTGCCGCCGTCGGATGACAGGATGAGGGCAGCCAACAACCGCACGGCTCCACCTACTGGTCACACCGAGAAACTGCAGGCCGCGAGCTCCAACTCCTTCAGCCACTGATCGATGTGCAGTGTTAAATAGTCAGCTACACCAAAGGTAAAGGAAACACATTTTAAAAATATTTATAAGATTTATCAAGTTGGTGAACTGTTAGATCTGGCTTGGTCCGCTTTGCGCTGAACCAAATGGAACCCTAGAACCAAATCCTTTACATTGTAGTAAATGGAGGAATAAGAAGCCCTCCTTCAACTGCTTTAAAAAACTGTTTCATTTTTCATCTCTCAAAAAGATGTCAAGTGCTGTTTCCCAAAAAAATATACAAAGATATGTCCCTTTCTCTTTTGATTTAATTTCCATGTGAAAAGCCCAGACTAATATGTTTGATATGAATATGAATATGATTGTTAACCTGTATTAGTTTATTTACGCCCTTTAGACTGCTGATACCTTCCCCCTTGTATTTCTGTTTATTTGTTTGCATTGTTTTTTGTTTGTTTGTTCCCTTTGTGATGGATGATTGCATGCTTAGCCCCCACTAGACTTTGTAAATTTTTTTGTTCAATAATAAAAAAGACAGAACAAAATACAAGTTTGCTCTCGTCGTAGCCCTAGTTTTTCGTGGGAGTGAAGGGGGGGATTCATTTTGACTTTATTCCCAATTTCACAGTTAGATGGGGCATGCCACTCCTTGCTTTGATATTTCCTTTATATTGTGAATCAGGTCAACCACACAAACCAAAATGTAGCAACACTTTGAACCATATTGTCCTATTCTGAGTGTGAGAACCAAGTTTGAATGTGAAAAGAAATGGCTTTCTCTGGTGCAGGTTGTAATAATGTGTCGTGGTGAACAGTGTTAAAGAAATAAATCAAACTGCCTCCTTTACCGGAGTGATGTCAATGACAAGGTTAACACACTCCAAAAGTACACAAATACACATTAAAATTGTAGATTTGTGTCACAGGTGTTTTTGTAAGTCTGCTTTGACACAAATTATAACACAAAAAAGCTGTAAAATCTTAAACTCACTGTGTTTTACCATCTGCAATGCATGCTGATATCATAATTAAAACCCTCCAGAGTGGTGTTACACTGATGCGACATCCATATCTAATCAAAAACAGATTTATGGAAACATACAGACCACCTGGTGCATCTTATTTCCTGTCCCAGGCCTCAAACACACATTCTGTACGAGTACTATTCAAAGCTCACCTTATGGAAAATACAGGCATGCTTTGCGCCATGCTTACACTGCTTGACCAACACTTTCACATTATATCAGTTAGATCTCGTATACTTTAAAACACGCTGTCTGTGATGCTCGTTGTAAGGTTGCAAATACTGCCGTTTGATGGTAAGAAAGACTCACACAATGATGTGCAACACCGTAGTCTGATTTTTACTTGGAAATCTCTCACAACACAAGCAGGCACTGCTGCATTATATGTCGGCTGTATTGACTGTTTCAGTGCATTCAGGCACAATTGGGTGGGGAGAAACTCAGAATGATTCTGGTACCGATTTCCTGAAGGGAGCGGGTGATTTATTCCACAGGAAACATCCCCCCCTCATCAAGGTGGGATCTTCCTGCAGCGGTCTTAAGACATGTGTGGTATGGATGGTGTGTCGAATGAATTGCTGCACTTTTACATGCAAACCTATTCAAGTGTATCGGTATATCTTTATCTTGTAAACAGGATGAAAACATGCAAACAATAGCAACAGTAACAGTAATACGAGGTGTAGAGGTCCAGAATAGCATAAAAAAGGAAAGTGAGTGACCTTTTTCATGTGATGCTTTCTGTTTTTCTATTTAGAAAACAATCTCATCGGAAAAGTGTCTGTTTTTGTGTGCTGGTCCTACTACTTTAACAGATTTGTGTGTGCACATATGTGAAGTACATTCATTTCTAAATCCATATTCTGGAGCAGCAGAGTCCTGCTTCCTCTGCAGGGCTAAACCAGAGCAACTCAATGCAGAATTGTAGAAGTGTAATTAATGAATGCAATCCAAATGATCAGGTTTGAGAAGTGGACGCTCAGAGAAAGATTCTCACGTTCTCACAAGACTAGATCACTAATTAGCGAAGAGTCTGATTGGTAAAGGTGTCTTCTCAGTGAGGAGGAGGAAGGTTCCTGGTGAAGCTTTGAATCTCTATGTAATCGTCATACCGATTGTAGCTCCCTTTAGGCTTCTTTAGATCCTTTGCGGCTGCTCCACATCCTGAGAGTCAACTGTTGAACAGGTTTGCTTCTCATTGAACAGACCCTGGTTCAATTCCAAGCATGTGGTTTTTTGGTTTTGGTTTTTTCAGGGTTTGTTGCTTCCGCTCATGATCCAAACACATGATTGCTAGGCTTGTTCACCACTCACACATACATTAGTTATTTCACACTGATATAGATTAGCTTGATTATTTTTACTTATTTATTTTACAGGTATGTTTTTATACTTGTGTTTTCCATGCCACTGGGTAAATAAAGTTGTATGTATCCATCCAACTACTTCTCTATTGTGACTATAACTTACCCGTGTAAGCTTAAGAGGTAATTTATTTTAACTTGTGTCAATTTCATCATTTGTTGTTGATAAGTGAATCAAATTGTGTTTTCCAACATTCGCTGTGGTTTGCTGATGCTATTATGTTGTTGTTGGTAGTGAATGAGTGGCTATTTGCTATTTTAACTTGGTAAATTGGTAAAACTGCTGGTAAATTACACATCCTGCAAAAGTGATGTTTGTGCATGCAAGTGTGTGTGTCTGCGAGAGAGAAATGGAGCGAGAGCTCGCTTTGTGCTCTGTCAGTATTTGCGACCCGGTTTCTTCCTGCTGCCTTTTCAATCACAAGTTGCTGGGTTACATTTTAAAGCCATCCTGACTCCCTGCTGGACACCAGTACAGGAAACAGAGGCTGGCCAAAGCTCACTGATAAATGGGCCGACATGCCGAGAGGATAGACCCTGAGCTATCAGACATGCAGTTCGTGTTCCAGCATTTGGTTGAAGTTTGTTTTGTTCAAATTTACTTGTGCGTGTACACTGCAGCTTTAGTTTCCTTGACGGTCGGTATCATTGACAGACACGTGTGCAGAAGTCTTTCCCCGCAAAACTCCCCGAGGCCTGCTTCTAAATGAAATTAACTGCACCACCTTTGCTGTTTTTTGTGTTGCACACTGACTGAGAGCAACAGTACGTGCAGGACATATAGATAACTACTTTGCCTCTGTGAAACCTGATTGCAGTGCAGAGGTGCATGGAACAAGCTTTGAAGATCATCAGTTTGGGCAGGAAACAGAAAAGACTGTAGCTCCTTGTCAGTGTTTGTGGAAAATGTGCTTATTTATTCAGCTGAAGGATTAATGGCCTTTGATGATTGCTTCAGGTTTCTCTGTGCAGAAGATTGAAAATATTTATGTCGCTCATAGAGACAACTCTATAGACTGTTTGTCGGGATGGATACAGAAGCTTAATTTTATTAATGAAACAGAACATGCTTCAATTATTGTCTTAGGTCAGAAACAATACAACTTTCATTGATTCATAGTAAAAAATAAATAAACAAAAGGGATCATGGCCTGACTGGGCTTGATTTTTTTGCCACAATTTGAATATTTGAAAAGAAAATACAAAATGCAACTATTATTGATCACTGCAGGTTCAGTATTGATGATTGAAAAGATACACAAATACTTCAATACTGCAACAAAGCAGTTATTTCTGCAGAGACAGATTATATCATGACGATGTTTATTTTCATCACAAGGCCTGGAGCCTCATCTGGAGAACAGAACATCGCTGTTGACTTTCTCATTTCAGACATTCACATAGAGCAAAGTAAACTTCAAAAAGTGCACGTACTTGTCGTCAAAGTGCAGCAGAAATTACCTTAATCCCTCTTAACTTAATCCCTTGTCCTCCAACGTGCCAAATGATCATCTTAGTCCATCTTATAGTGAGATTTATGCAAATATAAATGACCAAATATGTCCTGATGCCAAAAAGATAGTTAACAACTAAAACACATTGTCAATTACGAAATGATAACGTTTCTTAATTAAAGCAAAATAAGAAAAAAAACTAATAACAGTGCATAACAAACCTAAAATAAAATAATGAAAGGCTTTCATCAAACAGTTTTTGAATTTTATCCAAATGTCCTGAGAGGTCTTTGTGACAACAATGATATGAAAGCTCACTCAAGCTACATGTGGAGAAGACATGCAGGTATAAAGCACGGTGGGGTCACACAAGGTCACTGCAGATCACCTGACTCACACAAGATCTCCTTTCTCTCCAAATGGGATGCAAAATGTCCCCACAAAGCTATCAAAGATGCAGACTGCCCTCACGCCCACTGCTGCTTGACCAGCAACCTGTGGCGCTGCAGATAGCTGCAGCCCAGGGACTTTATCTGCAAAACAACTTACCGCAAGGAAACTTGAAGTAATAATGTTTCACTGCCTCTATCCCTACATGTGTGGCATGTAGTCATTTTCTTTCTTCTTTCTTATTACGTAGAAGAGTCTTCTGAAAGAAATGTTGATTAATTTGAAAGATTTTATCACTGATCATTATTTTATCGAGGTGTAATAACAATCACATGTTTGCCTATTCAAGAATTAACTCATTGATGATTTGTTTCATTTTAAAGTAAGTGATTACTCATGTGTGTCGGCTGCATTCAAATAGCCTGCCTCGTTGTTGATGTGCTATGGTAGAAATATCAAGTATGACGCACAAGAGCAGCAGATAGCGCAGCGGTGTGCTGCCCCCACCCTGCCCTGCCTGCTGTCTGATAACACAGAGGAGGGGATCAACAAACCCACGGAGCCCCAAAACCATTACAACTCGCCTTCTTCAGACAGCAGGGAGATTACTCCATATCTTAATACTTATATTATTGTTATTGGTTTATGGAGCAATACAATGGTAGATTAGATGAAGTCTTTGTTGCCCATGAAGACACCTGAAAGTCCTCCTGGATAAGCAGTGGCAGTGGCAGTCGATCTTCTGGTGCTCAGTGCAATGCTGTCAAAGAAAGAGAAAGCGCTCATCAAAGAAATATGGGAGAAGCTGACTCCTGTAGCTGAACAAATTGGATCACAGGCACTTCATAGGTAAGTACTGTTCAACAATTAACAAATCAAACATCAAATTACTTTGTGTCACTGATGGAGGATTACTGTAAAAATATGCAGTTACCATTGCAGTAGTGGCTTTTGAGCAATGCCAAATGTTTGAACATTCATGGATTTAGTCTTAGGGATGGATGGATGGATGGATGGAAAAGTTAAGTAGCTTTATTGTAATTATATAAACATAACGAAAGCATCTCTCAGCAAAGCAACTATAATATCACAGTCACAAAACAATAATGATCGTACTAATAATAAATTGAGGGAAAAAACACAATAATAATAATAATAATTATTATTATTATGATAATAATAATAATAATAATAATAATAATAATAATAATAATAATAATAATAATAATAATAATAATAGTTAATCTTCAAAGATATGAATGTGTATTTGCTGTCCAAAAAGGAGTAAGGAGAAGCAACTTGCTTATCCAGCCCTACCCCTATTCTATCTCAGTTTGAGACTAATAAAACATTAAATCCCTCAAAAAAATGAATAAATAAATAAAATTGAATAAATAAAAACTACCACCCTTCATATCACCCTGACAGTGCTCACAGTGCTTTACATTCAGGTTAAAAGGTGACATAAATCAATACATAAATCATAAAGTGCAGTCACAGGGAATCATGATTCATGTAATAGTCTCTTTACGTCCATGGGGAAGAAGCGCCATCGTTCATTCTGTTGCTGCAGGCTCTCATGACTCTGAGTCTGCCAGAGGGGAGGCTGGAGAATAGAGAGTGTGCTGGGTGGGCGGGGTCATCCCGGATCTTTGAGGCCCATCGAAAGAGAAGATGGCTGGAGTATATCTCCTTTAGGCATGGGAGTGGGATGGATGGATGGATGGATGGATGGATGGATGGATGGATCTTCATATACATATCATTAATGAAGGATAGAGATAAGAGTGGCTGCATCAGTCTCTCATCTTTTATCTCTCCCTGATTTCCTTCACCCATGTGGAGTACTCAGACACCAAATCCTTCCAAGTTCAGTCAAATCCACTGTCCTACCTCCCTCGCAGGATGTTCGTCTCATATCCGGGCACCAAGACTTACTTTTCCCATTTGGACATCAGTCCTGGATCTGCCCACCTGTTCTCTCATGGGAAGAAGATTGTCCTGGCCATCGCAGAGGGAGCCAAAGACATCAGCCAGTTGATGGTCACCCTGGCCCCTCTGCAGACTATACACGCCTACCAGCTCCGGATAGACCCGACCAACTTCAAGGTGGCTACGGAAAGTCAGGAAGGAGTGCCTGCAAAAGAGAAATTCCCTCTCAAAGTTGTCCACACAGAATCAGTTACTTACACATGTAGAAAAGATGAAGATGTCTGGAGATTTACCCCGAAGAAATGTTGATATCATTTCCTGAAACTATTCCAAATGTCACATAAAGTTGGAATTTATATCTAGATCAACACATTTGAAATGAATCATCGTAATATGCATACACATACAATTGTAAATAAAATGTCTATTGTGGAAGCATTAGGTTAGTTCATTGAGAGTAAAAAAGGTTTTAAAGCACATATAGTTAGTTATATTCACGCAGATACATTCTCACATCGATACATACATATTAGAAATATTACACCTACTCTCATTTGTTTTGGTGAAAAGTATAGAAAAAGTGATTTTTGCCATGAATCAAATCCTACAGAGAAAGTTACTCAGCAAGAGCTAATCTTACTCTTCTTCTTTCACACTGATTCCCTGCATATTTAAAAACACTTTTTCAGGTGACACAATGTACAAATCTGTTTGCGTTCTGGAGGTAAAACAGTCACGTGTCGTTTTATACCTTCATGCTTCAATATCCTATTTTACGATTTGAATCCAGTGTCATGTACATGAAACGTTTTTTTTAAATCCTCCACAGCTGTTGTCACACTGTATGCTGGTTACCCTGGCTGTCTACATGGGAGAAGACTTCACTCCGGTTGTACATGCTGCAATGGACAAGTACCTGTCAGCTTTCGCGGCTGTGCTCGCCGAGAAGTACAGATGAGACTTAACTGCACTGCACTGTTCCTGAGGCTTTTATGAGACAGTGCTACACTTATATATCTATGGTTGTCTGTTTGTATAATATAATGTCTTGTTTTGTAACCATGAAAATATATCCTTCACATTGATGTCCATCTCCATGCCTGTTTGTGCTTTGTAGATTCAAAGAACTCGTATCTACAGACTGAGCAGACACCATGTCAATTATACATACTTGATTGTGTTTGTCAGGCTCAAGCAGATTGTCTGTGAATTCGTTAGACTGTAACAGAGAGAATGGAATCATAGATGGCGAGAAGATATGTGAAGTCCGTCTTTGAACCTTTGGGGTATCCCTTAATGACATTTTGGGTTTTTTGAAGGTTTCAAACCTGAATATACCCTATTAGACATATTACACTATGACGTATTTACTGCAGCAGGGCCACCCTCTGGTAAAGTTGTAATATAGCAAGTAGAGAATTCCCAACTCTGCAAGGAAACACATTTTCCAACTGATATGTGAAGAAAATAAAACTCTTATATCATGTGCATGTGTTTATTACAGGGGAATATCAACTTTACAATTTTCCCTGCTATATCAGGCGTGCCAAACACATTTTAGTTCCAAGACCCCAAAAGCTCAATTTCATCTTGAGTTTACCAGACAGGTAAAATAGTGTCATAATAAACTAAAATTTTAACTTTAAAAGCTTTTCTTTGTTTTGGAGTAGAGTATATGTGATGAAAATGTTTAGATTTTTGTAATAAACAAACAATTATGACAGAGGATGATTGCAAATTACCATGAAATGTCCCCCAAAAAGCTTCTCCTATGTCTGTTGCTTTATGCATATTTTTAGAAACACAACCTGACAGCATGGCTTTGAGACTAACGTTAGCTTTCTCACCATGAGGTAGGTAGTTTTCATGACAGCATCACTAGTATCACTATCATTTTTAAATCAATGTTTTCTTTGAAATTTTTGCCATTTACTTTGTGTTTTGGAGCCTCTTGCGGCTCCGTTTTGGCCCAGGGGCCTTATGTTTGACACCCCTGCACTATGAGCACCGAGCTCAATTGTAACACTGATTCTGAAGCTAGTGTGTGAGGTTCAACTCTCAAACTGAGAAAAGACGATACACATTGACACGTGACAAGGTCGTATTAGTTTCTTTCATTCATAAAATCAAAGTCATACCCCCTTAATTGATTCAACTTCGGGAAAAATATGTAGGAGGAAGCCAAATCCCCTATAGGGAGCGCCGATGCACGCACTGTGAGATTATGTAAAGTCCCCACAGAAAGGCCCTCTTCGTTTGAACTGAGGATTATCACCCCGTGAGGGCAAATGTGCAAGGAAGTGCCCTGATGTTGCTGTATCCACTAACAAAAGCCATCCATTCTTTCAACGGTGATGCCTTCTTCATCCAAATCAATACTGAGTCAATAGTCAATGACATTGGATGAAGTATGGGGTACACCTGGCACATGTCACCGGCCCGTCATGACGCATATGAGGATCAGGTTTTCTGAATGGAGCACTGTCTCTGGCATTGGACAAAACCTGTATCAAATACTGAGCATTGAGTAAATAAACATTTGGATTTCTGTGCCAACTGAAACCGGCACTATATTGGGAGCTATCCATGGTTCTGAAATCATTTGACGACTTCCTGAAGTTTCCAGGAAAATAGTTTTGATCCACAAAGTACATCCAGAGTAAAATTCTATTGATTTTACTGATTCATACTTTGAAAAGGGGGTTGGTATTCTGACCTAATAGCAAGAAGGTAACCACTTTGAGTTCAATGCTTGGGAGTCTCTCTGTACTGGGTTTGCATGCTCTCTCTGTGTGGTGGTGTTCTCCAGCTGACTCTCGCTCCCTTCCACAATACAAACACGTGTGTTTGAAGCAAACTGGTGACTCTGAATGGCCTGATAATGTGGATGCAACAGTGTGTACCCTGTGATTATGCACGGTGGGGGTATTGCAGGGCGGCTATGGCTCAGTTGGTCGAGCGGGTCATCTCTCAATCTGTCCATATGTCAAGGTGTCTTTGAGCAAGACACTGAACCCCAAAATACTGGATGGACTCAGTGACTCCATTGGAGTGTGAGTGTATGTGAATGGCTGAATGTGACTAATTTTGCAAAGCTCTTCAAGGGCTTTTAAAATTGGAGGATAAAGTACTACATATGTATTTTATATCAGCTGCTGGTATTTTTCTCAATCACTTAAGTGACCCTAAGTTGATTAAAGTATTGTAAAAGAAAGATGGAGATACTTTGAATCATTTCAAGTCCTTTGAGAATTGAGTAAAAATGTACTAGATGGATATTAAATCCTGAGATCTCACTTCCTATAAGAGTAACTCACAGTTATTGTAATAATATAAAAATCTACTGAGGTTCACACACCGGATCATCAGGAGCCAGTGAGACCAATGGGCAGCTAAATACTGCCACCTGCAGGATTCAACAGGCAGTTACACCAGTCTGGGTTCCGCTTCAGCTGAAAATGACTTTGCGCTCCAGTTTTCAAACTGCGTCTTCTGGGAGGTTCTTGTTCTTATCCGCTGTTGAGCAGCAGTTCCTGATAACTTCTGTTCAAGTTCATCCAGACAGGTTTAAGGCACTTTGTGCTTCAATTTATTGCATGAACACTTGATAAAGGCTTTGTGTAAGTCTTGATCATACAAAAGAAATATGTACTTTGTCCAGTTAGTTTCTACCTTTAAGTGTGCTTAGTCTGAACACATCACAATCGAATATTTCATAAACTAATGTCTTTTCACCATAAATGTACCCCTCCAGTAAACAGCAGCTAAATATATAGAACTTAATTATGTCAGAATCTCTAATGTTGTTATTTGTACTGGGGATTCTGATGTTTAGGGGCCAGAGTGTTCTTAGTTTGGCTAATATATATAAAACCTAAAGACGTGCTTAATATCTTGTTTAACTAATTCACTGAGTACAAAGTACATTTAAAGGTACATACTGATCTGTCTGAGGGCAGGGCTGGAGGCCCCCCTGAACCACCAACCCTGCTCGGAATTAAACAGACATTCCTGTTTTTGTTCTTCCATTGAGCTGTCGGGACATTGTATTTTGATATGTTCACAGTACCTGCACTTTGAAGAACTTTTTACATTTTACTTTGTACATTTCGAACATTGGTACGAACAAAAAGTTTGACATGTTCATCAAATAAACCCATTTAACAAGTGTTTGTGTGTGATTGAATATACAGAACAGAATGTGAACTTTGCATCAGTGGAGCTTTAATAAAGAAATCAGAATGAGAAATGTTTCTTCTCAGGTCTTCAGACTTCAGATCTCCCTCTGGTGCCCAGATTGGGGGTTTAGTGGTACTGCATTCCCAGAGCAGACACAACCACAGCCAGGAACTTCTGGAAGGCGGCCTGGATATCTGCGGTGAAGTCCTGGCCCATCTTGGCGGCAATGACGATGGTCAGACAGTCGGACAGCAGCTGGAGGAACAGAAACAAGACATTACATGTCATTCTTGACAATGTGCACAAAGTTCCCATTGGGGATCAGGGCTGTCATTTTGCCCAAAACCTTTGATTGGCAATGATCACGTGTCTTCATTTGACTCGAAAGAGAAGTTGGCTTCATACCTTGAAGTTGTCGGGGTCCACGTGCAGCTTCTCGGAGTGCAGCACGCTCAGCTCAGCGTACACCTCCTTGATGTTGTCCATGTTCTTCACGGCGCGGTCCAGACCGTGGAGGATCTTCACTCCGTGGGCTGCAATGGCCGGGTTTGTCTTGATGGCTTCGGCGTTGTAGAGGTTTCCGAAGGCACCGAAGTACCTCTGAGTCCATGGGTAGACGACCAGGCACCTTGGAGGAAAGAGAGACGCATGAATACACAGAGGAAGACGTCAGGATGCTCATGCAGGTGAGCCTGAGGTGTGATCAGTACCTGCACAGAGACTTGGCTCCGATATCTTCATAGTCCAAGTTGGAAAAGATGTCAGCGATGATGCTGCGCTCCTGGTCAGTCCAGTCAACCATGTTGGCTCTTGATTTTTCTGCTCAGGCTTGAAAGAAAAGACTGAATAGAGTCGAGTCTGGACCCCGACTCTATTTAAACATTGCTGAGGCCACCCACGCCCTGACAGAAAGGCTATTGTGATAGGCTGAAGATGAAGCTATTGAGATAACATTCTGTCTTCTCTAGAAGTTTCTGGAATGTTCTACTGTTTGTTTAATACTTTAGAAGATTTAAACAAATAGTTTTCAGATTTTTTGTTGCTCAAACTAGAAAAATCAGTTACATGAAGCTAGTTGTTGGAGTTTGCAGGAGAAAAAACAATAAGTAGTATTGTGCTCTTGGAGGATTAAAAAATAGTTATTGTGTGAATGAGTCTTCATCAAGCAAACGTTTGAAGCAGAACAGTTTATTCGTAAACGGAGTTGCTTTGCAGTTTCAGCCTGATTCAAGCGATTGTAAAAAATATTTGTCAATTACTCATGAGTAATCGTAAATAATTCTAAGAAATATAAAACTCAAGATTTCATACATCATGCATGATGTATGAAATCTTGAGTTTTGTGTGTGTGTGTGTGTGTGTGTGTGTGTGTGTGTGTGTGTGTGTGTGTGTGTGTGTGTGTGTGTGTGTGTGTGTGTGTGTGTGTGTGTGTATGTCACTATATATATCGTAAGCTGTCAGTTGCAGCTTAGTATCATTTCTAGGTGACTTAAGAAGGTAAAATACAATGAATCGCCCTGCGTAAAGACACTGCGCTGTGACGCGGCGCTTCTCCTGAATTGCGAATTTTTCTGTGCAACAGAAACTCTGGATATATTGTTTGGATACAGTAAGAATCACCCACATTCATTGCACAATGCAGCCTCGAGTATTTCGTATTGAACGTATTTGATGATCGACGAGACAGCGACACGTTGTCACCCTTGGACACATTTCGCACAACATACTGCAGACAGACAAATCCCATTTATACCTGACGGACATAATTACCATGCGATTAAAAATGTGTTTTGCTGCTGAAGTAATCATTGTAGCTACATAGTTTAATTATATATAAGAGATAAATGATTTCTCTCAACTACAAATATATGAATAAATAGTGTAAAATAAATTCACTGTTATTACAGCCTGTGCCATTACGCATGGCGATAAACATACATGAGGGACTTTTATCACTGAGTGTTTGAGGGGTAGGAGTTAGTAGTTTTGTGTGTGTGTGTGTGGGGGGGGGGGGTTGTTTTTTTTTTTGGATGGGGGGGGTTCGTTTTACCAATTTAAATGTAAATGTTTCTCTTTTCCTTTCTTTCTTTCTTTTTATATATATATATTAATATTTGTATGTTCGAAATAAAGTTTAATTCATTCATTCATACACAATAAACGGGTTTTGTCGGAAAATAGGTTCAAAGTGTAAATGAAGGCTTCAGGTCGCCCATGACGTCACCTCTGCATGCCTGGTGGAGAACTGCCCTAACATTTACATACAGGCTGGTCTGCTGGAGGTCTGCCACGATTAATAAGAAACGAACTTCTTTTTCAGAAATTATTGCTCAGTGGGGTATCTGGATTTTTGCAAGCATTTGCTGCTGTTTATCATGTCCTCGTTGCTTAAAATGACAGCGACAGTGTCTTGTGGACGTCAGTAAGGATTCAAAGTTCATTCAATATATTCAAAAGTTCATTCTGATAATTCAAAGATTAATTCCCTTAATTATATATATATCGTCAGAATGAAATCCGATGAGCTTCATATATATATATGTATACATACACACATGAAGCTCATCTGATTTCATTCAGAAGACAATTGTTTTTTCATTTGCCAAAAACTGCTGAGTGTCTCCTACTGTAATTGTTATCTACAAAACCACATTGTTGTTATCTGCACCAGCACCAGCAGCAGCAGCACCAGCACCAGCAGCAGCACCAGCAGCAGCACCAGCAGCAGCACCAGCAGCAGCGTGTTTCTAACCTTGAGCGCATAAAATTCACTGAACAATAGGCGACTATAGCAAAGTCATGCTACACAATGTATGGTAACTTTCAACAAAGGATTCAGCATTAATAGTTGCCTTTAGGTATTTTAGTACAAGTTGATGGACGTGATATTTTGATGTTAATTGCATCTTGTTACAGCCGACTTTCCAATAAGATAAAAAATATAATAATATTTTTTTTTTAATTAAAAAATAGAATTAAATAAAATAGAATTAAATAAAATGAAATAAATTGACAAATGTGACCAATTGCAATTCTGGTGACTATTTACATGTAATACTCTTAACTATATTAAGTGTAACACTTAGATAGACCGTATCCCTCATTAATCTATTCTTGAACCTTTTGATATTCCCTTGCTGTTTGTTCGCACATTTTAAAAGATTTTGAAAAGCTCGAGAATCTTCATATCTTTAGGTTGATTTAAATAGAGGAGGTTTTTTTTCTTAGACGATATCTAACCACACAAAGGTAACAACAACGCTTGTTCTGCACAGATAACATTAGTGTGGCTTCATAGATAACAGTTGCAGGAGAGGCTGAAAATCTTAATGGTCACCGGGCCAATGTGACTTTGCTCCAACATTTCAAATTAAGACACAAAAACCTGAAAAAGGAAGCATTTTATTATATTTTTTTCACACATGAAGCAGGTGATATTTTGGGGGGTAATTTTCTCTGTCATTGATTTGAGATCTGTACATCATCTTTATTAAATATCTTCAATAATTTATGAGGATTGCAAAATGACAGTGTCCTGATTTAGTATGTGCATGAAAAGATTATTAATTCAATCCGTTATAGGTCATTCATTAAAACACTACACGGCAGAGAAGCTACCTCAGAAAATGTCAGCAGTGTAATACAACCTCATGTGCATTTACACATATTAAAAAGCTTTATAGTCCAACATATTTCATACTTTTCTAATTCACTTCTCACTGGATTTATGTAAAGAAAAACTGTCCTCCATGCCATTGAGCACTATGTCATGTTTTGTAATATATTTTTCATCCATATTAACAGTACACTGTTTGTTCAAACACAGTTTTTCATACCATTAATGCTCCACTACCTATTATTATTATTAGTAGTAGTAGTAGTAGTAGTAGTAGTAGTAGTAGTAGTAGTAGTAGTAGTATTAGTATTAGTATTATGAGTAGTATTAGTAGTATTAGTAGTATTAGTATTAGTATTATTTTAACACATTATACCATTTGATTAAATATATATTGGCTTATTCCTGTGATTTACCTACATTGACTAAAACAAACAATAGAACATTCCAGAAACTTCTAGAGAAGACAGAATGTTATCTCAATAGCTTCATCTTCAGCCTATCACAATAGCCTTTCTGTCAGGGCGTGGGTGGCCTCAGCAATGTTTAAATAGAGTTGGGGTCCAGACTCGACTCTATTCAGTCTTTTCTTTCAAGCCTGAGCAGAAAAATCAAGAGCCAACATGGTTGACTGGACTGACCAGGAGCGCAGCATCATCGCTGACATCTTTTCCAACTTGGACTATGAAGATATCGGAGCCAAGTCTCTGTGCAGGTACTGATCACACCTCAGGCTCACCTGCATGAGCATCCTGACGTCTTCCTCTGTGTATTCATGCGTCTCTCTTTCCTCCAAGGTGCCTGGTCGTCTACCCATGGACTCAGAGGTACTTCGGTGCTTTCGGAAACCTCTACAACGCCAATGCCATCAAGACAAACCCGGCCATTGCAGCCCACGGAGTGAAGATCCTCCACGGTCTGGACCGCGCCGTGAAGAACATGGACAACATCAAGGAGGTGTACGCTGAGCTGAGCGTGCTGCACTCCGAGAAGCTGCACGTGGACCCCGACAACTTCAAGGTATGAAGCCAACTTCTCTTTCGATTCAAATGAAGACACGTGGTCATTGCCAATCAAAGGTTTTGGGCAAAATGACAGCCCTGATCCCCAATGGGAACTTTGTGCACATTGTCAAGAATGACATGTAATGTCTTGTTTCTGTTCCTCCAGCTGCTGTCCGACTGTCTGACCATCGTCATTGCCGCCAAGATGGGCCAGGACTTCACCGCAGATATCCAGGCCGCCTTCCAGAAGTTCCTGGCTGTGGTTGTGTCTGCTCTGGGAATGCAGTACCACTAAACCCCCAACCTGGGCCGTGGAACAAAATCTGATGTCTGTTGACCCGCATTGTCTGGTGGAGAAATAAAGGTCCTCGAAAGCATCTTCTAAAGTGTCCAACTTGTACAAACTGGGTCTGGGAAGGCACAGGCAGAGTTCAAACCTCAGTTAGAAATTGGCAGGCAAGACTTGGCATTGTTTACTGTGTATACAGTCAAGTTACAGTAACTATTCCCCCTGTTGTTGTTCTTATCTTATCTAAATACAACATGGAGTCAGCTGATGGTGAAGTGGGCCATACTTTTGAAGTCCTCTTTCTGTGGGAGGTTACTTGTGTTCGGACTATCTGGTACTGCAGCTGGAAAACAGATAAGAACCTCCCAAAGATGCATTCTAATTTTTAAAAATGAACCTCAATGCAACATAAAGTCAGAGGACACTTGACTGAAATCCACAAACCTCAATATTATACAAAATAAACACCAACATTTTTTTAGGATCTTTAACAACAATCCAACCCTGATAAGTCAAGAAGACCAAACTATGAAATAAAGATTGTATATTTATTTTATTTGATGTCTGGAAGAATTGTGCTCATCTTGGTGAAAGTGTTGTACATGTGGCAAAACAATTTCAGCCTTTCTCTCCAATTTCATATGTGATATTCAGCTGTTCAGAATAGCCAAAGTGAGGATGAACCCGGGATTAAATGTGCTTGTCCTGATTAATATAAAAACGCAATTTAATATTTAATACCAACGACACAATAGGGATGTTTTGCCACATTCAGCTTCCACTTTTACATTCATCTCCCTCGACACAATATTGGGGGCGATGCAACTTCTCATTACATCCAGCAGGGGGCGCTATAAGGACTGTATTGTGCTTTTGAATAACGCATACGTTTGATTTGGGGATTAAAAACAAAACTCAGGAATTTTAATAAATGTCTGCAATTCGTGACTTCATCAGATAATTCTGTATGAATTTAACTTTGGGTGATACTTTTAGATCTTATTAGAATTAGCAAAATAAAGACAATAATTAAAATTCCTGAGTTTTGTTTTTAATCCCCAAATCAAACGTATGAGAAATACACTAAAGCAGACATTATATAAACATTTCGCATCGAATATTTACACATGTAAACATAACTTTTAACTGTTCCGCTTAATGTTGAAATGTTTTAAATTCTATTATCTCTGGTAGACAAGTCAGAACTTATGACATAAAATATAACTTCACGCTCTCCAACCTTCTAATAAGTGAAATCTGAACAGGATTCATGCACTAATACTTCCACAATCATCCATGCGTAAAAACGCAAAGAAACTGCGCACAACGCAATCAGATACACGCACCGTGAGTGTCAGTCAAATAAATTACTGAACGTTTGTCATCCAGGTTGGATGAAATAAGATTGTTTTATGTTGTTGTTTTTTTTAAAGGAGTTTCATCGACTATTTTATCTCAGGCCCGGAGTGGGAGGACCGGGACAATTCCCGATGGGCCGGTCTGATGTTTGGGCCTCTGGGCCGGTGTTCACTTTTATTTTATTTTGTTTTTCTGACTGTTTCTTCTTCTTCTTCTTCTTCTTCTTCTTCTTCTTCTTCTTCTTCTTCTTCTGCTTCTTCTTCTTCTTCTTCTTCTTCTTCTTCTTCTTCTTCTTCTTCTTCTTCTTCTTCTTCTTCTTCTTCTTCTTCTGCAACAAAATGTGCTAAGATTGGCAACTTTTTCATTTAAACCAGCCTCACGGTTAGAAACAACAAATGACGATGGAACGGGTAAGATGTTTGACTTTGCCTTCAAACCACAGTTCAGTTAAATTATCAAGTCAATGAATTCTGTGGCGTTGTGGGATATAACATTACTGGGGAACTTTGCCTTTTGGCTCCTCGGAAACCAGATCCGGCAGCACCAAGCAGGTCGGACTGATCACAGGATATCCGTTAACACTTATTTGAAATATACACTGAATTACAAGGCTTTACAGAACAGCGCTATAGACTTCACATGCAAGATTCTAATTACATCATTTTAATAGGTGGTGATCTGAAGTGGGCTGAGGTATGAAACTCCAGGTCCCACTCCGGCCTTGTTTTAACTGCATTGGAATTGTAAATGCTGTAAAGTCTCTTTTTAGGGGGGATTAATAGTAACACTTTCAAATATAATCACATAACTACCAGACAAAGAAAAATTCCTGCGGCTACTGAAAATGTAAACCTGCAGTAGGATCATTTAAGATGTTTGAACGGTAAAGACCGTTAATCTGCATTATCTTCGATTCTTTTTTTCTTTTTCATCTCCACATGGGGCAATGAAGTGTATTGTAATGAATCGTGTTGTATTGCATTTTATTAAGAAGGTGCATATTAATAGTAACATAATAACAGAGACTAAAAGTCAATTATGAAAAGTGAAGAAAAAAATTGATGGGAAAGTATATTGAAGCCTCAATGGGCCCGTTTCTATTAACAATAAAGTATATATTTGTAGACAGGATCATTAAGTTAAATCACACGATGTGGTTAAAAAAAAGTTGAAACATTGAAGTGAAAGTCAAAATAAAAAATAGAATGGCTTCGCTCGTTATATTAATTTATGTTCACAATTTCCACCTACGAATCCCCGTGCGTATTAAAATACTTGACATTTCTCAATTTAATTCCCTTTCACACTTTTTTGTGTAGTTTAACGTCTGTGAAACGTGCGTAAATAATAAATGCGTGGATCAAGTTTGCTTTGGTGAGCTTTTATTTCTTTTGAGGAGACAGGTCAGATCTGAAGTCTGCAGTTGTGTCTACAGACTTCAGATCTCCCCGTGGTGTCCAGATTAGGGGTTTAGTGGTACTGCTTTCCCAGAGCAGCCACCACCACAGCCAGGAACTTCTGGAAGGTGGCCTGGGTCTCTGCGCTGAAGGAGCTGCCCATCTTGGCTGCAATGACGATGGTCAGACAGTCGGACAGCAGCTGGAGGAACAGAAACAATTAAGACGTTACATGCGTGTTCGATCAGCGCATTGCAAAAAGGGTCGAATTTCGGCTCGCGTCATGCTTATAAACTCTAATGAAAAAAGTGCAAGGAGATGAAGCTTCACCTTGAAGTTGTCGGGGTCCACGTGCAGCTTCTCGGAGTGCAGCACGCTCAGATCAGCGTAGGTGGCCTTGATGTTGTCCATGTTCTTCACGGCGCGGTCCAGACCGTGGAGGATCTTCACTCCGTGGGCTGCGATGTTGGGGTTGGTCTTGATGGCTTCGGCGTTGTAGAGGTTTCCGAAGGAGGAGAAATACCTCTGAGTCCAGGGGTAGACGATCAGGCACCTATAGAGGGCGAAGAAAACAGAGAGGTGAGCCAAATAAAAAGAAAGAAAGAAAGAAAGAAAGAAAGAAAGAAAGAAAGAAAGAAAGAAAGAAAAGCTGGATGAAGCGTCCTGCAGAAGAAGAGAACCCTTCCTGTACCTGGACAGAGCCTTGGCACCGACATCTTCATAGTCCAAGTTGGAAAAGATGCCAGTGATGATGCTGCGCTCCTTGTCAGTCCACTCAACCATGTTGGCTTTCGATTATTTTTCTTTCTGTTCAGGCTGGAAAAGAAAATCTGAATAGTGCATCAGCTCCACCACAGTCTTTTTAAACGCGTCCTCCAACCCCCGCCCTAAAGGAGAGGGAGGCTGTGATAGGCTGGAGATGAAGACTCTCAGATAAACCGAAGAGTTCTCCAGAAGCTTCTGGAAAGTTTTTGATATTACTTATATTAAGTTAATAGTTTTACAGATTTCCAGCCATGCCATAAAGAACCAACTCATTTAAAGCACGGGATTTTAGAAACATCTCCACCATCTTGTTCATCCAATTTCAAGCTCTAGGAAGGAGTCAGAACTGTAAAATAAATTGTATTCTGCTAACAATGTACACTCACACATTCACAACTTTTAATCAGAATAACCTGCAGTGTAATATTTCCATTTCAGGTTTGGTTTGTTTTAGCTTCAAAAATTACTGATAACAGGCCATATAAATAATTGATTATAAAGGTTAAACTGCCCATTCAAAGGGTCACAGTTTGAGTAAAATTCACAATTAGATATTGCGTATTTTGGATATTGCAATGTTTTAACAGTTTGAGAAACCGACAAGGAAATTATGTGTAATGAGGTTGAGCATATTGCGGAGATTAGTAGATTTGATGTGTTTATGGACGCACATTGTGTTTTTGGAGTGTTGCACTTATCTTTTTATTAATTGCATTTGTTTTAAATCTTTTTTTTGCATAACGTATTTGCAAAATGGGCTGTTTATTATATCTATTAAAAAAATCAATATATATATAAACTATACATACAACAATTCTCGGTGCCATTTATTCCTCATTAAACATAAATACACCCTATATAATTTTTTTAAAGCTTGCCAAGCAGCATGAGAGTGCTGGGTACCATCAGACTTATCTCTGAAGCCACACTGGCGTTATCTGCAGGAGTGCCCCCTCCGCCCGGGCAAACTTGTCCATATGGTTTGATTAAGAATTTATATGATAAAGGCTGTCAGCACTATTTCCTCCCAACGATAAGGAACACGTTTATTTACGAGCCCCCCAAAAAAGATTATTAAAGAATTTTAATCACTGATCAAAATGTCTCTCCTAAAACAACTAACACGGGAATTATTATAGTTTATTCTGCATGACAATTTTTTTATTTTTTTATTTATTTATTTATTTATTTATTTATTTATTTATTTATTTATTTATTTATTTATTTATTTATTATTTATTATTTATTTAATAATAGTTAGTTAGTTAGTTAGTTAGTTAGTTAGTTAGTTAGTTAGTTAGTTAGTTAGAAAACCGAATCTATTTCTACTTATTCCTCTGACTCTGTCGTCGACAATGTCCTTAAGTGACCTTTTGTTCCGACTTTTTAAAAAGGGGTCCGCAATGTCATGACCTTAAAAAACGCGTATACGTGAAATCGCGTCATGAAAATATTTTTAAGGTCTGTGTTTTTACTTTTAAAGAATGTGGGGAATTGTTAAAAAAACATGATTGATTAAAAAATATGCAAATTGTGCGAGTGAAGACATCGATTATGCATACATCCGTAAAGTTGGAAAAGAACTTTAAATTATTTGCACTGGAGACTTGGAACCGTGGATAAGGATGATAGAGGGGATCTGAAACCCTGAACATTTTGTTAGTACCCCAGTGGATTTGAATGTGGGTATTTCTCTCTGACCTTAAAATGTGTTTTTACGCACAAGCCACTGAGCTCAGAGAGGAATATGAAGTTCAGGTATTCAGTCCTATAGTGTCCAACCAACTCGATCATGAGTCAATGAATTCAATACGCTCAGCGGGTCACAGATGGTTCACCGGGGGACACCCGCCCTGACCCCTGTGACCTGAGATGCCCCCTCCCTTCACCTCAGCCTGCCCTCTTCTTCACCTCTGTTAACGAACCGATGCAGCAAAACGCGCTCACATGCATCAATTACATAAACGAGTGTTTTTGCTCCAACCAACATCCGATGTGACCAGCTGATAGCACCTCTTGAGCTGGCGCTAATCCACTAACGTTTCTATCAGGAGAAGGGGGGGGGGGGGGGGGGGGGGGGGGGCAACATCTGCGTCAGTAGATGCGGCTTGGTACCTCTCCAGTGGGTGTGACCACGACGCCCCGGGGCATTTAAATAGGACGTGAAGCGAAGCACAATCTAGAAGACAACATGAGTTTGACTGACAAAGACAAGGCTGCCGTCAAGGCACTCTGGGGCAAAATTGCCAAATCAGCTGATGCTATTGGTGCTGATGCTCTGGGCAGGTATGTATCACTCATCAACTGAATAATTTTTTGTTTGGTAATAATAATAATATATTATTATTATTATTATTATTATTATTATTATTATTATTATTATTATTATTATTATTATTATTATTATTATTATTATAAAGTTAAGTTAAATTTCTTTGGTTTCGAGAGTAAAAACAGTTGCAGATTAATATTCTGAGGGCTAAAGCCCCTCTTCAGTCCATTAGAAATGTCCTCCAGGTGCAGTGTGAAATCACAACCTCAGCCTCTTTCTGCAGGTTACTGTCTTATAAGTGCAACATTTTTTCACCATTTGCGCCACTGGAGCGCGTATTGATGGTTAAGTTTCTGATTCCACAGGATGCTCGTTGTCTACCCACAAACCAAGACCTACTTCTCCCACTGGCCGGATCTGAAGCCCAACTCTGCCCCAGTGAAGGCCCACGGAAAGACGGTCATGGGTGGAGTCGCCCTGGCTGTGAGCAAGATCGACGACATCATCGGCGGCCTGCTGGAGCTGAGTGAGCTGCACGCCTTCCAGCTGAGGGTGGACCCGAGCAACTTCAAGGTGAGGCTCTATTCAATGTCATCACTGTAAACAATGACAGGATCCTCCGTCTAAAACCATGAAAACATATCTGTTGTAAACTTGTTTGCTCTCCGTCCACAGATCCTGTCCCACTGCATTATGGTGGTGATTGCCAATACCTTCCCGAATGACTTCACTCCAGAGGCCCACGTTTCCTTGGACAAGTTCCTGTGCAAACTGTCTCTGGGTCTCTCTGAGAAGTACCGTTAAAAGCCAACGCAGTCTGTCACACAGGAAATATGCACCTGTGGAGAAAATCAACAATAAACTGCATGAAGTCCACAACTGAGTTGACTGTGTTTTTCTTTTCATGCCTCGGTACCTTCCGTCTGATAGTAGAACTTTGAGCGGGTGTGGATCCAGAGAGTTTGGGGGGGCATTCAATTTCAGGAAGCACTTAAGAGTGATGGAAGTTAAATCTGGAACTGATATATCGCTTTCATATTAAGGTGATGAAATGCAGTCAACTTGCCTAATGGTTCACTTTCATCAAGGGCCTTTTTTTGAATGAGCTGCACATTGTGACCAAACACTTCGGTCCGTGTTGATGTTTATATCTTCTTCCCATTTAGAGGGTGGAACAGGTATTGTGAAATTTGAAAGTGATAGGACTGGAACAATGTTGTGATCAACTCTGGATCCTTGAACACTGATGTGTTAATTCTCTATTATATGATTGGGTGATTGTTTTATGAGTGACTGTTGGAGTGACAGGTGCATGATGGCTGATAGTGATTGGGTGAATCTGTATGTCTGAGGTGTCAATCATTGAGTTACTCACCTAAAGGTATTCTAAGCGTGAATAGGATCGGTGTACTGCTGAGAAGGAGGTGTACTCTTTAAGAGTGGGGTGAGAGGTTGTTTTGTAAATTCTGCTTATTTCATTTTTTGTTTGTTTTTACAACACAAATGTACAAACAGTACAGAGTAAAAAATACAAAAAAAAAACATTTCTAGTACAGAAACAATGCTGCAACAGACCGGTCCACATAGTGAAGAAGCTTGTGGCATTAATAGTCCAGAGAAATAATGCTCAACACTTGTGCAGAGGTCATTGTTATGCGATGTAATAGAACAACAAAAATAAAATATGAATCAAAGGCCCATTACCACTATGACTTTTCTTGATACCATTAAAAGCAACTGGATTACATTTTCATTTGCTTCCAGAGAAGCAGTGACCATACCAAGCATATCAGTACAATGTTCATATTTGTTATTTGAAGATATTTATAAGAATTTTTTTTTTTTTACATATTTGTATTTTTCATTGTAATTACATTCTCCTCATTGAAACCTTTTAAACGCTCCTTTTAATATTGACACAATTTTCAAGTTATTTATTATTAAAAAAATTTTTTTTAAATATATTTCAGGTTCTGGCCTTTTTTTTTTACGTTGGTTTCAGGTTATTCATAAACATGTTTAATGCTTGTCAGAAGGGCCCTTTGAGGGTTTTTGCCCGGGGCCCCAGCAAACTCTGGAACCACCACTGCACCTCCTAACAGATCGAGACACACACCCTCACAAGAGTAGCGTTGTGTTACTCTGCACACACTCACTCACACACTATCAGACACCTCTCATTGTTTGTAGTCTAACAAAAGCTCAGTTATTCTCAGCAGCCTGCAGCTGATTATTGAGGACCCCAGACAGACAGCTCTCTCTCTACCTGCCTGATCAGAACATCCTCAAATATACCTGATTTGTAACACACCTCCTTCTGGTGGCAACTTTTATAAGGAAAATATTCAGCCTGATGGCGAGTGTATTGCAAATGTTAATCATTTTCATGTGTTGTTGAAGCACTTTGTGTTTAATGAGTGTTGCATTTATTTATTTTTTTAACCGCTATATTCTTATTTTAAATTTCTAATCTTTTTGTGTAATTGCATTTGTCAACAAGGAGTTTTGGAAAACGTATTTGTCATATGAGCTGTTTATGACATCTTTTAAAAATGTTTTTAACTTGGATATTCATCCACCTTAAACATAAATACACCCTTTATTATTTTTTTTAAAGCTTGCCAAGCAGCATGAGAGTGCTGGGTGCCATCAGACTTATCTCTGAAGCCACACTAGCGTTATCTGCAGGAGTGCCCCCTCCGCCCGGGCCAACTTCTCCATATGGTTTGATTAAGAATTTATATGATAAAGGCTGTCAGCACTATTTCCTCCCCACCAAAAGACACACATTTATTAATGACGCCAAAAAAATAGAATTAAAGAATTTCAATCAATAATGAACAACATGAGATATATCTGACACGGAACTTGTTTTATTTACTTACTTTTTTTAAATATTTATTTTATGAAAATATTTATTTATGATATGACAAATCTTTTGATAAAAAAATTTTTTATCTGACAAACTGAGTCTATTTCTACTTATTCCTCTGACTCTGCCGTCAACAATGTCCTTAAGTGACCTTTTGTTCCGACTTTTTAAAAAGGGGTCAGCATTTTCATCATGACCTTAAAAAACATGTGAATATTGCAAAATCGCATCATAAAATTATTTTTGAACCTCGTGTTTAGACCGTTTCCTTAAAAAAATGTGGAGAAACCTGGAAACATTTAAACTCATTATATAAAAATAGGCAAATTGTGCAAATGAAGACATCGATGATGCACAACTCTGTAAGGTAAAGAACATTAGAAAAGAACATTAAATTATTTGCACTGGAGACTTGGAACCGTGGATAAGGATGATAGAGGGGATCTGAAACCCTGAACATTTTGTTAGTACCCCAGTGGATTTGAATGTGGGTATTTCTCTCTGACCTTAAAATGTGTTTTTACGCACAAGCCACTGAGCTCAGAGAGGAATATGAAGTTCAGGTATTCAGTCCTATAGTGTCCAACCAACTCGATCATGAGTCAATGAATTCAATACGCTCAGCGGGTCACAGATGGTTCACCGGGGGACACCCGCCCTGACCCCTGTGACCTGAGATGCCCCCTCCCTTCACCTCAGCCTGCCCTCTTCTTCACCTCTGTTAACGAACCGATGCAGCAAAACGCGCTCACATGCGTCAATTACATAAACGAGTGTTTTTGCTCCAACCAACATCCGATGTGACCAGCTGATAGCACCTCTTGAGCTGGCGCTAATCCACTAACGTTTCTATCAGGAGAAGGGGGGGGGGGGGGGGGGGGGGGCAACATCTGCGTCAGTAGATGCGGCTTGGTACCTCTCCAGTGGGTGTGACCACGGCGCCCCGGGGCATTTAAATAGGACGTGAAGCGAAGCACAATCTAGAAGACAACATGAGTTTGACTGACAAAGACAAGGCTGCCGTCAAGGCACTCTGGGGCAAAATTGCCAAATCAGCTGATGCTATTGGTGCTGATGCTCTGGGCAGGTATGTATCACTCATCAACTGAATAATTTTTTGTTTGATCTGATTAATAATACTACTACTACTACTACTACTACTACTACTACTAATAATAATAATAATAATAATAATAATAATAATAATAATAATAATAATAATAATGTAATATATTCAAAATGATCGTCATCAAAAACCACTAGTAATAATAATAGTAATAATATTAATATTGTTATTAGTATTATAATTATTATTATTATTAATAATAATAATTAATAATAATTATTATTATTATTATTAATAATAATAATAATAATAATGATAGAAGAAGAAGAAGAAATTTTCTTTTAATTGCTGATTAATATTTTGAGGGCTAAAGTCCCGTTTGCGCCACTGGAGCGCGTATTGATGGTTAAGTTTCTGATTCCACAGGATGCTCGTTGTCTACCCACAAACCAAGACCTACTTCTCCCACTGGCCGGATCTGAAGCCCAACTCTGCCCCAGTGAAGGCCCACGGAAAGACGGTCATGGGTGGAGTCGCCCTGGCTGTGAGCAAGATCGACGACCTCACCGGCGGCCTGCTGGAGCTGAGTGAGCTGCACGCCTTCCAGCTGAGGGTGGACCCGAGCAACTTCAAGGTGAGGCTCTATTCAATGTCATCACTGTAAACAATGACAGGATCCTCCGTCTAAAGGACATGATATTATGCGAGTGTTCCGCACGGTTTGAGCTCGGTTTATCCTCTGCCAGCGAGGTGAGAATAAATGTGTGCACTGCAAACCATTATATCTGTTATAATCTATTATATCTGTTATCTTTCCGCAGATCCTGTCCCACTGCATTATGGTGGTGATTGCCAATCTGCTCCCGAATGACTTCACCCCTGAGGCCCACATTGCCTTGGATAAATTCCTGAGCAACCTGTCTCTGGCTCTCTCTGAGAAGTACCGTTAAGGGCCCACATTGCGGGATGTATAGTCTGTCACGCAGGAAACATATACCTCGTGGTGAATAAATGAACAATAAACTGCATTCCGCCTACAACTGAGTTGATTGTGTGTTTCTTTTGATGCCTCGGTGGAGACGGATCCAAACAGTGAGCGAAGTTAAATTGATTTGAAATTGCTAAATTAATGGTTCTCTAATTTTAATCACATCAGTTTATCTTGCTTTTGTTGGCTAAAGCCTAATGAGTTTATTTCTAAACCAGGAAAATAAGATTTCTTAATTTTACCTGGCAACATTAACATTAGGTTGTTTATATTGTTTTCTTTAGGCCGCATGAGGATGCAAAACAAGATCTGTAATGTACATAGCGTAACATTGATATCAGTTTTTATCGTGAAGATAAATCAAGGACATACTTCAATTCCCGCCCTGCTCTTGTTTAATTTGCTCGGAAAATTGTTTAATCTCCTTTAACTTGGAGGGACCACATGACGATAATCTATGTTTTACATACGTTTTCTTTATTTTACATTGCATCCATTACACATAATGGCAGTGATCAAAATAAAAACATAATACATAACGTGGTACCGTGACATTTTTTCATAGGCATGTGAAAAGACCGTGTTTACGGGCTTAATGACGTCCACGTGGAACCTGGGAATTCATAACGATCCGCAACTTATTATCACCGAGAATGAGCCTGAAACAGAGAAGAGACATGGTGAGATGGACGAGCTCGCGCCTGTGTCTGTTTTTGCTGATTCATCCCAATGAAATGTCTGAATCTTTCCTTACCTGAGCAGAGCAGCAGCCACGAGGCCCCCTCCAATAGGTCCAACCCAGTACACCCAGTGGTAGGTCCAGTAGTTTGTCATCACGGCCGGACCAAAAGCCCGGACAGGATTCAGACATGGTCCAGATATGTTACTGCTACAAGTGTTAAACAAAAAAAAAAGAAAGTTCATTTTGTAGTCATTTTTTTCATTTCTTTAAACCAAACGGACTTTTCAGTATGGCAGCAAATGTTGTTGTTGTTGTTGTTGTTGTTGTTGTTGTTGTTGTTGTTGTTGTTGTTGTTGTTGTTGTTGTTGTTGTTGTTGTTGTTGTTGTTGTTGTTGTTGTTGTTGTTGTTGGCGTCGTCAATCAAAATACATCCACATTATAAAATTTTGATTTGTACAACTGAAATAAATTATATTATGATGAATTCAGATCTTTCAAAGGAAATGGGATAGATTATGTGCCTATAGATTTTTGAAATTAATTATTATGGAATTAATCACGTCTGATTTACTGTAACTAATTTAAAATTTAAAATCTTTTTAAAAACATTTTTGTGATTTTCTTTTCTCTTTGCTTATATACAGTTGAATTTTATTGGATTCTTTGAATTGATAATTACACAATACTTCACTATCAATATGTGTTTCCTCTTGAATAACAATGCCTAATAATACATTTCATACCATCTTTATTTTCATTGCTTGGTTTCTTTGTTGGTCGTTTCATCCATTTGATTTCTTGGTTGGTCAATCGATCAGTTTATAGTCACTTGGCCTATTGGTTTGTTGATGTGTTGGTTGGTTAGTCGAACAGCTGAATGGACGGTCGATAGGTTGTTGGTTGATTGGCTGGCTCGTCGGCCAGCCGGCTGGTAGTTTGTTCCGACAGATCTTTGGTCAATCGGTAGGTTTGTCGATTTTGTTAGTTAGTTTTGTTCTTGGCTGAATTTACTGAAGAGTTATCTTTAAATATCCCTTGAGAATCAACCTATTTTCACTACATTTTACATTTCACTCCAACGCTTCACTTGAATCTGACTGATATAAATGTCTGTGGCTGTTCTGCACTCCATTCAAGAGAGAAGCTCAAAAGAAAATCTAATGAATCTAAAAACAATTAACATTTCCATGGTAACTCACCCTATTAATCCGTTGATGATGACGGTGCTGCCCGCCAGGAATGGACCAAGTGGGGTTTTTGTCTTATTGTTGCGCGACACTAACAAGACCACCATGGTCAACAGACAGGTCAAGGCCACCTCTGCAAAGATAGCCTGAGTGAGTTGGCTCTCTGACTTTAGGATATGATACGCCGCTCCTGTGGCATTGTAGTACCGATCTGGAGGAGTCATGATCTGTGAAAGGTGTGTTCAGGTGAACATTGTTGCCTTCCGCATAGCGGCTCCTGGCACAACGACGCTGCATGACACTAAGGAGCCTGTCACAAAGCACATAACCATTACTATGCCAGGTGACAACAAAAGACACAAACAGACACAAACTGTGTAACATTTCTTCAATCCCTCTGTCAGCATGAGACGGTGATTGGCCTCATGTAAGGTCACTTTAAATCCGAGGTTTCTTCCTGGATGAGTTGAATATTTTTTTGTTTAGTGGATAACTGACCTTTGCCATGCCAGCTCCGAGCACTCCTCCGATCAGCTGGCAGACGAGATACGGTCCCACCATCATCAGCTCCAGGTCTCCACACAGGTAGATCGCAATAGTGAAGGGGGGGTTGAAATGAGAGCCGCTGGAATACAATTTTAAAAATCAACTCACAAAACCAATGCAGCAAACTTTTAAGGAAGATGGTTTGAAACTCCGCATATTGCAATGACTGAAGCTTTAATAGTATTTATTGAATGTGGTTCCCATACCTGATTTTGTCCATGATGCCCACCATCACTGCCACGGCTAGTCCGTGCACCAGAGCCGGCTGCAGCCGTCCTGCTCCTGGGACGTTCTCAATTACAGACGCAGAGCCCACGAAAACAAAGAATGTAGTCCCAATAATTTCAGCCAGGCAGGGCTGGAAGAACTTCTCAAACCTGTTGTGAGGTTTGGCCACATGCAGCTTCTTTCCCTTCTTCATCGGAGTAGAATCAGCCTCCTCCATTTCCATATTGCCTTCTCCCTTTGCTGCTACTGTGTTGCCTTGCTTGTCATGACAGATTAACTGTGGAGCTCCCACTTCTGTCACTTCCGTCAGCCTTGAAAAGGCATTGGGCATTATCGCCTGCAATCACCACTGGCCATAAAACATGAAGGGAAGAGGCCATTCTGCCCTGAATTACAGCAACACAAACCCCGCCCACACAAAGTCCTTGGATTCCTCTCTCACCCTGTCAGGCCACATAACCAGGTCCTCAAAGCTCAGAGATACTTTTAGGAAGAGGGAAGATCAGGTTCAGAATGCCATATTGGTGGCTGATTCCAGTCAGTGGGAGTTTAAGGATCAACAAGTGTTTGCTTTACTTTAGATTTATGGAGAAACGTGAAATAACAAACAGCCTATATAGATAAGATAGAATACAATGAGTCAGCGTCGATGTGTCTCTGTATTGGCTCACTCTCGACTTTTAATATTAATGGTCTTTGTCCTGCCTGTTTATCAGACTTGCGTTTATCACATGAAGATTTATTCTCTTTAATAATAGTCCCATTTTAGTAACTGCCATTGGGATTGATTATTTTATTATTGACTTAATTTTAGATTAACTTCTTTTATGGTTTCACTTTTAATTTTCTCACCAGTTAAATGGCTCCAGTGCAGTTGCTTCCAAACAATTTCATTGTGTGTAAGCATATTCATAATAAGAATAGACAATTCTGATTCTGATAAGGCCTCTGGGCCAAAACCGGCCTGACAAAGGGCTCCAATCCAGCCCAGGAAAGAACCAAGCAAATTGGAAAAAATTGCAAATAAACCTTGGACTTATTAATACGCTTTGTCAACATTCGTACAAACATGCGTGCAAAAGGATTCAAAGTGCAACAGTTATAGGAGAAGCATGGTTTTTTTTACATTTCACTCAGTGAATTTTACACCTTAAATGATCATTTATATTGCCTTTATACTGAGATTGTAGTCACTTTTGATACTAATTGTGAAACATTTTGCAAAAACATACTTTATCAAAACTTCTACTTGCCTTTATTGTGCATAATCTTTGTATGGAAAGTGCTATAGAAATAAAGATTTTCAATTTCACTGTTGTTAGGTCTGCTTATTTGTGTTACAGAGAAAGTATGAATCAATTAAACGTATTAATAGCAGTTGAATTTTTTGGAAATGACCATTTTGCTGTCTGTGCGACTTTTAGATTATACAAAATCAATCTCTCTGGCCAGATCGGGTCTTCTGCTGGGCCAATGTTTGGACTGCAGGCCACATCTTTGAGATCCCTGGTTAAGAGGAATGTGTGTTTACCATTGAACTCACAGATATTACATTTTGCTTCACATATTTTACATTTTGGTTTGTTCTGGGGTGAAGCGGAATGGTGGATTACGTGATTATCATTATACGGGCACTTTTACTTCCTAATTTGCACTCAAAATTGATTATAAATGTGATTTTATCTGCATCTAAGTCACAAACACAGTGTGCTTTATCTCTCACTAGAGTACACAATTAGGATTCCCTATCTTTGTTCAAGAATCCAATAAACATCCACCATGTTACACGGTATAATTATTGAACCCTGAATTCAAAAACTGGCAAAACATCAGCTACGTATTTTTAGTAGCTGCTGATAGGACTTGCACAAGATTGAGGGGGAATTTAACACTCTCTGCTTACAAAACTGCTTCAACATGATTCTTCTTTAGATGTTTGATCTTTTGAGATAACTGAAACGCATCTCTGTTCCATTCAAGTCTCTAGAAAGATGGATCTTTCTCTTTTAGGGGCCTTTTTGAAGTAGCTGAGCACTGGGATTCAGAGCCAGCCTGTCGTAACACCCAAGAAACTTTTCACTACCACTGAACTAACTCAGTCCTCCAGACAGTGTCGTTAAAAAATATCCAATTGTACCAGCCGCAGTTTGAATAATTTACATCATAATTTGAGGAACAAATGTAATAATTATCTGACCAAAGTGCACCGGTTTATGATTCTTATCATGCAGCACAATGCCTTATCCTTGTATCATATTTTATATAATAATACTAATAAAATAGCTGCTCTCTTTCCAGGACTTTGAACCTGACAGTGAAAACAAAAGACTATATACAGATAACACAACGTGGGGTGATCTGTAAGAAACGGCATGTTCCTGTTTTATCATAAAAACGCTTTATTAAAAGTTGGAACATATAAACATGATACTCAGTATGTGCCACCAAATGTGGCTGGTCACTGGGAAGACAAATCAAAGCATTACAGTCTATTTAAGGAACATCCATATGAAAAGCACCGCTCTTTTCTTGTTCTTCTTAGATAAATTAGACTTTCACTTCAGCATCACTCGAGTTTTCTGGTCGCCCAGAAAAAACCTGCATGGGAGCAAGACATTCAGTTAGTCAGCAGATCAGTAGTGGTATCACTTAGTGATGGTTAAAATACACTAACACATTAGTACGCAGGTCCAAAGAGTATATGGGCCAAAGGACACATATTACCCTCCAAAAACAATGGACTTCTTCATTTCTTTTAAAAGATAAAACAAACTGAACAACAAATAGAGTATTTGATATTTTACTCTAAATAAAACAGCCTTCATACTATGGGCATCAAACAACACGATCTGTTCAGCTGAGGTTGTTAGTTATTTTTTACATGACCAGCATCGATAAAATACATGTTTTCATCAACAAGACATTATTACAGCATCAAACCCTCATCTTCTGTCTGAGTTCAGTACGCTCCTGTGGTAGTTTTAGACAGGATTCAAGCAGCAGCGTCTCGGATGTGAGTCCCAGGGGCGACAGCTTCCTCCCAACCAGGACTTTGCTGCTATTTACTGCTGCCAACTCCTGCAGCCACAAGTGGACTTTCTTGCGGAGCAAAATGTGATGTTGAAATGGTCTCGTCCTCTGGATAAGCAGGTGTATTGCACATTTGGGATGAGCTGCAGTGCTCACCTTCAGAGTTGTGTGTGCTCACCTCCATCATGGCTTATCAGCCAAAATGGATGTGCCCCTTTGGCTCTTATAATAACGATAATGAAACCAGACAGACTGAGCTTCCATATAATCCCATTACTATTGACTGAAAGCGCCTCAAACACATGCTACATTTAAGTAGTTTTCTTGTAGTTTACATGTATGAGTCTCAGAAAAAGTATTCGTTGGATTTGATTGCATCTAAATAGGTTTTACTGTTACATTAAGTTACTGTGAATAACAAGGTTTAGCTAAGTATAAAACAGTAAATTTCATGTGATTTTATTTACAGTTGAACAAATATTATTGAACTTGTTGATGCTGAGCTTTGAACCAGTTACACATATCCCCTGCTCAAGTCCAGGTTGTTGCTTGGGTTGTAACGTTGACATGTTACTTGAGTTTTATTCAGATACTTTGATTTCCTTTGTAGTCCAAAAGAACATTTTGATAATAATAAAAAAAAGACTAGTTAGTGTAAGAAGCTTTTAATGTGTCTGAGGTTCATTGGCGACATTTGGCAAAAAAAACTGATGCTGATTACTCCTACTTTACTGTACTATTGTATATATTTGCACCAATTTATGTTGTTATTTATCTTTTACGTGTTGTTTCACAGTTGGCATTTTTTGTGGACAGCAGAGAAAGCACTTTGACCATATAAAATAAATGATTGAATAACATTGCACTGAAGTAGGAAGTAAGTAATCTGTAAATTATCATCATCCTGTATAGTAGCATAATATTTTCTGTAACCTCTGGTATAAAAATAACTGAATGACTGTGATCATCTTCATTACTGTGTTTTTAACCCAGAATCTACAGGATACACACAGAAGCAAAGCAACACTTTAGACAGGTGGAGGAAAATGGCAAAAAAAACTATATATATATATATATATATATATATATATATATATGTACCTGATGAAGGCCACAGAGAGCAGTGTACCAGCGGTGGGTCCAAGCCAGTAAACCCAGTGGTTGTCCCAGTGGTCAGCAGTCACTGCAGGGCCGAAGGCTCGGGCAGGGTTCATACAAGCTCCGGACACTGTGGCGCTGGAAGAAAGCAGATCGCAACACAGATGGTGCTTCTGACAGTCTGGAACAAGTAGAGAACGCTAAACGAAAATAAACAATTGAGACAATTTATATACGAAACAGCTATATGGAGATGTAAAGGAATACATTTTACAAATGATGTTGACTCATGTGATATAAATCATTCTAGTGTCATTTGAAGCTTAACCCATTCTGAGGGATAATATTAGTGAAGTATTTTTTTCCCCCCATCACAGCTCAGCTGGAAGAGCAGGTTATATCACAATCCCAGATTTCGAGACCAAAACTGTTCATAAACAAAACTGTTCTCAAAGTTGCGCATTATTTGTGCGTGGGTAAAGATGGCTTAATCATGTAAAGTGTAATGACACTGCTTGAAGTGTCAAAGGTTCAATAGCAGTATAAGATCAAGGATCAAGTTTTCATTTTATTTTGACAGCTTTACCAAATGAATCTTTACTTTCACATCCTCCATAGTTGTCGGATCCTGCTGTCCTCTGATAAAAAGACTACCAACCTCACTGCTGGTGACATTTGGGATCTGTGGATCGAGGCTCTCACCCAGCTAATATGTTTGCCGTCACAATGAGGCCAACGCAGATTGGACCCCACGGTGTCTGGGTTACTTTGTTGATGGCCCCCAAGCACACCACCATGATGAGGATCAGGGTGAAGATGGTTTCTCCCAGCGTGGCCGTACCGATCTCTCCTGTGACAAAGGCTCCTCCCAGGGATTTGGTATACAACTCGGAGGGGTACATGAGCTGGGAGCACAAGTAGAGAATTTAGCTCAAATGAATAATATGAAGATCGAAAGGAAAACAAAAACACTTTAATATTTGACGACAAAAAATAAAGACAAATCTTTAATCAAAAGATGAAAACATTTCAAACCACTTTTCTTTTTTTTTTCTTTTTTTATCAAAAACAAAACTATTTACTATCCAAATGCTGAAAAGTGAAAGAAATATCCCAAGTATTTTGACAGACATGATTTTGCATCAAGCATTTAGTTAAAAATAATGACAGATGGTTTGGTTTGCTCTTCTGCTTCAGAATGAGAAAATTCCCTTTTTTCCACTCAAAGATGCTCCAGTCCAAAAACATGCATTTGAGGAGGTGAACAGATGAACATGACTGTCAAAATTTCCTCAGGATGTTTGTCCAGTGTACCAATTTAAAATGAGGAGAGAAACCTGGCATGTCAGATCACGAGGACCCACAGGAAAGTATTGATAAAACCTTGTTTTCATTAATTTAATAAGGTAACCTCCATTTCTTGCAAGCTAAAACTTTGTCCAACCATGACAGTTCCTTTAATCCTGAATATTTCACCAGTGTTGACGCAAAAAACAAAAACAAAACCCATTTTGTCTTGCTTACCTTAGTCAAAACGGCACCGATCATGGCTCCGGCCAGCTGAGCCAGCACGTAAGGCAGCAGCAAAAGCAGCTTCATTCCTCCACACAGGTACCAGCCCAGAGACACCACGGGGTTAAAGTGTCCCCCACTGCAATAAACAGGATGAACTTCATTCTGGCTCCCAAAACGTAGTAATAAAGAGAAGATAACAAGAGCTTTCCGTCAGCCACACAAGAGTTACAACTTGGGAGTGAATCCTCAGATTTGTATTACTTTTTCATTCTTTTAGAACAATGAGGTCTTCGGTCATACTGTTAAAATAAGAAGCTTCTCCGAGACGGAAATGCACAGCAAGCAACCGAAATAGTCCACAGCTTTTCAGAAAGTCAGAAATAAAAACACATCATCTCCGAAGTTTGTATTTGAAATCAGGTTTTTTACCTGATTGGAGCAAACATGGTGATCAGCACTGCCACGGTGAGTCCCTGAGCCAGTGCAGGCTGGAGGGCACTTGTCCCCGAGTTCCCAAGGACGGACGCACATCCCACGAAGACCAAGATGCCGGTGCCCAACACCTCCGCCAGGCAGGGCTGCACGTACCGCTCGTATGTGCACTTCTTGTTTTCACCTTCATCTCCCACCTCAGTCCCTATGAACACCTCCGTCTTGTTTTCTGCCACCGACATGCTGCCTTTGAAACTCGTCTTCCTCCTTTTGGTGATAATCGATGACTCTGCTGGTGCCGCAGAGCTCACGCCGATTAGCCCACGGTCATTTGTACTTACAAGCTGCTCTTTAAAAAAGGTGATGAGAACCGTACACACACATCCACATACTTTATCTACCGTGCCCCTCCAGTCCTGGCCGGTCCCTCCCACTGCTGATAATTTTGATATGAAGTCGTAAAAAAGCCAGAGGAACGAAAAAGGCAGCAGAGTCTTACACAAAAGAACATTTATATTCAACTGCATCTGATCTCCATTCATCAAATGAAGCCTAATACAGACTGATCTGTCATTTCGTCTTTACAAGGACCCAGAATAGAAACCCATTTACAGGCAGATGAAAGGTTTACAGCAGTAATCACATGCACGCATGTTTAGTAGGACAAATGTCTCGGATCATGAAATAAAATTGATATGGCACAAGAGCAATATGAATGACATCTGACACGTTTCTACGACGTCTTATAAATATGAGCAAAGTTTAAATGTTTGAAGTCACTGTTCAGAGGAAATGTGCCTGCGTGCAAAATAATAAAACGTTTACAGTTTTCAGAGACGGCGCAGCAACAAAGTGCTTCCTGGCTCTCGAGCTCCTCGCGCCTTATCTTCTGCACGCACGAGGAGGAGGGGGCGGCTCACACTCTGCTGACGTCAGGGTGTGCGGCGCCGGGACAGTTCCCGGTTTGAGTACTGGATGGAGAGTGAGGCCTTCTTCTTCTTCTTCTTCCGAGGTCTCACTCCGTCTCCGTCGTGCTTCTCTTTTGTTTCAGCGTCTGATGGCAGGGTAGCAGAGCGCCGTTCGCGCTCAAAATCCCAGCTGTGACAGACCTGAGGAAACACGTCACGACCTGTTATCAATTCGTATATATGGATGTAACCAACTTTTCGTGAAAACTATTAATCCGAACTGCATGAAATCTTCAGGGATGATTTGTCATCATCCAAGGACCAATCGATTAGATTTGGGGATGTTAACGGCTAACTGTTTCCGACTAAATCTCAAAAGAATCTGTGAAAAAATGTCCTATACAAAGCGGATGGGAGAGGAGATCAGCGTCTGTTGCCATGGAGATGCTCCAGAACTTGCAGCTAATATTTCGGTTCGACAAGTATCCAGAAACACCAGTGTGAACGTATTGACTTCAGTAGCGGTTTATCTATGTGCCCCTGCTGAAGTGTTCGGAGCGGCTACGGCCTTGGGAAGTTTATCTGTAATACAAGTGAGAATTACCCAGATTGAGTTTGTCTTTGGAGGCCCAGCTGATGCTGTAGTGCTGAAGAAGTTGTTGTAACAGCTCCTTTTCATCCAGGAACTCCAGACGCTCCATTCTGCAGAAAAACTAAAACGTTCAGCAAGACCAGGGTGACGTGAACTTGGGACCAGTTTATAGATCAAAGATAAACTTAGTTCATTACTTGATAATCAAATGTTCCTCTGAATTGTAGAGAACGCCATGTTAGAGCAATGTGAGTGTAAAAGGGAAATAAATGATCTTGCAATATAACAGCAGGCATCAGAGTGCAGGTCAACATACAAAACCAAACAATGAGGGAAAGTTTCTCGTTTCAACCAAAAAAAACATTATTGCTGTGAGACGACAGTGTAAACCGCTGCTCCACTGTGCCGTGCCAATCTCTGCTTCAGAAGAATGAGCCGTGTCCCTCAAACAAAGTGAATTAAAGAAATCATTAATATGCCTAAAGATCTATAATTTTCTTGAGTATAAATGAGTTACTGAAGATCTGACCAAGGCCACTTGGGACAAGGACCTTCACAGTTATTGTAAGATGCATTTTTACAAAAAGCAATCAAATACTGGTGGTGGAACACCACAGACCTTCGAGGCATTAGTCCCCCCGCCCCAACTTTTGTTTTTACCTTGTCACATCATCTGCAGGAAGCATGCCGTAGACAGTCATCATGTCGAGAGCGTCAGCATGCTCCCAGCCGTTCTTCAGGAAGCGCTCCCTCTGCAAACACAAGTTCACGTCTCAATATTCTCTAAACAATCCAGCAGCACAGCTTCAGGTCTGACAGTACGCAGCTTCTCCTGAGCACGCTCAAATATAATCTTTAGACTAAACTGTTTTTGGGGAAGCAACTTATCGATCTTTACTCCTAATCGGCGTGTTAATGCGGTGATGAAGACCTGAAAGCTACCTGAGACTCCAGCGACTGGCAGGCCTCCGCCCCTGCCAGCGTGCAGTGGCGGCGCTGCAGGTTCTCGATCATCACTTGGCCAAAGCGATCGCTCATGTTCACCTGAAAAGCACAAAGTTCATATTACGGGATGATTCTCCCTATTGGACTACAACCTGCAGATTAGAAGATGACCTCTTAAGTTCTGAAAAGCTTGTTTAAAAATAAATGAAGAAATAAATTTAATTCTTGTTTTTAACAAGATGTGAATTTTCTAAAATAAAAATAATAAAAACACCTTTTAAATACTTGTCACACGAGAATCAACACGCACAAGTAACAGTCTGACTTTGCTGAACTTCTCAGTTAAATCACAACTTTCGGTGGCAAAAAAAAAAGAAAAAAAAAGAAAAGAAAATAAACGTTATCTTATCCAGGCAACACCTTTAGTGATATGAAGGTAAATCACAACTTACAAGACAAAGTACAGGAAGTCTTGGAAATCTAACCTTCTCCTGCTGTACATTGTTTACCTGCTCATAGTTGACGAACATGGCCGTGTGAAAGGTTTCTGCTGCCCAGTGAAGGAGGTTCGAGGAGTGGGAGGGCGTCATGTAGACCAGCACGCACTCCGACAGGAGCAACGTGGGCAATCTGGGAATGTGAAGAGCGGACAAGAAGAATAGGACATGATTCCCGAGCAATCAGGAGAAATCCCATCAAGGAAAATGAATCTTCTCAAAGAAGTAGTGTACAGATGTTTGTAGCCTTAAGCACATTGGGGAATTGAGGACAAATTTAAAGTTCTTGTCATGGACAGAGTCAAAGGATGTCAAAGACAAACTTTTATACAGTAATATGTCCACGCCGCTGAGCGAACGCTTCTTCAATGGACAATGAAACACATCATAAACAAACTGAAGGCTCTGAAACTTGCACAAACTTACACACCAGAAAGAGAAGAAATGTCGCCAGCCAATTATGATTCCAAACCAGATCTGCCGTTTGAAACATACAAAATGCTGGAGCCTCAGATCTGCTTAAAACATGAGCTTAGGGGGCCAGCGTCAGTGTGAATGTGGGATTTTTGATATATAAAGATGAATAACGAGTCGTGCAGGTAACAACATACCTCCCATAGAGAAGAGATCTGAGGGTTATAGCCACAGAAGATCTGTGCTTAAGTTTGAAATTGTGCAGGAAAGTTGTTCAAAATACCTTTCAGCACCAAGAAGCAGCGACACTGTTTTGTCTGTAAATAGCCGCCAAACTCAATAGTTGATTTGTCTTGCATTTTGATTGATTGATCATCTCGAAATTGTGTCTGAATCTGCCGCTGCATCATGGAACACAATAAGAACCAGTTATAATCGGTTCATGATGCCTTTAGGGCGATTATAAGTACTCTGGTCATCCAGCACTATTGAGGTGACATTTCCTGAGGAATAGGGGAGAACACTGGGGGAAAAAAAAAAAAAAAAAAAAAAAAAGGTATGTTGAAAAAGTTTGTGTGAACAGAAGAAAAAAAGCAGACTTACAATATGGAAAGCCTCCATGGAAAAGCTGCTAAAACACACTGGTTTCTCCCTCCCTGACTTGTCACGAGGAGCAACATTCGTGAGTGCAAACAGCCTGGAGGGGCTTCAGTATCTGACACACTGTGGGTGTGGCGTACAGACGGCACAGCGTGCATGTGCAGCGCAGCCACAGTGAGCGAGTCGGTTATCTAAAGTTACTCAACGTGGCAAAAAAAAAAAAAAAAAAAAAAAACTAAGATAAGCTCCAGTTCTTGGATTTCTGAAGACATGCGGGGAAAACAAGCGAGAAGAGCGGCTCGTTTCATGAAAATAACGCTGACCTCAGGTGAACTCGAGCTACCGTCTCATCCCAGCAGCTCTTTGCGACTGAGGTGAAATACGTTCATGGGATGAGACCAAACTGCTTACGACACCTACTCGGGGTTGAGCTGGAACTTCTTCAGTTTGTCATCCAAATTCGAAATGTCTCGGAGGTCCGCTCCGATGATGCAGTAACGATCCGAGTCGAGGCTGTGAGCGTCTAAAACAAACACATACTCAGTCAGCGTTTCAGACACTCAGCGAAGAAATTGTGTCTCTGAACTATCACACGAGAAGAAATGAAAACACTTGTGTGAATACCGAGTAGCAAGGAGTCCGTAGAGTGCGTTTCAATAATGACTTTTGACAGTGGTGGCTTTGTCCTAGTCAAAAGAAACACCAGCGTTACATTATACATGAAACAGAAATAAAAAGGACGAATCATTTAGAATTTTAAATGCATATGACAAATATCTGCTACGTATCCAGTGAGCTTCATTACATTTATTCTGTTTGTTGTTCTGTTTGTATATTATGTCTGTTTTGAATTCCACAAGATCTCGACACTTGAACGTAGCATTATAAATTGTTTTACTTGTGGTCATTTTGGTCTTTTAAGTGTTTGTAGGCTGTTTTGTAGGTATTCTTCTACACATAATTCACAATAATTAAGGATGGATGCATACTATAGAGTGTGCATTGTTTCTTCTAGTCAAAATGGACTTGATTCTTCCCAGCGCTCCAATGCTACTTTTGTAGTGGCTTCCAGTAGATCTTACGCTCCAACAGCAAAACCAGAATTACTTCACTGTGACTTAACTTTTGTTCCAGATCAACAACACATGAAAAACATGCCAACTCGGCTGCATTTACCTTTTTTTTTGTTTTTTTTAAATTAATGAGCACTGTACTTGCAAATCAATGAAAATAGGGTTAATGTTTGGTGTAAGGATAATCTTTTATTGATAAAGTACAAGATAAACATGTATGATACATGTATATTTTGTATTTGTGTTATAAACAAGATATATTGTTACAAATATCTAAATATAGCCTACCCACACAAACACAGTACAGTATACAGCGACAAAGAGACTGTGGCTCCCCCTGGAGGTCACAGCTCCACATAAAAACATCAGATTCAGAAGGCATTAAAATATGATGCACTTCTTCCTCATTGGTAGTTTGAGATTTCAGTGTTTACAGCCCTTCAAAAAATACATTTTGATTTAAAAGGCAAATTTAATGTTATAGCACCATTGAGAAACAAGTCAATTCCTCATGCTTTACAAGAAAATGCATTAAAACAAAGAAAAGCATAAAAAGGACCAAAAAAAAGAAATTGCACTAAGCTAAAGGTAATAAAACAACTTAAATCTATAGGGTTTCTTTTTTGGGAAAACCTAAGGAAATATTAGTCTTTTAAGGCCTGATTTAAACTACATGAGTGTGTCAGGAAGTTTGTTCCACAGGTGTGGAGAGGAGGAACTAAAAGCTGCTTCGCCTTGTTTCACTGAATAAAACTCTTGAGGGCCACAGGGATCTGAATTTTTCATATTCTACAAATCTGTCAGAGATGTATTTAGGCCTAAGACCATTCAAAGCTTTATAGATCAGAAGTAAGATTCTGAAGTGGATCCTTTGACACACAGGCAGCCAAGAGCGGGGATTGAAGCATAAAGTATATATTCTTCAATATGGAAAGTAATTAGGAAAGAAATTCCAAAACATGTTGGATCTTATAATTTCATGGAACAACAAGGAAAATATGAGACTGATGTGTTGTCTTACTTTATATTGTGTATTTTTCTAGCCACAACAGTTGGGAAATCAACTTCAAAGAACTTTCTTGGCAGGAGGTTTTCATCCTGAAATGCAAAAAATCAAATCAAATTAAAAAAAATCACACATAACTTTAAGATTTGAGCCTGGTGATCTAGGTAAATGACACTCAACCGCAGTCCAAAACAAATTCATGTGAATTACACTTGGATCATGGTAAGAGTGCGGCGAGGCTCCAAACCTTTAGTCTCCAGAAAGTGGTGTCCAGTCCAGCTCCGAGGTTGATGACCTGACAGTTGCACTCTGCTTTCCTTATGAATGCGTCCAGGAGGTGGTTCACGCCTTGAACGCGAGCATAGTAACCTGTCATAAAATGGGATTTTAACTTAAGAAAAAAAAGAAGAGGCGGAAAACACACCTAACTGTTGCTTGCAGAACGCGCGCTACAGAATACTTAGACGATTTGGTAAGTTTTGATATTTTAAAAAACAAATCGCTCTCTTGAAAAGCAGTTTTTACATCAATGAGGAGTGAGGAATGAGGTGAATCAACTGGGTTATGGTCAGATCCAGGATGTAGCATCAAATACGATATGTGAACATTGGTTTCCCTGTATTATTACATCTCTGTCCCAAGTGTCACATACACACGGTAGTACAGTGGAATCTGTGGCAGGCAGCCACTGTGAGAATGCCTGACGGGCCAAAAACCATAATAATATGTTTACAAGCATATTCACACCAGAATATGGTCGTATCCAGGTTTCTTAAAGCAAGTAATCTGGATACTCCAATAACACTGTCATAACCAGTATACTTGTATACATGGACACACAGTCCTCTCAAGAGGTGACTGAACTACTTACCTCTGTTGATTTCTGGGGCTTTTCGCTCCCCTACAGATCTTGCAAAGTACTGGATGTATGGGTCCCTCCAATATCCCTTACTGGTGGCAAACCTACGGGAGAGATTATTGGAATAGGAACATTTGTTCAAGTTCACAAAAGACAAAATAATAAAGGTTTCAAGTCATTCAAAGATTTTTTTTTTTTATTAATGCATTCAATAGAGAGATAATTCTGCCTCCCTTTGATACTAATGTGGTGTGTGTGTGTGTGTGTGTGTGTGTGTGTGTGTGTGTGTGTGTGTGTGTGTGTGTGTGTGTGTGTGTGTGTGTGTGTGTGTGTGTGTGTGTGTGTGTGTGTGTGTGTGTGTGTTCATATATATTATCACTCCCTCTTCTCTCTTTACACTTTGTTTGTTTTGATCTAAATCTGAACATTTTTGGAATTTATGAAAATTCTTGAGAATTATTACAAACTGTACATATTCATGCTCAGACATTATACCTTTTATGTCCCTTTCATTTAAAAGGTTGCAAGCGTAAACATAAGAACGTGTTGTTTTGTATTTTCTATAGGTGCAACATATTTTTCTATGTGGTAAATATTAATTTGATGGATTAGACTTTGCTACCCGTGTTTCGGTTTAAGTAAGTTTCCTTGTTAACTGGTCACCTTTGCTTCATTGTTGGCGCTAAAGCACATTTTGGTATCTGCTGTTCCTAACAAGCAACAAGAAGCACCGGAGGAAGTCGGTTACCAGTCAACAGGGAAACCACTTAATCCGAAACACCTAATGTAGTCACTCATAATATCGGAGTTGTCAGCACGAGCGTTGCCCTCAACGTTGATACATGACGCAGTACGCCTGTGATTTCCGGCGGGGGTCTTTGGTGCCATGCTGTTACCTCTTACAGGTGGTCGCATCATCGCAGGTCGTCCTCACCGCTTCATCCGCAGTGTCCGAGTCTGTGAAAGGCTGCCGGGCGGCCATGGACGCCTCTAGTCCTCCCTCTCTGAGGCTAATGTTAGCATGTAGCTCCGTCTTGCACCGCTGCCAACCGAACAGGTGGCTCCTTACAAAGGAAAATCTGAGTGGACTCTAAGGACTTTACGAACAATTAAGTACCCGAGAACTATGTGGAAATAAGCAGAGGCCACGATTTCAAATAGCTACAACATACTAACATGCATGAAGGTGAACCCGGAAACCAAACAGAACTGCATCCTGTTTGCCTAATTTCAAAATGAAAGCATCTGATTTCGTGTGTATTAAAGTAGACCTGCAGCTCCATTAGAGGCACAATGCATCCAAAATTGAAGAAACAAATCATGTATATTGCACACAGGGAAACAGCAGTGGATATTAACAACTGTTATGGGTCAAATTTTAAAGATTATTGGTAAATGGTTTGACTTACATGGTGCTTTTCTACGCTTGAGCGGTCCACAGAGCACTTGACAGTGTTAATCACATTCCCCCATTCACATACACATTCACACCCCAATGGAGGCAGCCGCCATGCTCGATCCATGTATTGGGAGCAATTTGGAGTTCAGTGTCTGGGTGTGTGGAGTTGGTCACTAAATAATAATAATAATAATAATAATAATAATAATAATAATAATAATAATAACAATATATTGAATATTTTATCAAAAAGATTGTGTTGAACCTTTGAATTGTTGTTCTTTGGAAGCAGTGCGTGCATGTGTGTGTGTGTGTGTGTGTGTGTGTGTGTGTGTGTGTGTGTGTGTGTGTGTGTGTGTGTGTGTGTGTGTGTGTGTGTGTGTGCACTCTGCCTTTATTTATTAGCTGTGATCAAGTTCAGCATCAGAAGCCTTGAAGGAGATAAAGTAGTGGGAGATGGATTTTCTAAATGGCCTTAATGTTTTCATCTTTAACACAAGTCAATGTACCAACAATAACCTCAGAGGTACTAGTAAAACAAAAAAATCAGTAAATGGGAATTTATTTTTCCTTCTGTTTCCTTTTACTTTTCAAAAAGTGTCTCTTTTAGATTCTTGCTACGCCACAGTGGTGTAAATAATCTATAATAGTTTATTGTTTCAGCTGGAAAAAGTTGTGTGACATGTTCAATAATAGTACTAAATAGTTGTACATGTATGAATAGATGTCAACAGTTGGCTGGCGAGTTGGAAACAACTATTCTTATGTACAGCAAAAATAACAATAATTCAGTAATTATTACTGCTACTTCATAATGAGATCAGTTACTTGGACATTACTGCCAAAAGGAATGGCCCGACTGTAATACATTATTCAAATATGCCTGATTGACTCTTTTTAGAGACATCTGAATGTTTGTTAGTGTTGTGTACTCATAGAAAACACGTACAAGTGCCTCTTTTCCTCTTTTATTCACATCTTTCAGAATGAATCAAGCTGATACAAGAGGATATTGAGAAAATGTTGCATTCATTAAGTACACCATTTAATATGTTTTCAGTACCACATGCTTATTCCATTATGTGACTATAGATATACACCAATGAATAACTATATTGAATAAGCATGCCACATTTTTTCATGTGTTTCATTGTGCATTTGCTGAAGGTTAACATTGTGAGAGCTCACTTTTCTCTAAGAATCATAATACTATGAGACTATTGGGCATGCATAGCACAGGAGAGCTTTTTTTGTGTTACATCAATGGAAAGAGAACAAATATGTGAACACAGATGTTCCATCAGTCGATCTCTGTGTTAAGTGAGCAAAAGCTTTTTTTACTGATCCTCATCTGAATTTCCCCACAAAGAAAAGATGACAGCTAAAAACACACTGGCAGCTGTGACATAGAAAGTGAAGAAGACTTTGTTGATTTGTTTTGCCACTCTGGTCCAGTAGTCGGATTGCTTCTCTTCTTTTTCTCCACTCATGGCTGTCATTGTTTTGTCAATCTGCTCCAGCTCGATTGAGACTTTTCCCAAAGCGAGGGACACTTCCATCAGCTGGCTGCTGCTGTCCTGCAGAAAGAAAGACCGGGAACTTATGAAACACTCACTGTTTTATGTTTGCAGTGAGATTAGAATATCAAGATTTGTTCTAAACAGGAAGATTACAGTCAAATTTACCATCTGTTTCATGGTTTGTTCTTTGATTTTCTAATCCACAGCTTAAAGAAATTCTTACCTCTTTGGTGTTTGAACGGTAGAATCATCACTGACAGATGCACAGTTTGCACATTTCTTCACTTCTGGGAGGATACATCAGGAACAACAATTAATAATCAAACAGTTTGACCAGCATTGAGCATTTTGCAGTTATTATGAATAGCATACCTTTAAAACAACTTTGTTTGCTCCTGTTTAGGTTTAAGTCTCTGTTTGTCTCATTGACTCGGGACACACCGTCTTTCTCTATTAAATACATCACTATAATTGTCTCCAGGAGGCTCAACATCATCAAGCCAAAAATCCCAATGCAGAAAACCACTGAGGGGAACAGATAGAATTATGAATGTAATGAAATGACAAGTCTTTTAAGGAGGCATGTCCAGTACTTACACGTATGAGATGCAGTCCTATTAATACAAAAGCCTCTGCTTGTTTACCTATAAGGGGCATCTTCTCTGATGAGGAAGGCAGAATATCATTGAGAATGAGTTGCATGACTGTGATGGCGAGCATCACAGTGACCTTGAAGCTGAGCTTCTCGCCACCACTGTCCGAGATCAGGAATGAGCTCAAGTCCAGACACAAGAAGAAGAGGATAGGCACTATGAAGTTAGCGATGTAGAGGACAGACTTCCTCTTCATATGAACCTGTGGAATAATGTCCAGGGTCAGGTGCAAACACACAAAATCCTACCGCCCTGCCAAATGTGCAGCAGCAACAGAAATACCCTTGAGAAGAACAACATAAATTGCATAAATTACAGTTT